>NC_092318.1:41748500-42057000 GCF_036785885.1 Coffea arabica | reverse complement strand
AAAAATTGAGACTTGCCGTAGTAGAATTCACCGACTATGCCATAGTTTGGTGGGAACAAGTGGTTACAAGCAGGAGAAGGTGTGGAGAACTACCTATAACCACTTGGACTGAGCTCAAGAGATTGATGAAGAAGCGATTTGTACCAAGTCACTACCATAGAGACTTGTACCAAAAACTTCAAACCTTGACACAAGGTCAACGCTCAGTTGAGGACTACTACAAGGACATGGAAATCTCCATGTTAAGAGCTGATATTCAAGAAGATAGAGAGGCTACAATGGCAAGATTTCTCAATGGTCTGAGGGTTGAAATAGCCGATCAACTGGAGCTTCAATACTATGTGGAGATTGAAGATATGGTGGAGAAGGCTATTAAGATTGAGCAAAGGCTCAAGAGGAGGGGTACAACCAGAAATTATAACCCTCATCCACAAGCATTTACTCGACCATTCCAGCCTAGAAGGGAAGAGAGAGGTTCGAATACTTGGACCACTCCAAAGCCGAAGCAAGATCAAGGGTCAAGCTCGCGGCCACCTTTTACTAAAACCGACTCCAAGGTTGTTTCAAAACCAACATTTGAAACTTCAAAACCTAGGAATCGTGACACCAAATGTTGGAGGTGTCAAGGAGTTTGGCACATTGCAAGCCAATGTCCAAACCCAAGGACCATGCTTGTCCTACCAAATGGAGACATTGTCACTGATGATGAAGAGGAGGATTACAAGGACATGCCTCCCTTGGTTGAAGAGGAAGATGAGATAGAGGAAGTTCCAACTCAAGACAAAGTTGGATTGGTAGCAAGGAGAGCACTAGCTACTCAAGCTAGTAAAGATGAGCTTCAACGTGACAACATCTTTTACACTAGGTGCCATGTCACCACCAAGGTATGCAGCTTGGTGATTGACCCCGGAAGTTGCACTAATGTTGCTAGTGCATTGATGGTGGAGAAACTAAACTTGCCAACTAGTGAGCACCCCCGTCCCTACAAGCTTCAGTGGTTAAACAACAGTGGAGAGGTACGTGTTCTTAAACAAGTTTTGGTTACTTTTCGCATTGGTAGGTATGAAGATGATGTCATGTGTGATGTAGTACCAATGCAAGCTGCACATATACTCTTAGGGCGTCCTTGGCAATTTGACAAAAGAGTCACTTTTGATGGTTTCTTGAACAAATACTCTTTTATGCATAATTGTAAAAAGATTACACTTGCACCTCTTACACCTCAACAAGTACATGAGGATCAAGTTAGTCTACAAAAAGAGTATGACTTGCATGCTACCACCAAGAAGGACAACGCCAAAGCTAAGAAATTAGTGTTGACCGACCCTTCTTCTATCCTCAGTGTAGTCTAAAGCAGCGAAAATGTTGGTCATCATTTCCAACCAATTCTCCGCCACCTCAGGATCAGGTTCGCCAAGAAACTTAGGCGGGTTAAATTTCAAGAACCTCTCTAAGGCTCTATCCTCTCCTCTTCCCTGACCCCAGGTTGGTTGAACGGTCCAGGGTCTTGTCTATCAGCCAAACACTCTAGAATATCAGTCATCCTATTAATGGCAGTAGCCACTTGATTACCCTCAATATTTTTCTGACCTTGGATCGGTGCAGTTGCCGATCCCTGGTCACTTCTTTGAAGTTGGGCCTGTCTAGTCCCTCGCCCACGATCTCGACCACGGCCTCGACCACCTCTTAGTCCTTCCATGACCTAGGCGTGCCTAGTGCAAGAAATAAATAACTTATGCGATACAAAATAGAAAGCAGGAACCAATCAAGAAAACATTGAAATTAACAATAATTTACATTAATTAGCATATTAGTTCATACAATTAGCAAGTCATGGGGTAGTCACAAAAATATAGCACACAGGTGCCACAAGAGTACTTTTAGTCACAAAATACTAAAGTAAAGCAAGTGCTTCCAAAAATAAGCCACACAGTCATGCAAAATATAATGGCACCTGTGTTCAACAACCATCATAAATCCCAAATATACATCATGCCCCAAAAGTTACATTCGGATTCCAAAATACAACCCAAAAGCCAAGACATAGTCAAAAGTAATAGAAACCCTAAACAAACGTGTATTAGGAAGGTTTCTTCGATACCTCGCCAAGTTCAATCCTGTTAAGGAAAACAAATCTACAGGGTGAGCAAAACGCTTGTGAGGCCAAGAACACACATGCAGGCACATAGCTCAGGTAACAAGCCCAAGTAACAATTCAAGTAATAATTTGAAAGTAATTAATAATGCCAACAAAATGTAACCAAAAACAATTCAATGATATGGTAGCTCTCAGGAGCTAAGTTCCACATTTTACCGATGTCATTCGTATATCTCCCCGCGATGACTCTCCGTCAACCGGGTGGAAATTTCATATCCATAGTTCACCACTTACTTCTTATCCGTCCACTATACACCGCTTCGGGCCCGCACGACATTTATAAGGCGATACTTCACGAGTATGCCAAGCGAGATCTCTCAATAGATCAAGCTTATCATGTGAATCTCATGGCTCACCGAGATTCCCGACCAAACCCATGCCGGCTCGAGTTCCAAGGTCGGCCTATGAGTTTGAGCGTCCCCCATGTATCATGTAAGGGTCGAGAAGATTCACTCCAACGACGTATGCAGTGATAGCATACTATGTCATGTATTCAAGCATTTGACAGGTTTAAACATGCATTTCAGGTCATATAAACCAGGCAAAGCATGTTAGGCATGAGTCATTTGTTTCAAATGAGAACGAGTGCGATTAAGTATACACTCGACTCCTTTTTTTTGTTCAAAACCAAATAGGCTAAGCATGTAATCAGGTAAGTCAAGCATGAATCAAATCTATAGAGTTCAAGTAGTCATACACTTGACACTCACCAAGATATGCAAGCAAGTAGGTTGGATTGAGAGTTCAAACTTCCACGGTAGGGTCCTCTTGGAGGTCCTCGTGCGTGCCTGAGTATCGAATAGTAGACAATTTCTATGAGTCCTCAAGTGGCGAGAAAGATTGAACACGAGTAGGGTTCAGAAATATTTTGAAAATTTCGGTTAAACTTGAATTTTAAGTTGGATTCTCAAAAGGGTGCAGGACTCGAGAAAAATTGGATTATTATTCTCGAAATCATTGGATGGAAACGAGTACGTGCGAATAAATCCCGAAACGAGTGACCGAAATTGAAAGTGGACTGGCCACGTCACAATTCGGCCGGAACCTGGCCGGATTGGAGGCAGTAGCCATCCTCATTTTTTTTTTCCAAATCACAACCACAATCCGGCCGCCTATCCGGCCAGAAACTGGCCGGATTCAAGGCCGGATTCTAGAAAAATGCTTCCCGCGCGGATTTCTTTTGAAATTCCAGAATTTTTGATTTTTGGTAAAATCTTTGAAAAATCATAACTTATTTTCTACTAGTCAAAAATTGATAAACGTGGTACCGTTGGAATGGTCTTTGAAAGTACTAAAAGTTCTTAGAAGACACTGTTCCATGAATCTAAATGGACGGTATTCAAAAATGAGCTTAAAGTTGCTGTTCCTGATCACCCAAGATTGAGCCGGGGTTGGTTTTTCGCTAACTTTGGAAATTCGGTAGAATTCACTCGTTGCAAACCAGCCCTTGAAGTTTATAGCTCAATTAGAGGTGCAAGTAAGGTTTAGGACAGAACAAGCGGATCGAGAATCGGAGTTTCGAGCACCAAGTTATGGTAGCTCAAAATTGGAAAAAATTCAAGACTGGAGAAGAATTTCCAGATTTGAACTTCCAACATTGGAAGTTTAGTTAGGTATCGAATCGAACTTGGATTGGTACCAAAATTGGCAGTATTTTACTCTTATATGAAGGGTATCTCTCTATCAAGTTTCACAGAAAAATACCTTCGGGAAGGCAGTCAACGAACCAACTGAAGTTTGGAAATATTCTTAAGGCAATCTGCCTTTAATCCTTTTCTTTCCAAATCCAATCGTTTGGCTAAGAAAATCCTCCAATCATGATTCATATATGAAATGAAAGTCTAAGGGACATTCATGGTACATTTGGTAGGTGTTTAACACCAAGAATTTCATTTAGTAAGACCACAACAGGTCTCATCTCAAATCTGTCCAAAACTAGGTTTTTCCAAAACAGAGCAGTGTTCTTGTTTTGATCACAACTCAGCCGAATTAACTCGGAATGGAGCATAGTTTATGGCGTTGGAAAATAGATTCATAGGGCTAAAGATTCTCAGAAGAAAACGTTTCGAAATTTGGCGAACAACCAGCTCGAAATTGAGCCTCAAGTTGCTGCCTCTACAAATCATTCCAACAGAATGGAGAAACAGGACAGCTATCTTAAAACGAATGGTTCGGCTCCTACACATGGAATCAGAAGGTGTATTTTATACCGTTGGAAAGGTATGGATGTCTAGTTTCAAATGCCACCAACGGTACTCAATTTCGACATCGGAGGACAAAGTTGTGGTCGAAATGCTACCGCTGGACAGGGTTATCCGAAAACAGTTTTCTAGCTTGACTAGTTCACAAATAAATTCATTTGCCCAACCAAACGTTAATGTTTTCCAATGAAAATTTTTACACATCTACTACAACATATAAACATCAGGTTCAAGCTATTAGATCATCAAAAATTGGCCTTATCATGGCCGAACAAAACAGGGGCAGTTTCGGAAATTTTTGTCATGGCCTCAACTTTTGAGTTTCCAACAATAATACTCCATAAATCTATCATTTTAACCACTAAACTACCACTATAAACAGCATCAATCACCATATCAGCCATCAAGACAGAGGTGGGAGTTCATAGAGCCCACATTCCATTTTTTCAACAACAACAACAACCCATATGCAAATTCAAGCTCATAAGTGTAATCCTACTCTTATAAACTAAGTTTAGAGTGTTAGATCACTATATACCTCCTTGGTGCTTAAGACCAGAATTTCGGCCCTCCTTGAAGCTCCAAGAAACCGTGAAAGCTCCTCCCTTTTGAAGCTCAAAGTGTTGTCCAAGTGTAGAGTTAAGTGTATGTGAAGTTTGGTGTGAATCTATGAAGGTTTGGTGGTGATTTGAGTGAGTTTTTGTAGAGGAAATGTTGAAAGTTTTCGGTTGCTCCCTTGCTGACTGCTAGCCGTCCATGGAGCTTGAAGAAATGATATGTTTTGCTGATTCTATTGCGTACAAGGAACGCTGATCGTCTAATATTTTAAGTACGTAAAAATCAATTGCAACTAGTGCGCCTACGCGCGCATTTTGTGTCCGATTTCTCTTAAGTTTATTGCACTAGTGCACTAAACCTCTAGGGCACCTATATTCATATAAATATTATTCATTCTTAATTGTTCGAAAATAATGGTCCAAGGTCCCTCAATTAAGCGCGCACGTGAAAACACGTATACCCAATTTAGGCGCGATAAAAATGAAATTTTCGAGAAATTCTTATAACGATCGTACCACTAACTATCACTTGAGTACTTAAACCTAAATTTACCTATTTTAGGATCATTGTACATGTCCCCAAATTTTCGAGCTTAGTGTACTCCCAATTGGCTAAGTGTTTAGACACGTTTTCACTTTCACTAAACAAGCTTATAAGAAAATAATTTTTTTGAAACAAGACACTTTAAAAATATAACGAAACTATAAAACCATGTTCCTAGGTCTAGAAAGCTAAAAATATATATATATATTATTCGTGGCAAAAATCCAAATAAATAATTAATTTAGCCAAAATTAGGGATTTTAAAATAATAGAATTTTCGAGTCCTCACATCCTCTCCCCCTTAAGAAATTTCGTCCTCGAAATTTAGTTCTCGAAATTTACCTTGTTTGGTGAACAGGCCTGGATACTTTTGTCGTATTGCTTCTTCGACCTCCCAAGTTGTTTCTTCCAACCCATGGTTCTTCCAGAGAACTTTTACTAATGGTATCTGTTTATTTCTCAATTCCTTCACCTTCCTATCCAGAAGTTTAACCGGTTTCTCCTCATAAGTTAAGGTCTCATCAATCTCAATACTCTCTGGTTGTAAGACATGTGATGGGTTTGGGTGATACCTTTTAAACATAGATACATGGAACACATTATGAATTCGAGATAAACTCGGCGGTAATTCCAATTTATAGGCTACACTCCCCACACGTTGGATAATCTTGTAAGGTCCTACAAATCTTGGCTGTAACTTCTTTCCTTTTCCAGACATCAACCTTGCTTTCAAGGGCGTGATTCTGAGAAATACCAAATCTCCAACAGTAAATTCCAAATCTTTTCTCCGATTATCGGCAAAACTCTTTTGGCGGCTCTGGGCAGCCCGAATTCTCTGACGTACCAACTTTACCTTTTCATTAGCTTCCTCAATCCAAGGTACTGTGGTCGGGTCTAAGATTTTCCGTTCACCTATTTCGTCCCAACAAATTGGAAACCTACATTTCCGACCATAAAGTGCCTCATACAGGGCCATCTGAATAGAAGAGTGGAAACTATTGTTGTAGGCAAATTCCACTAAAGTAAAAAACTTACTCTAATTTTCTCCAAAATCCAGAACACAAGTCCTTAACATGTCCTCAAGTGTTTGAATTGTCCTCTCCAACTGTCCATCAGTCTAGGGATGATAAGTGGTACTAAAGTTCAACTTAGTCTCCAATATCTCTTGCATCTTTTGCCAGAACCTCGAAACAAATCTCGGATCCCTGTCGGACACGATACTCACGGGTATTCCATGTAATCTAATGATTTCATCCAAATACAACCTGGCCAACTTCTCCAACGGGTACTTCATGTTAATCGGCAGAAAATGGGCCGACTTGGTCAATCTATCCACTATTACCTAAATCGCATCATAGTCTCTCTGTGTTCTTGGTAATCCCGATACAAAATCTATAGTGATATTCTCCCATTTCCACTCAGGTATTTCTAGAGGTTGTAAAAGTCCTGATGGTTTCTGATGTTCGGCTTTAACCTGTTGACAAATTAAACATGTTTGGACAAATTGGGCAATTTTCCTCTTCATGTTCTCCCACCAATACAGACTCTTTAAGTCTTGGTACATTTTATTCCCTCCTGGATGTACCGTAAACTTTGATCGGTGTGTCTCTTCTAAGATTTCCTTTCTAAGTCCTTCATTCTTTGGCACAACTACCCGATTCCGAAATCTCAATATTTCATCTGACCCCAGATTAAAATCTGTCTTGTCTTCCATTTTAACCTTTTCCGCCCATTTTTGCACTTCCGTGTCTTTTTCTTGAAATTCCTTAATACGTTCCAATAAAGTGGAAGTTACTATAATATTCCCCAAAATTACCTTCCTTGGTTCCAATCGAGGATTCCAGTAGCTCACTTCTTCAAATAATTGAAACTCCTTAATCATCAATCCAACCATTTGCACTTGACGGCTCAAAGAATCGGCCACTACGTTGGCCTTCCCAGGATGGTACTTGATCGTACAGTCATAGTCTTCCAAAAATTCCATCCATCTTCGTTGCCTTAAATTCAGTCCTTCTGTGAAAATAAGTACTTAAGACTTTTGTGGTCTGTAAAAACCTCAAATGTCACTCCGTACAGATAATGCCTCCATTTCTTCAAAGCAAAGACCACAGCTGCTAACTCTAAATCATGAGTCGGGTAATTCCCTTCATGCGATTTTAACTTCCTAGAGGCATATGCTATCACTTTGTCATTTTGCATCAAAACACATCCCAAACCTTCCTTAGAGGCATCCGTTTAAACCACAAAACTATCCTTTCCGTTTGGCAAAGCTAACACAGGTGCCCTTGATAACCTTCTTTTCAATTCCTGAAAACTTTCCTCACACTTAGGACTCCATATAAACTTCCCATTTTTCTTGGTCAATTCAGTCATGGGTACAGCAATTTTCGAAAAATTCTGAATGAATCTCCGGTAATACCCTGCTAATCCAATAAAACTCCGAACCTCAGTAGGATTTTCCGGTCGTTTCCCTTTCGAAACAGCTTCAACTTTAGCTGGATCCACTTTAATCCCATCCTTAGAAATTATGTGTCCCAAGAAAGTCACTTCTTTTAACCAAAACTCACACTTGCTAAACTTAGCATACAATTGGTGTTCCCTTAAGATTTGCAAAACAACCCTCAAGTGTTTCTCATGGTCTTTCACATTCTTAGAATACACCAATATGTCATCAATAAAGACCACCACAAATTGGTCTAAATAAGGTTTAAAGACCCTGTGCATTAAATCCATAAAAGCAGCAGGAGCATTTGTTAACCCAAATGGCATCACGACAAATTCAAAATGCCCATATCTCGAGTTAAAAACAGTCTTGGGTATGTCCTTCTCCAAAATCCTCAACTGATAATAACCCTGTCTCAAATCCAATTTCGAGAACACTACAGCCCCGTGCAATTGGTCAAATAATTCATCAATGTGGGGCAGTGTGTATTTATTCTTAATTGTAACATCATTCAAGCCTCTATAGTCTATACACAGCCTCAAACTTCCGTCTTTTTTCTTAACAAATAAAACTAGGGCTCCCCACGGCGAATCACTTTCCCGTACAAAACCCCGTTCTAACAAATCTTGTAATTGCAATTTCAATTCCTTCAATTCGGCTGGGGCCATTCGATATGGCGTCCTAGAAAGAGGGGCTACTCCCGGAGTTACATGAATCTTAAAGGTTATTTCCCGTTCCGGGGGTAGGGACTCCAATTCTTCAGGAAAAACATCAGGAAAGTCTTTCACTATAGGCATGTCCTCCAAATTCACCTTATCACTAGGGGTGTTAATAAGAAAAGCCAAATATTCTTGAGCTCCTTTACTTAATAATTTTCTAACCCGAATTCCTGAAATAAGTGCAGATGAAGCTAATTTATCCCTTACATCCAATTTCAGGGTTGCTTCTCCTGGAATACGCAACTCCACAACCTTCGTCCTACAGTCTAGCTGAGCATTATAACGGGCTAACCAATCCATCCCCAAGATTACATCGTATCCCTTAATCGTTAATCCCATCAAATCAGCCAATAATTTTCGTTCCCCAATCCAGACTTCACAATCTTGATACACCAAGTTAGCAATTAGACTTTGATCCCCAGTAGGCGTTTTAATCTCAAGATCATATGGTAACTTAATTGGTTTCATGTCTATCTCACTCATGAAATTAGGGTTTACAAAAGAATGTGAAGCACCTGGATCAATTAAAATCCTAGCTAAAAGGTGAAAGATTGGAATTGTACCTTCTACCACCTCAGTTGCCTCAGGAACTTGTTGATAATCCAGTGCGTAAATCCTGGCCGGTACTTTCGGTCGACTCCCTCCGGCACTGGTTTGCTTAGAGGCTGACTTTTCTGGTCTTTGGGTATCACCTCCCGTCTTCATTTTGTTTGGACAGTTCGCGAGCTGATGCTCGGTACTACCGCAAGTCAGGCACTTCCCAGACTTCCTCCAACAGTCATTTTCAGAATGATTGGGTTTTTCGCAGTAACCACACGAAACTTGAGGGGTCACCGCTGAACCACTAGAAGGCGCCCTTCTTGCCTGTGTCAGTCCGCTACGACCTCCTCTAGATAAAACTCCTCTCGAAGGTCCAGCAGTCCTTGGTCCTCCCACTCCTTTTTCCATTTTGGAAGGCTGCACACTTTTACTAGCTTGTCCAGAAGCATGGCTAGAAAAGTTTCTCTTTCTACTGTGGAAGTCTCTCATTTGAAATCTTGCACTCTCAACCCTTTGTGCATTCTCTAAAGCCTCAGTAAACGTAGAGATTTGGGCTGCGGCCAGGCCCTCTTGTATCTCTACATTAAGTCCCTGAACAAACCGTCTAATCCTTTTTCGCTCATTGGTCACCAGTTCGGGAGCGTACTTTGAAAGTTTAGTAAATTTTCCTTCATACTCCGCTACACTAAGAGTTCCCTGTTTCAGCTTAATAAATTCATCATCCCTCTTCTCTTGGATTAAGGGCGGAAGAAACTTTTCATTAAATTCCCTTGTGAAGTTTTCCCAAGTCCAAGGGGTTTGAGTTCTCTCCTATTTTCCTTTTATCAGATCCCACCAAGCACGGGCTACTCCCTGAAATTGGAAAGCAGCGAAATTCACTCGCCTATCCTCAGTGTAGTCTAAAGCAGCGAAAATGTTGGTCATCCTTTCCAACCAATTCTCCGCCACCTCAGGATCAGGTTCGCCAAGAAACTTAGGCGGGTTAAATTTCAAGAACCTCTCTAAGGCTCTATCCTCTCCTCTTCCCTGACCCCAGGTTGGTTGAACGGTCCAGGGTCTTGTCTATCAGCCAAACACTCTAGAATATCAGTCATCCTATTAATGGCAGTAGCCACTTGATTACCCTCAATATTTTTCTGACCTTGGATCGGTGCAGTTGCCGATCCCTGGTCACTTCTTTGAAGTTGGGCCTGTCTAGTCCCTCGCCCACGATCTCGACCACGGCCTCGACCACCTCTTAGTCCTTCCATGACCTAGGCGTGCCTAGTGCAAGAAATAAATAACTTATGCGATACAAAATAGAAAGCAGGAACCAATCAAGAAAACATTGAAATTAACAATAATTTACATTAATTAGCATATTAGTTCATACAATTAGCAAGTCATGGGGTAGTCACAAAAATATAGCACACAGGTGCCACAAGAGTACTTTTAGTCACAAAATACTAAAGTAAAGCAAGTGCTTCCAAAAATAAGCCACACAGTCATGCAAAATATAATGGCACCTGTGTTCAACAACCATCATAAATCCCAAATATACATCATGCCCCAAAAGTTACATTCGGATTCCAAAATACAACCCAAAAGCCAAGACATAGTCAAAAGTAATAGAAACCCTAAACAAACGTGTATTAGGAAGGTTTCTTCGATACCTCGCCAAGTTCAATCCTGTTAAGGAAAACAAATCTACAGGGTGAGCAAAACGCTTGTGAGGCCAAGAACACACATGCAGGCACATAGCTCAGGTAACAAGCCCAAGTAACAATTCAAGTAATAATTTGAAAGTAATTAATAATGCCAACAAAATGTAACCAAAAACAATTCAATGATATGGTAGCTCTCAGGAGCTAAGTTCCACATTTTACCGATGTCATTCGTATATCTCCCCGCGATGACTCTCCGTCAACCGGGTGGAAATTTCATATCCATAGTTCACCACTTACTTCTTATCCGTCCACTATACACCGCTTCGGGCCCGCACGACATTTATAAGGCGATACTTCACGAGTATGCCAAGCGAGATCTCTCAATAGATCAAGCTTATCATGTGAATCTCATGGCTCACCGAGATTCCCGACCAAACCCATGCCGGCTCGAGTTCCAAGGTCGGCCTATGAGTTTGAGCGTCCCCCATGTATCATGTAAGGGTCGAGAAGATTCACTCCAACGACGTATGCAGTGATAGCATACTATGTCATGTATTCAAGCATTTGACAGGTTTAAACATGCATTTCAGGTCATATAAACCAGGCAAAGCATGTTAGGCATGAGTCATTTGTTTCAAATGAGAACGAGTGCGATTAAGTATACACTCGACTCCTTTTTTTTTTTCAAAACCAAATAGGCTAAGCATGTAATCAGGTAAGTCAAGCATGAATCAAATCTATAGAGTTCAAGTAGTCATACACTTGACACTCACCAAGATATGCAAGCAAGTAGGTTGGATTGAGAGTTCAAACTTCCACGGTAGGGTCCTCTTGGAGGTCCTCGTGCGTGCCTGAGTATCGAATAGTAGACAATTTCTATAAGTCCTCAAGTGGCGAGAAAGATTGAACACGAGTAGGGTTCAGAAATATTTTGAAAATTTCGGTTAAACTTGAATTTTAAGTTGGATTCTCAAAAGGGTGCAGGACTCGAGTAAAATTGGATTATTATTCTCGAAATCATTGGATGGAAACGAGTACGTGCGAATAAATCCCGAAACGAGTGACCGAAATTGAAAGTGGACTGGCCACGTCACAATTCGGCCGGAACCTGGCCGGATTGGAGGCAGTAGCCATCCTCATTTTTTTTTTCCAAATCCCAACCACAATCCGGCCGCCTATCCGGCCAGAAACTGGCCGGATTCAAGGCCGGATTCTAGAAAAATGCTTCCCGCGCGGATTTCTTTTGAAATTCCAGAATTTTTGATTTTTGGTAAAATCTTTGAAAAATCATAACTTCTTTTCTACTAGTCAAAAATTGATAAACGTGGTACCGTTGGAATGGTCTTTGAAAGTACTAAAAGTTCTTAGAAGACACTGTTCCATGAATCTAAATGGACGGTATTCAAAAATGAGCTTAAAGTTGCTGTTCCTGATCACCCAAGATTGAGCCGGGGTTGGTTTTTCGCTAACTTTGGAAATTCGGTAGAATTCACTCGTTGCAAACCAGCCCTTGAAGTTTATAGCTCAATTAGAGGTGCAAGTAAGGTTTAGGACAGAACAAGCGGATCGAGAATCGGAGTTTCGAGCACCAAGTTATGGTAGCTCAAAGTTGGGAAAAATTCAAGACTGGAGAAGAATTTCCAGATTTGAACTTCCAACATTGGAAGTTTAGTTAGGTATCGAATCGAACTTGGATTGGTACCAAAATTGGCAGTATTTTACTCTTATATGAAGGGTATCTCTCTATCAAGTTTCACAGAAAAATACCTTCGGGAAGGCAGTCAACGAACCAACTGAAGTTTGGAAAAATTCTTAAGGCAATCTGCCTTTAATCCTTTTCTTTCCAAATCCAATCGTTTGGCTAAGAAAATCCTCCAATCATGATTCATATATGAAATGAAAGTCTAAGGGACATTCATGGTACATTTGGTAGGTGTTTAACACCAAGAATTTCATTTAGTAAGACCACAACAAGTCTCATCTCAAATCTGTCCAAAACTAGGTTTTTCCAAAACAGAGCAGTGTTCTTGTTTTGATCACAACTCAGCCGACTTAACTCGGAATGGAGCATGGTTTATGGCGTTGGAAAATAGATTCATAGGGCTAAAGATTCTCAGAAGAAAACGTTTCGAAATTTGGCGAACAACCAGCTCGAAATTGAGCCTCAAGTTGCTGCCTCTACAAATCATTCCAACAGAATGGAGAAACAGGACAGCTATCTTAAAACGAATGGTTCGGCTCCTACACATGGAATCAGAAGGTGCATTTTATACCGTTGGAAAGGTATGGATGTCTAGTTTCAAATGCCACCAACGGTACTCAATTTCGACATCGGAGGACAAAGTTGTGGTCGAAATGCTACCGCTGGACAGGGTTATCCGAAAACAGTTTTCTAGCTTGACTAGTTCACAAATAAATTCATTTGCCCAACCAAACGTTAATGTTTTCCAATGAAAATTTTTACACATCTACTACAACATATAAACATCAGGTTCAAGCTATTAGATCATCAAAAATTGGCCTTATCATGGCCGAACAAAACAGGGGCAGTTTCGGAAATTTTTGTCATGGCCTCAACTTTTGAGTTTCCAACAATAATACTCCATAAATCTATCATTTTAACCACTAAACTACCACTATAAACAGCATCAATCACCATATCAGCCATCAAGACAGAGGTGGGAGTTCATAGAGCCCACATTCCATTTTTTCAACAACAACAACAACCCATATGCAAATTCAAGCTCATAAGTGTAATCCTACTCTTATAAACTAAGTTTAGAGTGTTAGATCACTATATACCTCCTTGGTGCTTAAGACCAGAATTTCGGCCCTCCTTGAAGCTCCAAGAAACCGTGAAAGCTCCTCCCTTTTGAAGCTCAAAGTGTTGTCCAAGTGTAGAGTTAAGTGTATGTGAAGTTTGGTGTGAATCTATGAAGGTTTGGTGGTGATTTGAGTGAGTTTTTGTAGAGGAAATGTTGAAAGTTTTCGGTTGCTCCCTTGCTGACTGCTAGCCGTCCATGGAGCTTGAAGAAATGATATGTTTTGCTGATTCTATTGCGTACAAGGAACGCTGATCGTCTAATATTTTAAGTACGTAAAAATCAATTGCAACTAGTGCGCCTACGCGCGCATTTTGTGTCCGATTTCTCTTAAGTTTATTGCACTAGTGCACTAAACCTCTAGGGCACCTATATTCATATAAATATTATTCATTCTTAATTGTTCGAAAATAATGGTCCAAGGTCCCTCAATTAAGCGCGCACGTGAAAACACGTATACCCAATTTAGGCGCGATAAAAATGAAATTTTCGAGAAATTCTTATAACGATCGTACCACTAACTATCACTTGAGTACTTAAACCTAAATTTACCTATTTTAGGATCATTGTACATGTCCCCAAATTTTCGAGCTTAGTGTACTCCCAATTGGCTAAGTGTTTAGACACGTTTTCACTTTCACTAAACAAGCTTATAAGAAAATAATTTTTTTGAAACAAGACACTTTAAAAATATAACGAAACTATAAAACCATGTTCCTAGGTCTAGAAAGCTAAAAATATATATATATATTATTCGTGGCAAAAATCCAAATAAATAATTAATTTAGCCAAAATTAGGGATTTTAAAATAATAGAATTTTCGAGTCCTCACATCCTCTCCCCCTTAAGAAATTTCGTCCTCGAAATTTAGTTCTCGAAATTTACCTTGTTTGGTGAACAGGCCTGGATACTTTTGTCGTATTGCTTCTTCGACCTCCCAAGTTGTTTCTTCCAACCCATGGTTCTTCCAGAGAACTTTTACTAATGGTATCTGTTTATTTCTCAATTCCTTCACCTTCCTATCCAGAAGTTTAACCGGTTTCTCCTCATAAGTTAAGGTCTCATCAATCTCAATACTCTCTGGTTGTAAGACATGTGATGGGTTTGGGTGATACCTTTTAAACATAGATACATGGAACACATTATGAATTCGAGATAAACTCGGCGGTAATTCCAATTTATAGGCTACACTCCCCACACGTTGGATAATCTTGTAAGGTCCTACAAATCTTGGCTGTAACTTCTTTCCTTTTCCAGACATCAACCTTGCTTTCAAGGGCGTGATTCTGAGAAATACCAAATCTCCAACAGTAAATTCCAAATCTTTTCTCCGATTATCGGCAAAACTCTTTTGGCGGCTCTGGGCAGCCCGAATTCTCTGACGTACCAACTTTACCTTTTCATTAGCTTCCTCAATCCAAGGTACTGTGGTCGGGTCTAAGATTTTCCGTTCACCTATTTCGTCCCAACAAATTGGAAACCTACATTTCCGACCATAAAGTGCCTCATACAGGGCCATCTGAATAGAAGAGTGGAAACTATTGTTGTAGGCAAATTCCACTAAAGTAAAAAACTTACTCTAATTTTCTCCAAAATCCAGAACACAAGTCCTTAACATGTCCTCAAGTGTTTGAATTGTCCTCTCCAACTGTCCATCAGTCTAGGGATGATAAGTGGTACTAAAGTTCAACTTAGTCTCCAATATCTCTTGCATCTTTTGCCAGAACCTCGAAACAAATCTCGGATCCCTGTCGGACACGATACTCACGGGTATTCCATGTAATCTAATGATTTCATCCAAATACAACCTGGCCAACTTCTCCAACGGGTACTTCATGTTAATCGGCAGAAAATGGGCCGACTTGGTCAATCTATCCACTATTACCTAAATCGCATCATAGTCTCTCTGTGTTCTTGGTAATCCCGATACAAAATCTATAGTGATATTCTCCCATTTCCACTCAGGTATTTCTAGAGGTTGTAAAAGTCCTGATGGTTTCTGATGTTCGGCTTTAACCTGTTGACAAATTAAACATGTTTGGACAAATTGGGCAATTTTCCTCTTCATGTTCTCCCACCAATACAGACTCTTTAAGTCTTGGTACATTTTATTCCCTCCTGGATGTACCGTAAACTTTGATCGGTGTGTCTCTTCTAAGATTTCCTTTCTAAGTCCTTCATTCTTTGGCACAACTACCCGATTCCGAAATCTCAATATTTCATCTGACCCCAGATTAAAATCTGTCTTGTCTTCCATTTTAACCTTTTCCGCCCATTTTTGCACTTCCGTGTCCTTTTCTTGAAATTCCTTAATACGTTCCAATAAAGTGGAAGTTACTATAATATTCCCCAAAATTACCTTCCTTGGTTCCAATCGAGGATTCCAGTAGCTCACTTCTTCAAATAATTGAAACTCCTTAATCATCAATCCAACCATTTGCACTTGACGGCTCAAAGAATCGGCCACTACGTTGGCCTTCCCAGGATGGTACTTGATCGTACAGTCATAGTCTTCCAAAAATTCCATCCATCTTCGTTGCCTTAAATTCAGTCCTTCTGTGAAAATAAGTACTTAAGACTTTTGTGGTCTGTAAAAACCTCAAATGTCACTCCGTACAGATAATGCCTCCATTTCTTCAAAGCAAAGACCACAGCTGCTAACTCTAAATCATGAGTCGGGTAATTCCCTTCATGCGATTTTAACTTCCTAGAGGCATATGCTATCACTTTGTCATTTTGCATCAAAACACATCCCAAACCTTCCTTAGAGGCATCCGTTTAAACCACAAAACTATCCTTTCCGTTTGGCAAAGCTAACACAGGTGCCCTTGATAACCTTCTTTTCAATTCCTGAAAACTTTCCTCACACTTAGGACTCCATATAAACTTCCCATTTTTCTTGGTCAATTCAGTCATGGGTACAGCAATTTTCGAAAAATTCTGAATGAATCTCCGGTAATACCCTGCTAATCCAATAAAACTCCGAACCTCAGTAGGATTTTCCGGTCGTTTCCCTTTCGAAACAGCTTCAACTTTAGCTGGATCCACTTTAATCCCATCCTTAGAAATTATGTGTCCCAAGAAAGTCACTTCTTTTAACCAAAACTCACACTTGCTAAACTTAGCATACAATTGGTGTTCCCTTAAGATTTGCAAAACAACCCTCAAGTGTTTCTCATGGTCTTTCACATTCTTAGAATACACCAATATGTCATCAATAAAGACCACCACAAATTGGTCTAAATAAGGTTTAAAGACCCTGTGCATTAAATCCATAAAAGCAGCAGGAGCATTTGTTAACCCAAATGGCATCACGACAAATTCAAAATGCCCATATCTCGAGTTAAAAACAGTCTTGGGTATGTCCTTCTCCAAAATCCTCAACTGATAATAACCCTGTCTCAAATCCAATTTCGAGAACACTACAGCCCCGTGCAATTGGTCAAATAATTCATCAATGTGGGGCAGTGTGTATTTATTCTTAATTGTAACATCATTCAAGCCTCTATAGTCTATACACAGCCTCAAACTTCCGTCTTTTTTCTTAACAAATAAAACTAGGGCTCCCCACGGCGAATCACTTTCCCGTACAAAACCCCGTTCTAACAAATCTTGTAATTGCAATTTCAATTCCTTCAATTCGGCTGGGGCCATTCGATATGGCGTCCTAGAAAGAGGGGCTACTCCCGGAGTTACATGAATCTTAAAGGTTATTTCCCGTTCCGGGGGTAGGGACTCCAATTCTTCAGGAAAAACATCAGGAAAGTCTTTCACTATAGGCATGTCCTCCAAATTCACCTTATCACTAGGGGTGTTAATAAGAAAAGCCAAATATTCTTGAGCTCCTTTACTTAATAATTTTCTAACCCGAATTCCTGAAATAAGTGCAGATGAAGCTAATTTATCCCTTACATCCAATTTCAGGGTTGCTTCTCCTGGAATACGCAACTCCACAACCTTCGTCCTACAGTCTAGCTGAGCATTATAACGGGCTAACCAATCCATCCCCAAGATTACATCGTATCCCTTAATCGTTAATCCCATCAAATCAGCCAATAATTTTCGTTCCCCAATCCAGACTTCACAATCTTGATACACCAAGTTAGCAATTAGACTTTGATCCCCAGTAGGCGTTTTAATCTCAAGATCATATGGTAACTTAATTGGTTTCATGTCTATCTCACTCATGAAATTAGGGTTTACAAAAGAATGTGAAGCACCTGGATCAATTAAAATCCTAGCTAAAAGGTGAAAGATTGGAATTGTACCTTCTACCACCTCAGTTGCCTCAGGAACTTGTTGATAATCCAGTGCGTAAATCCTGGCCGGTACTTTCGGTCGACTCCCTCCGGCACTGGTTTGCTTAGAGGCTGACTTTTCTGGTCTTTGGGTATCACCTCCCGTCTTCATTTTGTTTGGACAGTTCGCGAGCTGATGCTCGGTACTACCGCAAGTCAGGCACTTCCCAGACTTCCTCCAACAGTCATTTTCAGAATGATTGGGTTTTTCGCAGTAACCACACGAAACTTGAGGGGTCACCGCTGAACCACTAGAAGGCGCCCTTCTTGCCTGTGTCAGTCCGCTACGACCTCCTCTAGATAAAACTCCTCTCGAAGGTCCAGCAGTCCTTGGTCCTCCCACTCCTTTTTCCATTTTGGAAGGCTGCACACTTTTACTAGCTTGTCCAGAAGCATGGCTAGAAAAGTTTCTCTTTCTACTGTGGAAGTCTCTCATTTGAAATCTTGCACTCTCAACCCTTTGTGCATTCTCTAAAGCCTCAGTAAACGTAGAGATTTGGGCTGCGGCCAGGCCCTCTTGTATCTCTACATTAAGTCCCTGAACAAACCGTCTAATCCTTTTTCGCTCATTGGTCACCAGTTCGGGAGCGTACTTTGAAAGTTTAGTAAATTTTCCTTCATACTCCGCTACACTAAGAGTTCCCTGTTTCAGCTTAATAAATTCATCATCCCTCTTCTCTTGGATTAAGGGCGGAAGAAACTTTTCATTAAATTCCCTTGTGAAGTTTTCCCAAGTCCAAGGGGTTTGAGTTCTCTCCTATTTTCCTTTTATCAGATCCCACCAAGCACGGGCTACTCCCTGAAATTGGAAAGCAGCGAAATTCACTCGCCTATCCTCAGTGTAGTCTAAAGCAGCGAAAATGTTGGTCATCCTTTCCAACCAATTCTCCGCCACCTCAGGATCAGGTTCGCCAAGAAACTTAGGCGGGTTAAATTTCAAGAACCTCTCTAAGGCTCTATCCTCTCCTCTTCCCTGACCCCAGGTTGGTTGAACGGTCCAGGGTCTTGTCTATCAGCCAAACACTCTAGAATATCAGTCATCCTATTAATGGCAGTAGCCACTTGATTACCCTCAATATTTTTCTGACCTTGGATCGGTGCAGTTGCCGATCCCTGGTCACTTCTTTGAAGTTGGGCCTGTCTAGTCCCTCGCCCACGATCTCGACCACGGCCTCGACCACCTCTTAGTCCTTCCATGACCTAGGCGTGCCTAGTGCAAGAAATAAATAACTTATGCGATACAAAATAGAAAGCAGGAACCAATCAAGAAAACATTGAAATTAACAATAATTTACATTAATTAGCATATTAGTTCATACAATTAGCAAGTCATGGGGTAGTCACAAAAATATAGCACACAGGTGCCACAAGAGTACTTTTAGTCACAAAATACTAAAGTAAAGCAAGTGCTTCCAAAAATAAGCCACACAGTCATGCAAAATATAATGGCACCTGTGTTCAACAACCATCATAAATCCCAAATATACATCATGCCCCAAAAGTTACATTCGGATTCCAAAATACAACCCAAAAGCCAAGACATAGTCAAAAGTAATAGAAACCCTAAACAAACGTGTATTAGGAAGGTTTCTTCGATACCTCGCCAAGTTCAATCCTGTTAAGGAAAACAAATCTACAGGGTGAGCAAAACGCTTGTGAGGCCAAGAACACACATGCAGGCACATAGCTCAGGTAACAAGCCCAAGTAACAATTCAAGTAATAATTTGAAAGTAATTAATAATGCCAACAAAATGTAACCAAAAACAATTCAATGATATGGTAGCTCTCAGGAGCTAAGTTCCACATTTTACCGATGTCATTCGTATATCTCCCCGCGATGACTCTCCGTCAACCGGGTGGAAATTTCATATCCATAGTTCACCACTTACTTCTTATCCGTCCACTATACACCGCTTCGGGCCCGCACGACATTTATAAGGCGATACTTCACGAGTATGCCAAGCGAGATCTCTCAATAGATCAAGCTTATCATGTGAATCTCATGGCTCACCGAGATTCCCGACCAAACCCATGCCGGCTCGAGTTCCAAGGTCGGCCTATGAGTTTGAGCGTCCCCCATGTATCATGTAAGGGTCGAGAAGATTCACTCCAACGACGTATGCAGTGATAGCATACTATGTCATGTATTCAAGCATTTGACAGGTTTAAACATGCATTTCAGGTCATATAAACCAGGCAAAGCATGTTAGGCATGAGTCATTTGTTTCAAATGAGAACGAGTGCGATTAAGTATACACTCGACTCCTTTTTTTTTTTCAAAACCAAATAGGCTAAGCATGTAATCAGGTAAGTCAAGCATGAATCAAATCTATAGAGTTCAAGTAGTCATACACTTGACACTCACCAAGATATGCAAGCAAGTAGGTTGGATTGAGAGTTCAAACTTCCACGGTAGGGTCCTCTTGGAGGTCCTCGTGCGTGCCTGAGTATCGAATAGTAGACAATTTCTATAAGTCCTCAAGTGGCGAGAAAGATTGAACACGAGTAGGGTTCAGAAATATTTTGAAAATTTCGGTTAAACTTGAATTTTAAGTTGGATTCTCAAAAGGGTGCAGGACTCGAGTAAAATTGGATTATTATTCTCGAAATCATTGGATGGAAACGAGTACGTGCGAATAAATCCCGAAACGAGTGACCGAAATTGAAAGTGGACTGGCCACGTCACAATTCGGCCGGAACCTGGCCGGATTGGAGGCAGTAGCCATCCTCATTTTTTTTTTCCAAATCCCAACCACAATCCGGCCGCCTATCCGGCCAGAAACTGGCCGGATTCAAGGCCGGATTCTAGAAAAATGCTTCCCGCGCGGATTTCTTTTGAAATTCCAGAATTTTTGATTTTTGGTAAAATCTTTGAAAAATCATAACTTCTTTTCTACTAGTCAAAAATTGATAAACGTGGTACCGTTGGAATGGTCTTTGAAAGTACTAAAAGTTCTTAGAAGACACTGTTCCATGAATCTAAATGGACGGTATTCAAAAATGAGCTTAAAGTTGCTGTTCCTGATCACCCAAGATTGAGCCGGGGTTGGTTTTTCGCTAACTTTGGAAATTCGGTAGAATTCACTCGTTGCAAACCAGCCCTTGAAGTTTATAGCTCAATTAGAGGTGCAAGTAAGGTTTAGGACAGAACAAGCGGATCGAGAATCGGAGTTTCGAGCACCAAGTTATGGTAGCTCAAAGTTGGGAAAAATTCAAGACTGGAGAAGAATTTCCAGATTTGAACTTCCAACATTGGAAGTTTAGTTAGGTATCGAATCGAACTTGGATTGGTACCAAAATTGGCAGTATTTTACTCTTATATGAAGGGTATCTCTCTATCAAGTTTCACAGAAAAATACCTTCGGGAAGGCAGTCAACGAACCAACTGAAGTTTGGAAAAATTCTTAAGGCAATCTGCCTTTAATCCTTTTCTTTCCAAATCCAATCGTTTGGCTAAGAAAATCCTCCAATCATGATTCATATATGAAATGAAAGTCTAAGGGACATTCATGGTACATTTGGTAGGTGTTTAACACCAAGAATTTCATTTAGTAAGACCACAACAAGTCTCATCTCAAATCTGTCCAAAACTAGGTTTTTCCAAAACAGAGCAGTGTTCTTGTTTTGATCACAACTCAGCCGACTTAACTCGGAATGGAGCATGGTTTATGGCGTTGGAAAATAGATTCATAGGGCTAAAGATTCTCAGAAGAAAACGTTTCGAAATTTGGCGAACAACCAGCTCGAAATTGAGCCTCAAGTTGCTGCCTCTACAAATCATTCCAACAGAATGGAGAAACAGGACAGCTATCTTAAAACGAATGGTTCGGCTCCTACACATGGAATCAGAAGGTGCATTTTATACCGTTGGAAAGGTATGGATGTCTAGTTTCAAATGCCACCAACGGTACTCAATTTCGACATCGGAGGACAAAGTTGTGGTCGAAATGCTACCGCTGGACAGGGTTATCCGAAAACAGTTTTCTAGCTTGACTAGTTCACAAATAAATTCATTTGCCCAACCAAACGTTAATGTTTTCCAATGAAAATTTTTACACATCTACTACAACATATAAACATCAGGTTCAAGCTATTAGATCATCAAAAATTGGCCTTATCATGGCCGAACAAAACAGGGGCAGTTTCGGAAATTTTTGTCATGGCCTCAACTTTTGAGTTTCCAACAATAATACTCCATAAATCTATCATTTTAACCACTAAACTACCACTATAAACAGCATCAATCACCATATCAGCCATCAAGACAGAGGTGGGAGTTCATAGAGCCCACATTCCATTTTTTCAACAACAACAACAACCCATATGCAAATTCAAGCTCATAAGTGTAATCCTACTCTTATAAACTAAGTTTAGAGTGTTAGATCACTATATACCTCCTTGGTGCTTAAGACCAGAATTTCGGCCCTCCTTGAAGCTCCAAGAAACCGTGAAAGCTCCTCCCTTTTGAAGCTCAAAGTGTTGTCCAAGTGTAGAGTTAAGTGTATGTGAAGTTTGGTGTGAATCTATGAAGGTTTGGTGGTGATTTGAGTGAGTTTTTGTAGAGGAAATGTTGAAAGTTTTCGGTTGCTCCCTTGCTGACTGCTAGCCGTCCATGGAGCTTGAAGAAATGATATGTTTTGCTGATTCTATTGCGTACAAGGAACGCTGATCGTCTAATATTTTAAGTACGTAAAAATCAATTGCAACTAGTGCGCCTACGCGCGCATTTTGTGTCCGATTTCTCTTAAGTTTATTGCACTAGTGCACTAAACCTCTAGGGCACCTATATTCATATAAATATTATTCATTCTTAATTGTTCGAAAATAATGGTCCAAGGTCCCTCAATTAAGCGCGCACGTGAAAACACGTATACCCAATTTAGGCGCGATAAAAATGAAATTTTCGAGAAATTCTTATAACGATCGTACCACTAACTATCACTTGAGTACTTAAACCTAAATTTACCTATTTTAGGATCATTGTACATGTCCCCAAATTTTCGAGCTTAGTGTACTCCCAATTGGCTAAGTGTTTAGACACGTTTTCACTTTCACTAAACAAGCTTATAAGAAAATAATTTTTTTGAAACAAGACACTTTAAAAATATAACGAAACTATAAAACCATGTTCCTAGGTCTAGAAAGCTAAAAATATATATATATATTATTCGTGGCAAAAATCCAAATAAATAATTAATTTAGCCAAAATTAGGGATTTTAAAATAATAGAATTTTCGAGTCCTCACATCCTCTCCCCCTTAAGAAATTTCGTCCTCGAAATTTAGTTCTCGAAATTTACCTTGTTTGGTGAACAGGCCTGGATACTTTTGTCGTATTGCTTCTTCGACCTCCCAAGTTGTTTCTTCCAACCCATGGTTCTTCCAGAGAACTTTTACTAATGGTATCTGTTTATTTCTCAATTCCTTCACCTTCCTATCCAGAAGTTTAACCGGTTTCTCCTCATAAGTTAAGGTCTCATCAATCTCAATACTCTCTGGTTGTAAGACATGTGATGGGTTTGGGTGATACCTTTTAAACATAGATACATGGAACACATTATGAATTCGAGATAAACTCGGCGGTAATTCCAATTTATAGGCTACACTCCCCACACGTTGGATAATCTTGTAAGGTCCTACAAATCTTGGCTGTAACTTCTTTCCTTTTCCAGACATCAACCTTGCTTTCAAGGGCGTGATTCTGAGAAATACCAAATCTCCAACAGTAAATTCCAAATCTTTTCTCCGATTATCGGCAAAACTCTTTTGGCGGCTCTGGGCAGCCCGAATTCTCTGACGTACCAACTTTACCTTTTCATTAGCTTCCTCAATCCAAGGTACTGTGGTCGGGTCTAAGATTTTCCGTTCACCTATTTCGTCCCAACAAATTGGAAACCTACATTTCCGACCATAAAGTGCCTCATACAGGGCCATCTGAATAGAAGAGTGGAAACTATTGTTGTAGGCAAATTCCACTAAAGTAAAAAACTTACTCTAATTTTCTCCAAAATCCAGAACACAAGTCCTTAACATGTCCTCAAGTGTTTGAATTGTCCTCTCCAACTGTCCATCAGTCTAGGGATGATAAGTGGTACTAAAGTTCAACTTAGTCTCCAATATCTCTTGCATCTTTTGCCAGAACCTCGAAACAAATCTCGGATCCCTGTCGGACACGATACTCACGGGTATTCCATGTAATCTAATGATTTCATCCAAATACAACCTGGCCAACTTCTCCAACGGGTACTTCATGTTAATCGGCAGAAAATGGGCCGACTTGGTCAATCTATCCACTATTACCTAAATCGCATCATAGTCTCTCTGTGTTCTTGGTAATCCCGATACAAAATCTATAGTGATATTCTCCCATTTCCACTCAGGTATTTCTAGAGGTTGTAAAAGTCCTGATGGTTTCTGATGTTCGGCTTTAACCTGTTGACAAATTAAACATGTTTGGACAAATTGGGCAATTTTCCTCTTCATGTTCTCCCACCAATACAGACTCTTTAAGTCTTGGTACATTTTATTCCCTCCTGGATGTACCGTAAACTTTGATCGGTGTGTCTCTTCTAAGATTTCCTTTCTAAGTCCTTCATTCTTTGGCACAACTACCCGATTCCGAAATCTCAATATTTCATCTGACCCCAGATTAAAATCTGTCTTGTCTTCCATTTTAACCTTTTCCGCCCATTTTTGCACTTCCGTGTCCTTTTCTTGAAATTCCTTAATACGTTCCAATAAAGTGGAAGTTACTATAATATTCCCCAAAATTACCTTCCTTGGTTCCAATCGAGGATTCCAGTAGCTCACTTCTTCAAATAATTGAAACTCCTTAATCATCAATCCAACCATTTGCACTTGACGGCTCAAAGAATCGGCCACTACGTTGGCCTTCCCAGGATGGTACTTGATCGTACAGTCATAGTCTTCCAAAAATTCCATCCATCTTCGTTGCCTTAAATTCAGTCCTTCTGTGAAAATAAGTACTTAAGACTTTTGTGGTCTGTAAAAACCTCAAATGTCACTCCGTACAGATAATGCCTCCATTTCTTCAAAGCAAAGACCACAGCTGCTAACTCTAAATCATGAGTCGGGTAATTCCCTTCATGCGATTTTAACTTCCTAGAGGCATATGCTATCACTTTGTCATTTTGCATCAAAACACATCCCAAACCTTCCTTAGAGGCATCCGTTTAAACCACAAAACTATCCTTTCCGTTTGGCAAAGCTAACACAGGTGCCCTTGATAACCTTCTTTTCAATTCCTGAAAACTTTCCTCACACTTAGGACTCCATATAAACTTCCCATTTTTCTTGGTCAATTCAGTCATGGGTACAGCAATTTTCGAAAAATTCTGAATGAATCTCCGGTAATACCCTGCTAATCCAATAAAACTCCGAACCTCAGTAGGATTTTCCGGTCGTTTCCCTTTCGAAACAGCTTCAACTTTAGCTGGATCCACTTTAATCCCATCCTTAGAAATTATGTGTCCCAAGAAAGTCACTTCTTTTAACCAAAACTCACACTTGCTAAACTTAGCATACAATTGGTGTTCCCTTAAGATTTGCAAAACAACCCTCAAGTGTTTCTCATGGTCTTTCACATTCTTAGAATACACCAATATGTCATCAATAAAGACCACCACAAATTGGTCTAAATAAGGTTTAAAGACCCTGTGCATTAAATCCATAAAAGCAGCAGGAGCATTTGTTAACCCAAATGGCATCACGACAAATTCAAAATGCCCATATCTCGAGTTAAAAACAGTCTTGGGTATGTCCTTCTCCAAAATCCTCAACTGATAATAACCCTGTCTCAAATCCAATTTCGAGAACACTACAGCCCCGTGCAATTGGTCAAATAATTCATCAATGTGGGGCAGTGTGTATTTATTCTTAATTGTAACATCATTCAAGCCTCTATAGTCTATACACAGCCTCAAACTTCCGTCTTTTTTCTTAACAAATAAAACTAGGGCTCCCCACGGCGAATCACTTTCCCGTACAAAACCCCGTTCTAACAAATCTTGTAATTGCAATTTCAATTCCTTCAATTCGGCTGGGGCCATTCGATATGGCGTCCTAGAAAGAGGGGCTACTCCCGGAGTTACATGAATCTTAAAGGTTATTTCCCGTTCCGGGGGTAGGGACTCCAATTCTTCAGGAAAAACATCAGGAAAGTCTTTCACTATAGGCATGTCCTCCAAATTCACCTTATCACTAGGGGTGTTAATAAGAAAAGCCAAATATTCTTGAGCTCCTTTACTTAATAATTTTCTAACCCGAATTCCTGAAATAAGTGCAGATGAAGCTAATTTATCCCTTACATCCAATTTCAGGGTTGCTTCTCCTGGAATACGCAACTCCACAACCTTCGTCCTACAGTCTAGCTGAGCATTATAACGGGCTAACCAATCCATCCCCAAGATTACATCGTATCCCTTAATCGTTAATCCCATCAAATCAGCCAATAATTTTCGTTCCCCAATCCAGACTTCACAATCTTGATACACCAAGTTAGCAATTAGACTTTGATCCCCAGTAGGCGTTTTAATCTCAAGATCATATGGTAACTTAATTGGTTTCATGTCTATCTCACTCATGAAATTAGGGTTTACAAAAGAATGTGAAGCACCTGGATCAATTAAAATCCTAGCTAAAAGGTGAAAGATTGGAATTGTACCTTCTACCACCTCAGTTGCCTCAGGAACTTGTTGATAATCCAGTGCGTAAATCCTGGCCGGTACTTTCGGTCGACTCCCTCCGGCACTGGTTTGCTTAGAGGCTGACTTTTCTGGTCTTTGGGTATCACCTCCCGTCTTCATTTTGTTTGGACAGTTCGCGAGCTGATGCTCGGTACTACCGCAAGTCAGGCACTTCCCAGACTTCCTCCAACAGTCATTTTCAGAATGATTGGGTTTTTCGCAGTAACCACACGAAACTTGAGGGGTCACCGCTGAACCACTAGAAGGCGCCCTTCTTGCCTGTGTCAGTCCGCTACGACCTCCTCTAGATAAAACTCCTCTCGAAGGTCCAGCAGTCCTTGGTCCTCCCACTCCTTTTTCCATTTTGGAAGGCTGCACACTTTTACTAGCTTGTCCAGAAGCATGGCTAGAAAAGTTTCTCTTTCTACTGTGGAAGTCTCTCATTTGAAATCTTGCACTCTCAACCCTTTGTGCATTCTCTAAAGCCTCAGTAAACGTAGAGATTTGGGCTGCGGCCAGGCCCTCTTGTATCTCTACATTAAGTCCCTGAACAAACCGTCTAATCCTTTTTCGCTCATTGGTCACCAGTTCGGGAGCGTACTTTGAAAGTTTAGTAAATTTTCCTTCATACTCCGCTACACTAAGAGTTCCCTGTTTCAGCTTAATAAATTCATCATCCCTCTTCTCTTGGATTAAGGGCGGAAGAAACTTTTCATTAAATTCCCTTGTGAAGTTTTCCCAAGTCCAAGGGGTTTGAGTTCTCTCCTATTTTCCTTTTATCAGATCCCACCAAGCACGGGCTACTCCCTGAAATTGGAAAGCAGCGAAATTCACTCGCCTATCCTCAGTGTAGTCTAAAGCAGCGAAAATGTTGGTCATCCTTTCCAACCAATTCTCCGCCACCTCAGGATCAGGTTCGCCAAGAAACTTAGGCGGGTTAAATTTCAAGAACCTCTCTAAGGCTCTATCCTCTCCTCTTCCCTGACCCCAGGTTGGTTGAACGGTCCAGGGTCTTGTCTATCAGCCAAACACTCTAGAATATCAGTCATCCTATTAATGGCAGTAGCCACTTGATTACCCTCAATATTTTTCTGACCTTGGATCGGTGCAGTTGCCGATCCCTGGTCACTTCTTTGAAGTTGGGCCTGTCTAGTCCCTCGCCCACGATCTCGACCACGGCCTCGACCACCTCTTAGTCCTTCCATGACCTAGGCGTGCCTAGTGCAAGAAATAAATAACTTATGCGATACAAAATAGAAAGCAGGAACCAATCAAGAAAACATTGAAATTAACAATAATTTACATTAATTAGCATATTAGTTCATACAATTAGCAAGTCATGGGGTAGTCACAAAAATATAGCACACAGGTGCCACAAGAGTACTTTTAGTCACAAAATACTAAAGTAAAGCAAGTGCTTCCAAAAATAAGCCACACAGTCATGCAAAATATAATGGCACCTGTGTTCAACAACCATCATAAATCCCAAATATACATCATGCCCCAAAAGTTACATTCGGATTCCAAAATACAACCCAAAAGCCAAGACATAGTCAAAAGTAATAGAAACCCTAAACAAAAGTGTATTAGGAAGGTTTCTTCGATACCTCGCCAAGTTCAATCCTGTTAAGGAAAACAAATCTACAGGGTGAGCAAAACGCTTGTGAGGCCAAGAACACACATGCAGGCACATAGCTCAGGTAACAAGCCCAAGTAACAATTCAAGTAATAATTTGAAAGTAATTAATAATGCCAACAAAATGTAACCAAAAACAATTCAATGATATGGTAGCTCTCAGGAGCTAAGTTCCACATTTTACCGATGTCATTCGTATATCTCCCCGCGATGACTCTCCGTCAACCGGGTGGAAATTTCATATCCATAGTTCACCACTTACTTCTTATCCGTCCACTATACACCGCTTCGGGCCCGCACGACATTTATAAGGCGATACTTCACGAGTATGCCAAGCGAGATCTCTCAATAGATCAAGCTTATCATGTGAATCTCATGGCTCACCGAGATTCCCGACCAAACCCATGCCGGCTCGAGTTCCAAGGTCGGCCTATGAGTTTGAGCGTCCCCCATGTATCATGTAAGGGTCGAGAAGATTCACTCCAACGACGTATGCAGTGATAGCATACTATGTCATGTATTCAAGCATTTGACAGGTTTAAACATGCATTTCAGGTCATATAAACCAGGCAAAGCATGTTAGGCATGAGTCATTTGTTTCAAATGAGAACGAGTGCGATTAAGTATACACTCGACTCCTTTTTTTTTTCAAAACCAAATAGGCTAAGCATGTAATCAGGTAAGTCAAGCATGAATCAAATCTATAGAGTTCAAGTAGTCATACACTTGACACTCACCAAGATATGCAAGCAAGTAGGTTGGATTGAGAGTTCAAACTTCCACGGTAGGGTCCTCTTGGAGGTCCTCGTGCGTGCCTGAGTATCGAATAGTAGACAATTTCTATAAGTCCTCAAGTGGCGAGAAAGATTGAACACGAGTAGGGTTCAGAAATATTTTGAAAATTTCGGTTAAACTTGAATTTTAAGTTGGATTCTCAAAAGGGTGCAGGACTCGAGTAAAATTGGATTATTATTCTCGAAATCATTGGATGGAAACGAGTACGTGCGAATAAATCCCGAAACGAGTGACCGAAATTGAAAGTGGACTGGCCACGTCACAATTCGGCCGGAACCTGGCCGGATTGGAGGCAGTAGCCATCCTCATTTTTTTTTTCCAAATCCCAACCACAATCCGGCCGCCTATCCGGCCAGAAACTGGCCGGATTCAAGGCCGGATTCTAGAAAAATGCTTCCCGCGCGGATTTCTTTTGAAATTCCAGAATTTTTGATTTTTGGTAAAATCTTTGAAAAATCATAACTTCTTTTCTACTAGTCAAAAATTGATAAACGTGGTACCGTTGGAATGGTCTTTGAAAGTACTAAAAGTTCTTAGAAGACACTGTTCCATGAATCTAAATGGACGGTATTCAAAAATGAGCTTAAAGTTGCTGTTCCTGATCACCCAAGATTGAGCCGGGGTTGGTTTTTCGCTAACTTTGGAAATTCGGTAGAATTCACTCGTTGCAAACCAGCCCTTGAAGTTTATAGCTCAATTAGAGGTGCAAGTAAGGTTTAGGACAGAACAAGCGGATCGAGAATCGGAGTTTCGAGCACCAAGTTATGGTAGCTCAAAGTTGGGAAAAATTCAAGACTGGAGAAGAATTTCCAGATTTGAACTTCCAACATTGGAAGTTTAGTTAGGTATCGAATCGAACTTGGATTGGTACCAAAATTGGCAGTATTTTACTCTTATATGAAGGGTATCTCTCTATCAAGTTTCACAGAAAAATACCTTCGGGAAGGCAGTCAACGAACCAACTGAAGTTTGGAAAAATTCTTAAGGCAATCTGCCTTTAATCCTTTTCTTTCCAAATCCAATCGTTTGGCTAAGAAAATCCTCCAATCATGATTCATATATGAAATGAAAGTCTAAGGGACATTCATGGTACATTTGGTAGGTGTTTAACACCAAGAATTTCATTTAGTAAGACCACAACAAGTCTCATCTCAAATCTGTCCAAAACTAGGTTTTTCCAAAACAGAGCAGTGTTCTTGTTTTGATCACAACTCAGCCGACTTAACTCGGAATGGAGCATGGTTTATGGCGTTGGAAAATAGATTCATAGGGCTAAAGATTCTCAGAAGAAAACGTTTCGAAATTTGGCGAACAACCAGCTCGAAATTGAGCCTCAAGTTGCTGCCTCTACAAATCATTCCAACAGAATGGAGAAACAGGACAGCTATCTTAAAACGAATGGTTCGGCTCCTACACATGGAATCAGAAGGTGCATTTTATACCGTTGGAAAGGTATGGATGTCTAGTTTCAAATGCCACCAACGGTACTCAATTTCGACATCGGAGGACAAAGTTGTGGTCGAAATGCTACCGCTGGACAGGGTTATCCGAAAACAGTTTTCTAGCTTGACTAGTTCACAAATAAATTCATTTGCCCAACCAAACGTTAATGTTTTCCAATGAAAATTTTTACACATCTACTACAACATATAAACATCAGGTTCAAGCTATTAGATCATCAAAAATTGGCCTTATCATGGCCGAACAAAACAGGGGCAGTTTCGGAAATTTTTGTCATGGCCTCAACTTTTGAGTTTCCAACAATAATACTCCATAAATCTATCATTTTAACCACTAAACTACCACTATAAACAGCATCAATCACCATATCAGCCATCAAGACAGAGGTGGGAGTTCATAGAGCCCACATTCCATTTTTTCAACAACAACAACAACCCATATGCAAATTCAAGCTCATAAGTGTAATCCTACTCTTATAAACTAAGTTTAGAGTGTTAGATCACTATATACCTCCTTGGTGCTTAAGACCAGAATTTCGGCCCTCCTTGAAGCTCCAAGAAACCGTGAAAGCTCCTCCCTTTTGAAGCTCAAAGTGTTGTCCAAGTGTAGAGTTAAGTGTATGTGAAGTTTGGTGTGAATCTATGAAGGTTTGGTGGTGATTTGAGTGAGTTTTTGTAGAGGAAATGTTGAAAGTTTTCGGTTGCTCCCTTGCTGACTGCTAGCCGTCCATGGAGCTTGAAGAAATGATATGTTTTGCTGATTCTATTGCGTACAAGGAACGCTGATCGTCTAATATTTTAAGTACGTAAAAATCAATTGCAACTAGTGCGCCTACGCGCGCATTTTGTGTCCGATTTCTCTTAAGTTTATTGCACTAGTGCACTAAACCTCTAGGGCACCTATATTCATATAAATATTATTCATTCTTAATTGTTCGAAAATAATGGTCCAAGGTCCCTCAATTAAGCGCGCACGTGAAAACACGTATACCCAATTTAGGCGCGATAAAAATGAAATTTTCGAGAAATTCTTATAACGATCGTACCACTAACTATCACTTGAGTACTTAAACCTAAATTTACCTATTTTAGGATCATTGTACATGTCCCCAAATTTTCGAGCTTAGTGTACTCCCAATTGGCTAAGTGTTTAGACACGTTTTCACTTTCACTAAACAAGCTTATAAGAAAATAATTTTTTTGAAACAAGACACTTTAAAAATATAACGAAACTATAAAACCATGTTCCTAGGTCTAGAAAGCTAAAAATATATATATATATTATTCGTGGCAAAAATCCAAATAAATAATTAATTTAGCCAAAATTAGGGATTTTAAAATAATAGAATTTTCGAGTCCTCACATCCTCTCCCCCTTAAGAAATTTCGTCCTCGAAATTTAGTTCTCGAAATTTACCTTGTTTGGTGAACAGGCCTGGATACTTTTGTCGTATTGCTTCTTCGACCTCCCAAGTTGTTTCTTCCAACCCATGGTTCTTCCAGAGAACTTTTACTAATGGTATCTGTTTATTTCTCAATTCCTTCACCTTCCTATCCAGAAGTTTAACCGGTTTCTCCTCATAAGTTAAGGTCTCATCAATCTCAATACTCTCTGGTTGTAAGACATGTGATGGGTTTGGGTGATACCTTTTAAACATAGATACATGGAACACATTATGAATTCGAGATAAACTCGGCGGTAATTCCAATTTATAGGCTACACTCCCCACACGTTGGATAATCTTGTAAGGTCCTACAAATCTTGGCTGTAACTTCTTTCCTTTTCCAGACATCAACCTTGCTTTCAAGGGCGTGATTCTGAGAAATACCAAATCTCCAACAGTAAATTCCAAATCTTTTCTCCGATTATCGGCAAAACTCTTTTGGCGGCTCTGGGCAGCCCGAATTCTCTGACGTACCAACTTTACCTTTTCATTAGCTTCCTCAATCCAAGGTACTGTGGTCGGGTCTAAGATTTTCCGTTCACCTATTTCGTCCCAACAAATTGGAAACCTACATTTCCGACCATAAAGTGCCTCATACAGGGCCATCTGAATAGAAGAGTGGAAACTATTGTTGTAGGCAAATTCCACTAAAGTAAAAAACTTACTCTAATTTTCTCCAAAATCCAGAACACAAGTCCTTAACATGTCCTCAAGTGTTTGAATTGTCCTCTCCAACTGTCCATCAGTCTAGGGATGATAAGTGGTACTAAAGTTCAACTTAGTCTCCAATATCTCTTGCATCTTTTGCCAGAACCTCGAAACAAATCTCGGATCCCTGTCGGACACGATACTCACGGGTATTCCATGTAATCTAATGATTTCATCCAAATACAACCTGGCCAACTTCTCCAACGGGTACTTCATGTTAATCGGCAGAAAATGGGCCGACTTGGTCAATCTATCCACTATTACCTAAATCGCATCATAGTCTCTCTGTGTTCTTGGTAATCCCGATACAAAATCTATAGTGATATTCTCCCATTTCCACTCAGGTATTTCTAGAGGTTGTAAAAGTCCTGATGGTTTCTGATGTTCGGCTTTAACCTGTTGACAAATTAAACATGTTTGGACAAATTGGGCAATTTTCCTCTTCATGTTCTCCCACCAATACAGACTCTTTAAGTCTTGGTACATTTTATTCCCTCCTGGATGTACCGTAAACTTTGATCGGTGTGTCTCTTCTAAGATTTCCTTTCTAAGTCCTTCATTCTTTGGCACAACTACCCGATTCCGAAATCTCAATATTTCATCTGACCCCAGATTAAAATCTGTCTTGTCTTCCATTTTAACCTTTTCCGCCCATTTTTGCACTTCCGTGTCCTTTTCTTGAAATTCCTTAATACGTTCCAATAAAGTGGAAGTTACTATAATATTCCCCAAAATTACCTTCCTTGGTTCCAATCGAGGATTCCAGTAGCTCACTTCTTCAAATAATTGAAACTCCTTAATCATCAATCCAACCATTTGCACTTGACGGCTCAAAGAATCGGCCACTACGTTGGCCTTCCCAGGATGGTACTTGATCGTACAGTCATAGTCTTCCAAAAATTCCATCCATCTTCGTTGCCTTAAATTCAGTCCTTCTGTGAAAATAAGTACTTAAGACTTTTGTGGTCTGTAAAAACCTCAAATGTCACTCCGTACAGATAATGCCTCCATTTCTTCAAAGCAAAGACCACAGCTGCTAACTCTAAATCATGAGTCGGGTAATTCCCTTCATGCGATTTTAACTTCCTAGAGGCATATGCTATCACTTTGTCATTTTGCATCAAAACACATCCCAAACCTTCCTTAGAGGCATCCGTTTAAACCACAAAACTATCCTTTCCGTTTGGCAAAGCTAACACAGGTGCCCTTGATAACCTTCTTTTCAATTCCTGAAAACTTTCCTCACACTTAGGACTCCATATAAACTTCCCATTTTTCTTGGTCAATTCAGTCATGGGTACAGCAATTTTCGAAAAATTCTGAATGAATCTCCGGTAATACCCTGCTAATCCAATAAAACTCCGAACCTCAGTAGGATTTTCCGGTCGTTTCCCTTTCGAAACAGCTTCAACTTTAGCTGGATCCACTTTAATCCCATCCTTAGAAATTATGTGTCCCAAGAAAGTCACTTCTTTTAACCAAAACTCACACTTGCTAAACTTAGCATACAATTGGTGTTCCCTTAAGATTTGCAAAACAACCCTCAAGTGTTTCTCATGGTCTTTCACATTCTTAGAATACACCAATATGTCATCAATAAAGACCACCACAAATTGGTCTAAATAAGGTTTAAAGACCCTGTGCATTAAATCCATAAAAGCAGCAGGAGCATTTGTTAACCCAAATGGCATCACGACAAATTCAAAATGCCCATATCTCGAGTTAAAAACAGTCTTGGGTATGTCCTTCTCCAAAATCCTCAACTGATAATAACCCTGTCTCAAATCCAATTTCGAGAACACTACAGCCCCGTGCAATTGGTCAAATAATTCATCAATGTGGGGCAGTGTGTATTTATTCTTAATTGTAACATCATTCAAGCCTCTATAGTCTATACACAGCCTCAAACTTCCGTCTTTTTTCTTAACAAATAAAACTAGGGCTCCCCACGGCGAATCACTTTCCCGTACAAAACCCCGTTCTAACAAATCTTGTAATTGCAATTTCAATTCCTTCAATTCGGCTGGGGCCATTCGATATGGCGTCCTAGAAAGAGGGGCTACTCCCGGAGTTACATGAATCTTAAAGGTTATTTCCCGTTCCGGGGGTAGGGACTCCAATTCTTCAGGAAAAACATCAGGAAAGTCTTTCACTATAGGCATGTCCTCCAAATTCACCTTATCACTAGGGGTGTTAATAAGAAAAGCCAAATATTCTTGAGCTCCTTTACTTAATAATTTTCTAACCCGAATTCCTGAAATAAGTGCAGATGAAGCTAATTTATCCCTTACATCCAATTTCAGGGTTGCTTCTCCTGGAATACGCAACTCCACAACCTTCGTCCTACAGTCTAGCTGAGCATTATAACGGGCTAACCAATCCATCCCCAAGATTACATCGTATCCCTTAATCGTTAATCCCATCAAATCAGCCAATAATTTTCGTTCCCCAATCCAGACTTCACAATCTTGATACACCAAGTTAGCAATTAGACTTTGATCCCCAGTAGGCGTTTTAATCTCAAGATCATATGGTAACTTAATTGGTTTCATGTCTATCTCACTCATGAAATTAGGGTTTACAAAAGAATGTGAAGCACCTGGATCAATTAAAATCCTAGCTAAAAGGTGAAAGATTGGAATTGTACCTTCTACCACCTCAGTTGCCTCAGGAACTTGTTGATAATCCAGTGCGTAAATCCTGGCCGGTACTTTCGGTCGACTCCCTCCGGCACTGGTTTGCTTAGAGGCTGACTTTTCTGGTCTTTGGGTATCACCTCCCGTCTTCATTTTGTTTGGACAGTTCGCGAGCTGATGCTCGGTACTACCGCAAGTCAGGCACTTCCCAGACTTCCTCCAACAGTCATTTTCAGAATGATTGGGTTTTTCGCAGTAACCACACGAAACTTGAGGGGTCACCGCTGAACCACTAGAAGGCGCCCTTCTTGCCTGTGTCAGTCCGCTACGACCTCCTCTAGATAAAACTCCTCTCGAAGGTCCAGCAGTCCTTGGTCCTCCCACTCCTTTTTCCATTTTGGAAGGCTGCACACTTTTACTAGCTTGTCCAGAAGCATGGCTAGAAAAGTTTCTCTTTCTACTGTGGAAGTCTCTCATTTGAAATCTTGCACTCTCAACCCTTTGTGCATTCTCTAAAGCCTCAGTAAACGTAGAGATTTGGGCTGCGGCCAGGCCCTCTTGTATCTCTACATTAAGTCCCTGAACAAACCGTCTAATCCTTTTTCGCTCATTGGTCACCAGTTCGGGAGCGTACTTTGAAAGTTTAGTAAATTTTCCTTCATACTCCGCTACACTAAGAGTTCCCTGTTTCAGCTTAATAAATTCATCATCCCTCTTCTCTTGGATTAAGGGCGGAAGAAACTTTTCATTAAATTCCCTTGTGAAGTTTTCCCAAGTCCAAGGGGTTTGAGTTCTCTCCTATTTTCCTTTTATCAGATCCCACCAAGCACGGGCTACTCCCTGAAATTGGAAAGCAGCGAAATTCACTCGCCTATCCTCAGTGTAGTCTAAAGCAGCGAAAATGTTGGTCATCCTTTCCAACCAATTCTCCGCCACCTCAGGATCAGGTTCGCCAAGAAACTTAGGCGGGTTAAATTTCAAGAACCTCTCTAAGGCTCTATCCTCTCCTCTTCCCTGACCCCAGGTTGGTTGAACGGTCCAGGGTCTTGTCTATCAGCCAAACACTCTAGAATATCAGTCATCCTATTAATGGCAGTAGCCACTTGATTACCCTCAATATTTTTCTGACCTTGGATCGGTGCAGTTGCCGATCCCTGGTCACTTCTTTGAAGTTGGGCCTGTCTAGTCCCTCGCCCACGATCTCGACCACGGCCTCGACCACCTCTTAGTCCTTCCATGACCTAGGCGTGCCTAGTGCAAGAAATAAATAACTTATGCGATACAAAATAGAAAGCAGGAACCAATCAAGAAAACATTGAAATTAACAATAATTTACATTAATTAGCATATTAGTTCATACAATTAGCAAGTCATGGGGTAGTCACAAAAATATAGCACACAGGTGCCACAAGAGTACTTTTAGTCACAAAATACTAAAGTAAAGCAAGTGCTTCCAAAAATAAGCCACACAGTCATGCAAAATATAATGGCACCTGTGTTCAACAACCATCATAAATCCCAAATATACATCATGCCCCAAAAGTTACATTCGGATTCCAAAATACAACCCAAAAGCCAAGACATAGTCAAAAGTAATAGAAACCCTAAACAAAAGTGTATTAGGAAGGTTTCTTCGATACCTCGCCAAGTTCAATCCTGTTAAGGAAAACAAATCTACAGGGTGAGCAAAACGCTTGTGAGGCCAAGAACACACATGCAGGCACATAGCTCAGGTAACAAGCCCAAGTAACAATTCAAGTAATAATTTGAAAGTAATTAATAATGCCAACAAAATGTAACCAAAAACAATTCAATGATATGGTAGCTCTCAGGAGCTAAGTTCCACATTTTACCGATGTCATTCGTATATCTCCCCGCGATGACTCTCCGTCAACCGGGTGGAAATTTCATATCCATAGTTCACCACTTACTTCTTATCCGTCCACTATACACCGCTTCGGGCCCGCACGACATTTATAAGGCGATACTTCACGAGTATGCCAAGCGAGATCTCTCAATAGATCAAGCTTATCATGTGAATCTCATGGCTCACCGAGATTCCCGACCAAACCCATGCCGGCTCGAGTTCCAAGGTCGGCCTATGAGTTTGAGCGTCCCCCATGTATCATGTAAGGGTCGAGAAGATTCACTCCAACGACGTATGCAGTGATAGCATACTATGTCATGTATTCAAGCATTTGACAGGTTTAAACATGCATTTCAGGTCATATAAACCAGGCAAAGCATGTTAGGCATGAGTCATTTGTTTCAAATGAGAACGAGTGCGATTAAGTATACACTCGACTCCTTTTTTTTTTCAAAACCAAATAGGCTAAGCATGTAATCAGGTAAGTCAAGCATGAATCAAATCTATAGAGTTCAAGTAGTCATACACTTGACACTCACCAAGATATGCAAGCAAGTAGGTTGGATTGAGAGTTCAAACTTCCACGGTAGGGTCCTCTTGGAGGTCCTCGTGCGTGCCTGAGTATCGAATAGTAGACAATTTCTATAAGTCCTCAAGTGGCGAGAAAGATTGAACACGAGTAGGGTTCAGAAATATTTTGAAAATTTCGGTTAAACTTGAATTTTAAGTTGGATTCTCAAAAGGGTGCAGGACTCGAGTAAAATTGGATTATTATTCTCGAAATCATTGGATGGAAACGAGTACGTGCGAATAAATCCCGAAACGAGTGACCGAAATTGAAAGTGGACTGGCCACGTCACAATTCGGCCGGAACCTGGCCGGATTGGAGGCAGTAGCCATCCTCATTTTTTTTTTCCAAATCCCAACCACAATCCGGCCGCCTATCCGGCCAGAAACTGGCCGGATTCAAGGCCGGATTCTAGAAAAATGCTTCCCGCGCGGATTTCTTTTGAAATTCCAGAATTTTTGATTTTTGGTAAAATCTTTGAAAAATCATAACTTCTTTTCTACTAGTCAAAAATTGATAAACGTGGTACCGTTGGAATGGTCTTTGAAAGTACTAAAAGTTCTTAGAAGACACTGTTCCATGAATCTAAATGGACGGTATTCAAAAATGAGCTTAAAGTTGCTGTTCCTGATCACCCAAGATTGAGCCGGGGTTGGTTTTTCGCTAACTTTGGAAATTCGGTAGAATTCACTCGTTGCAAACCAGCCCTTGAAGTTTATAGCTCAATTAGAGGTGCAAGTAAGGTTTAGGACAGAACAAGCGGATCGAGAATCGGAGTTTCGAGCACCAAGTTATGGTAGCTCAAAGTTGGGAAAAATTCAAGACTGGAGAAGAATTTCCAGATTTGAACTTCCAACATTGGAAGTTTAGTTAGGTATCGAATCGAACTTGGATTGGTACCAAAATTGGCAGTATTTTACTCTTATATGAAGGGTATCTCTCTATCAAGTTTCACAGAAAAATACCTTCGGGAAGGCAGTCAACGAACCAACTGAAGTTTGGAAAAATTCTTAAGGCAATCTGCCTTTAATCCTTTTCTTTCCAAATCCAATCGTTTGGCTAAGAAAATCCTCCAATCATGATTCATATATGAAATGAAAGTCTAAGGGACATTCATGGTACATTTGGTAGGTGTTTAACACCAAGAATTTCATTTAGTAAGACCACAACAAGTCTCATCTCAAATCTGTCCAAAACTAGGTTTTTCCAAAACAGAGCAGTGTTCTTGTTTTGATCACAACTCAGCCGACTTAACTCGGAATGGAGCATGGTTTATGGCGTTGGAAAATAGATTCATAGGGCTAAAGATTCTCAGAAGAAAACGTTTCGAAATTTGGCGAACAACCAGCTCGAAATTGAGCCTCAAGTTGCTGCCTCTACAAATCATTCCAACAGAATGGAGAAACAGGACAGCTATCTTAAAACGAATGGTTCGGCTCCTACACATGGAATCAGAAGGTGCATTTTATACCGTTGGAAAGGTATGGATGTCTAGTTTCAAATGCCACCAACGGTACTCAATTTCGACATCGGAGGACAAAGTTGTGGTCGAAATGCTACCGCTGGACAGGGTTATCCGAAAACAGTTTTCTAGCTTGACTAGTTCACAAATAAATTCATTTGCCCAACCAAACGTTAATGTTTTCCAATGAAAATTTTTACACATCTACTACAACATATAAACATCAGGTTCAAGCTATTAGATCATCAAAAATTGGCCTTATCATGGCCGAACAAAACAGGGGCAGTTTCGGAAATTTTTGTCATGGCCTCAACTTTTGAGTTTCCAACAATAATACTCCATAAATCTATCATTTTAACCACTAAACTACCACTATAAACAGCATCAATCACCATATCAGCCATCAAGACAGAGGTGGGAGTTCATAGAGCCCACATTCCATTTTTTCAACAACAACAACAACCCATATGCAAATTCAAGCTCATAAGTGTAATCCTACTCTTATAAACTAAGTTTAGAGTGTTAGATCACTATATACCTCCTTGGTGCTTAAGACCAGAATTTCGGCCCTCCTTGAAGCTCCAAGAAACCGTGAAAGCTCCTCCCTTTTGAAGCTCAAAGTGTTGTCCAAGTGTAGAGTTAAGTGTATGTGAAGTTTGGTGTGAATCTATGAAGGTTTGGTGGTGATTTGAGTGAGTTTTTGTAGAGGAAATGTTGAAAGTTTTCGGTTGCTCCCTTGCTGACTGCTAGCCGTCCATGGAGCTTGAAGAAATGATATGTTTTGCTGATTCTATTGCGTACAAGGAACGCTGATCGTCTAATATTTTAAGTACGTAAAAATCAATTGCAACTAGTGCGCCTACGCGCGCATTTTGTGTCCGATTTCTCTTAAGTTTATTGCACTAGTGCACTAAACCTCTAGGGCACCTATATTCATATAAATATTATTCATTCTTAATTGTTCGAAAATAATGGTCCAAGGTCCCTCAATTAAGCGCGCACGTGAAAACACGTATACCCAATTTAGGCGCGATAAAAATGAAATTTTCGAGAAATTCTTATAACGATCGTACCACTAACTATCACTTGAGTACTTAAACCTAAATTTACCTATTTTAGGATCATTGTACATGTCCCCAAATTTTCGAGCTTAGTGTACTCCCAATTGGCTAAGTGTTTAGACACGTTTTCACTTTCACTAAACAAGCTTATAAGAAAATAATTTTTTTGAAACAAGACACTTTAAAAATATAACGAAACTATAAAACCATGTTCCTAGGTCTAGAAAGCTAAAAATATATATATATATTATTCGTGGCAAAAATCCAAATAAATAATTAATTTAGCCAAAATTAGGGATTTTAAAATAATAGAATTTTCGAGTCCTCACATCCTCTCCCCCTTAAGAAATTTCGTCCTCGAAATTTAGTTCTCGAAATTTACCTTGTTTGGTGAACAGGCCTGGATACTTTTGTCGTATTGCTTCTTCGACCTCCCAAGTTGTTTCTTCCAACCCATGGTTCTTCCAGAGAACTTTTACTAATGGTATCTGTTTATTTCTCAATTCCTTCACCTTCCTATCCAGAAGTTTAACCGGTTTCTCCTCATAAGTTAAGGTCTCATCAATCTCAATACTCTCTGGTTGTAAGACATGTGATGGGTTTGGGTGATACCTTTTAAACATAGATACATGGAACACATTATGAATTCGAGATAAACTCGGCGGTAATTCCAATTTATAGGCTACACTCCCCACACGTTGGATAATCTTGTAAGGTCCTACAAATCTTGGCTGTAACTTCTTTCCTTTTCCAGACATCAACCTTGCTTTCAAGGGCGTGATTCTGAGAAATACCAAATCTCCAACAGTAAATTCCAAATCTTTTCTCCGATTATCGGCAAAACTCTTTTGGCGGCTCTGGGCAGCCCGAATTCTCTGACGTACCAACTTTACCTTTTCATTAGCTTCCTCAATCCAAGGTACTGTGGTCGGGTCTAAGATTTTCCGTTCACCTATTTCGTCCCAACAAATTGGAAACCTACATTTCCGACCATAAAGTGCCTCATACAGGGCCATCTGAATAGAAGAGTGGAAACTATTGTTGTAGGCAAATTCCACTAAAGTAAAAAACTTACTCTAATTTTCTCCAAAATCCAGAACACAAGTCCTTAACATGTCCTCAAGTGTTTGAATTGTCCTCTCCAACTGTCCATCAGTCTAGGGATGATAAGTGGTACTAAAGTTCAACTTAGTCTCCAATATCTCTTGCATCTTTTGCCAGAACCTCGAAACAAATCTCGGATCCCTGTCGGACACGATACTCACGGGTATTCCATGTAATCTAATGATTTCATCCAAATACAACCTGGCCAACTTCTCCAACGGGTACTTCATGTTAATCGGCAGAAAATGGGCCGACTTGGTCAATCTATCCACTATTACCTAAATCGCATCATAGTCTCTCTGTGTTCTTGGTAATCCCGATACAAAATCTATAGTGATATTCTCCCATTTCCACTCAGGTATTTCTAGAGGTTGTAAAAGTCCTGATGGTTTCTGATGTTCGGCTTTAACCTGTTGACAAATTAAACATGTTTGGACAAATTGGGCAATTTTCCTCTTCATGTTCTCCCACCAATACAGACTCTTTAAGTCTTGGTACATTTTATTCCCTCCTGGATGTACCGTAAACTTTGATCGGTGTGTCTCTTCTAAGATTTCCTTTCTAAGTCCTTCATTCTTTGGCACAACTACCCGATTCCGAAATCTCAATATTTCATCTGACCCCAGATTAAAATCTGTCTTGTCTTCCATTTTAACCTTTTCCGCCCATTTTTGCACTTCCGTGTCCTTTTCTTGAAATTCCTTAATACGTTCCAATAAAGTGGAAGTTACTATAATATTCCCCAAAATTACCTTCCTTGGTTCCAATCGAGGATTCCAGTAGCTCACTTCTTCAAATAATTGAAACTCCTTAATCATCAATCCAACCATTTGCACTTGACGGCTCAAAGAATCGGCCACTACGTTGGCCTTCCCAGGATGGTACTTGATCGTACAGTCATAGTCTTCCAAAAATTCCATCCATCTTCGTTGCCTTAAATTCAGTCCTTCTGTGAAAATAAGTACTTAAGACTTTTGTGGTCTGTAAAAACCTCAAATGTCACTCCGTACAGATAATGCCTCCATTTCTTCAAAGCAAAGACCACAGCTGCTAACTCTAAATCATGAGTCGGGTAATTCCCTTCATGCGATTTTAACTTCCTAGAGGCATATGCTATCACTTTGTCATTTTGCATCAAAACACATCCCAAACCTTCCTTAGAGGCATCCGTTTAAACCACAAAACTATCCTTTCCGTTTGGCAAAGCTAACACAGGTGCCCTTGATAACCTTCTTTTCAATTCCTGAAAACTTTCCTCACACTTAGGACTCCATATAAACTTCCCATTTTTCTTGGTCAATTCAGTCATGGGTACAGCAATTTTCGAAAAATTCTGAATGAATCTCCGGTAATACCCTGCTAATCCAATAAAACTCCGAACCTCAGTAGGATTTTCCGGTCGTTTCCCTTTCGAAACAGCTTCAACTTTAGCTGGATCCACTTTAATCCCATCCTTAGAAATTATGTGTCCCAAGAAAGTCACTTCTTTTAACCAAAACTCACACTTGCTAAACTTAGCATACAATTGGTGTTCCCTTAAGATTTGCAAAACAACCCTCAAGTGTTTCTCATGGTCTTTCACATTCTTAGAATACACCAATATGTCATCAATAAAGACCACCACAAATTGGTCTAAATAAGGTTTAAAGACCCTGTGCATTAAATCCATAAAAGCAGCAGGAGCATTTGTTAACCCAAATGGCATCACGACAAATTCAAAATGCCCATATCTCGAGTTAAAAACAGTCTTGGGTATGTCCTTCTCCAAAATCCTCAACTGATAATAACCCTGTCTCAAATCCAATTTCGAGAACACTACAGCCCCGTGCAATTGGTCAAATAATTCATCAATGTGGGGCAGTGTGTATTTATTCTTAATTGTAACATCATTCAAGCCTCTATAGTCTATACACAGCCTCAAACTTCCGTCTTTTTTCTTAACAAATAAAACTAGGGCTCCCCACGGCGAATCACTTTCCCGTACAAAACCCCGTTCTAACAAATCTTGTAATTGCAATTTCAATTCCTTCAATTCGGCTGGGGCCATTCGATATGGCGTCCTAGAAAGAGGGGCTACTCCCGGAGTTACATGAATCTTAAAGGTTATTTCCCGTTCCGGGGGTAGGGACTCCAATTCTTCAGGAAAAACATCAGGAAAGTCTTTCACTATAGGCATGTCCTCCAAATTCACCTTATCACTAGGGGTGTTAATAAGAAAAGCCAAATATTCTTGAGCTCCTTTACTTAATAATTTTCTAACCCGAATTCCTGAAATAAGTGCAGATGAAGCTAATTTATCCCTTACATCCAATTTCAGGGTTGCTTCTCCTGGAATACGCAACTCCACAACCTTCGTCCTACAGTCTAGCTGAGCATTATAACGGGCTAACCAATCCATCCCCAAGATTACATCGTATCCCTTAATCGTTAATCCCATCAAATCAGCCAATAATTTTCGTTCCCCAATCCAGACTTCACAATCTTGATACACCAAGTTAGCAATTAGACTTTGATCCCCAGTAGGCGTTTTAATCTCAAGATCATATGGTAACTTAATTGGTTTCATGTCTATCTCACTCATGAAATTAGGGTTTACAAAAGAATGTGAAGCACCTGGATCAATTAAAATCCTAGCTAAAAGGTGAAAGATTGGAATTGTACCTTCTACCACCTCAGTTGCCTCAGGAACTTGTTGATAATCCAGTGCGTAAATCCTGGCCGGTACTTTCGGTCGACTCCCTCCGGCACTGGTTTGCTTAGAGGCTGACTTTTCTGGTCTTTGGGTATCACCTCCCGTCTTCATTTTGTTTGGACAGTTCGCGAGCTGATGCTCGGTACTACCGCAAGTCAGGCACTTCCCAGACTTCCTCCAACAGTCATTTTCAGAATGATTGGGTTTTTCGCAGTAACCACACGAAACTTGAGGGGTCACCGCTGAACCACTAGAAGGCGCCCTTCTTGCCTGTGTCAGTCCGCTACGACCTCCTCTAGATAAAACTCCTCTCGAAGGTCCAGCAGTCCTTGGTCCTCCCACTCCTTTTTCCATTTTGGAAGGCTGCACACTTTTACTAGCTTGTCCAGAAGCATGGCTAGAAAAGTTTCTCTTTCTACTGTGGAAGTCTCTCATTTGAAATCTTGCACTCTCAACCCTTTGTGCATTCTCTAAAGCCTCAGTAAACGTAGAGATTTGGGCTGCGGCCAGGCCCTCTTGTATCTCTACATTAAGTCCCTGAACAAACCGTCTAATCCTTTTTCGCTCATTGGTCACCAGTTCGGGAGCGTACTTTGAAAGTTTAGTAAATTTTCCTTCATACTCCGCTACACTAAGAGTTCCCTGTTTCAGCTTAATAAATTCATCATCCCTCTTCTCTTGGATTAAGGGCGGAAGAAACTTTTCATTAAATTCCCTTGTGAAGTTTTCCCAAGTCCAAGGGGTTTGAGTTCTCTCCTATTTTCCTTTTATCAGATCCCACCAAGCACGGGCTACTCCCTGAAATTGGAAAGCAGCGAAATTCACTCGCCTATCCTCAGTGTAGTCTAAAGCAGCGAAAATGTTGGTCATCCTTTCCAACCAATTCTCCGCCACCTCAGGATCAGGTTCGCCAAGAAACTTAGGCGGGTTAAATTTCAAGAACCTCTCTAAGGCTCTATCCTCTCCTCTTCCCTGACCCCAGGTTGGTTGAACGGTCCAGGGTCTTGTCTATCAGCCAAACACTCTAGAATATCAGTCATCCTATTAATGGCAGTAGCCACTTGATTACCCTCAATATTTTTCTGACCTTGGATCGGTGCAGTTGCCGATCCCTGGTCACTTCTTTGAAGTTGGGCCTGTCTAGTCCCTCGCCCACGATCTCGACCACGGCCTCGACCACCTCTTAGTCCTTCCATGACCTAGGCGTGCCTAGTGCAAGAAATAAATAACTTATGCGATACAAAATAGAAAGCAGGAACCAATCAAGAAAACATTGAAATTAACAATAATTTACATTAATTAGCATATTAGTTCATACAATTAGCAAGTCATGGGGTAGTCACAAAAATATAGCACACAGGTGCCACAAGAGTACTTTTAGTCACAAAATACTAAAGTAAAGCAAGTGCTTCCAAAAATAAGCCACACAGTCATGCAAAATATAATGGCACCTGTGTTCAACAACCATCATAAATCCCAAATATACATCATGCCCCAAAAGTTACATTCGGATTCCAAAATACAACCCAAAAGCCAAGACATAGTCAAAAGTAATAGAAACCCTAAACAAAAGTGTATTAGGAAGGTTTCTTCGATACCTCGCCAAGTTCAATCCTGTTAAGGAAAACAAATCTACAGGGTGAGCAAAACGCTTGTGAGGCCAAGAACACACATGCAGGCACATAGCTCAGGTAACAAGCCCAAGTAACAATTCAAGTAATAATTTGAAAGTAATTAATAATGCCAACAAAATGTAACCAAAAACAATTCAATGATATGGTAGCTCTCAGGAGCTAAGTTCCACATTTTACCGATGTCATTCGTATATCTCCCCGCGATGACTCTCCGTCAACCGGGTGGAAATTTCATATCCATAGTTCACCACTTACTTCTTATCCGTCCACTATACACCGCTTCGGGCCCGCACGACATTTATAAGGCGATACTTCACGAGTATGCCAAGCGAGATCTCTCAATAGATCAAGCTTATCATGTGAATCTCATGGCTCACCGAGATTCCCGACCAAACCCATGCCGGCTCGAGTTCCAAGGTCGGCCTATGAGTTTGAGCGTCCCCCATGTATCATGTAAGGGTCGAGAAGATTCACTCCAACGACGTATGCAGTGATAGCATACTATGTCATGTATTCAAGCATTTGACAGGTTTAAACATGCATTTCAGGTCATATAAACCAGGCAAAGCATGTTAGGCATGAGTCATTTGTTTCAAATGAGAACGAGTGCGATTAAGTATACACTCGACTCCTTTTTTTTTTCAAAACCAAATAGGCTAAGCATGTAATCAGGTAAGTCAAGCATGAATCAAATCTATAGAGTTCAAGTAGTCATACACTTGACACTCACCAAGATATGCAAGCAAGTAGGTTGGATTGAGAGTTCAAACTTCCACGGTAGGGTCCTCTTGGAGGTCCTCGTGCGTGCCTGAGTATCGAATAGTAGACAATTTCTATAAGTCCTCAAGTGGCGAGAAAGATTGAACACGAGTAGGGTTCAGAAATATTTTGAAAATTTCGGTTAAACTTGAATTTTAAGTTGGATTCTCAAAAGGGTGCAGGACTCGAGTAAAATTGGATTATTATTCTCGAAAGCATTGGATGGAAACGAGTACGTGCGAATAAATCCCGAAACGAGTGACCGAAATTGAAAGTGGACTGGCCACGTCACAATTCGGCCGGAACCTGGCCGGATTGGAGGCAGTAGCCATCCTCATTTTTTTTTTCCAAATCCCAACCACAATCCGGCCGCCTATCCGGCCAGAAACTGGCCGGATTCAAGGCCGGATTCTAGAAAAATGCTTCCCGCGCGGATTTCTTTTGAAATTCCAGAATTTTTGATTTTTGGTAAAATCTTTGAAAAATCATAACTTCTTTTCTACTAGTCAAAAATTGATAAACGTGGTACCGTTGGAATGGTCTTTGAAAGTACTAAAAGTTCTTAGAAGACACTGTTCCATGAATCTAAATGGACGGTATTCAAAAATGAGCTTAAAGTTGCTGTTCCTGATCACCCAAGATTGAGCCGGGGTTGGTTTTTCGCTAACTTTGGAAATTCGGTAGAATTCACTCGTTGCAAACCAGCCCTTGAAGTTTATAGCTCAATTAGAGGTGCAAGTAAGGTTTAGGACAGAACAAGCGGATCGAGAATCGGAGTTTCGAGCACCAAGTTATGGTAGCTCAAAGTTGGGAAAAATTCAAGACTGGAGAAGAATTTCCAGATTTGAACTTCCAACATTGGAAGTTTAGTTAGGTATCGAATCGAACTTGGATTGGTACCAAAATTGGAAGTATTTTACTCTTATATGAAGGGTATCTCTCTATCAAGTTTCACAGAAAAATACCTTCGGGAAGGCAGTCAACGAACCAACTGAAGTTTGGAAAAATTCTTAAGGCAATCTGCCTTTAATCCTTTTCTTTCCAAATCCAATCGTTTGGCTAAGAAAATCCTCCAATCATGATTCATATATGAAATGAAAGTCTAAGGGACATTCATGGTACATTTGGTAGGTGTTTAACACCAAGAATTTCATTTAGTAAGACCACAACAAGTCTCATCTCAAATCTGTCCAAAACTAGGTTTTTCCAAAACAGAGCAGTGTTCTTGTTTTGATCACAACTCAGCCGACTTAACTCGGAATGGAGCATGGTTTATGGCGTTGGAAAATAGATTCATAGGGCTAAAGATTCTCCGAAGAAAACGTTTCGAAATTTGGCGAACAACCAGCTCGAAATTGAGCCTCAAGTTGCTGCCTCTACAAATCATTCCAACAGAATGGAGAAACAGGACAGCTATCTTAAAACGAATGGTTCGGCTCCTACACATGGAATCAGAAGGTGCATTTTATACCGTTGGAAAGGTATGGATGTCTAGTTTCAAATGCCACCAACGGTACTCAATTTCGACATCGGAGGACAAAGTTGTGGTCGAAATGCTACCGCTGGACAGGGTTATCCGAAAACAGTTTTCTAGCTTGACTAGTTCACAAATAAATTCATTTGCCCAACCAAACGTTAATGTTTTCCAATGAAAATTTTTACACATCTACTACAACATATAAACATCAGGTTCAAGCTATTAGATCATCAAAAATTGGCCTTATCATGGCCGAACAAAACAGGGGCAGTTTCGGAAATTTTTGTCATGGCCTCAACTTTTGAGTTTCCAACAATAATACTCCATAAATCTATCATTTTAACCACTAAACTACCACTATAAACAGCATCAATCACCATATCAGCCATCAAGACAGAGGTGGGAGTTCATAGAGCCCACATTCCATTTTTTCAACAACAACAACAACCCATATGCAAATTCAAGCTCATAAGTGTAATCCTACTCTTATAAACTAAGTTTAGAGTGTTAGATCACTATATACCTCCTTGGTGCTTAAGACCAGAATTTCGGCCCTCCTTGAAGCTCCAAGAAACCGTGAAAGCTCCTCCCTTTTGAAGCTCAAAGTGTTGTCCAAGTGTAGAGCTAAGTGTATGTGAAGTTTGGTGTGAATCTATGAAGGTTTGGTGGTGATTTGAGTGAGTTTTTGTAGAGGAAATGTTGAAAGTTTTCGGTTGCTCCCTTGCTGACTGCTAGCCGTCCATGGAGCTTGAAGAAATGATATGTTTTGCTGATTCTATTGCGTACAAGGAACGCTGATCGTCTAATATTTTAAGTACGTAAAAATCAATTGCAACTAGTGCGCCTACGCGCGCATTTTGTGTCCGATTTCTCTTAAGTTTATTGCACTAGTGCACTAAACCTCTAGGGCACCTATATTCATATAAATATTATTCATTCTTAATTGTTCGAAAATAATGGTCCAAGGTCCCTCAATTAAGCGCGCACGTGAAAACACGTATACCCAATTTAGGCGCGATAAAAATGAAATTTTCGAGAAATTCTTATAACGATCGTACCACTAACTATCACTTGAGTACTTAAACCTAAATTTACCTATTTTAGGATCATTGTACATGTCCCCAAATTTTCGAGCTTAGTGTACTCCCAATTGGCTAAGTGTTTAGACACGTTTTCACTTTCACTAAACAAGCTTATAAGAAAATAATTTTTTTGAAACAAGACACTTTAAAAATATAACGAAACTATAAAACCATGTTCCTAGGTCTAGAAAGCTAAAAATATATATATATATTATTCGTGGCAAAAATCCAAATAAATAATTAATTTAGCCAAAATTAGGGATTTTAAAATAATAGAATTTTCGAGTCCTCACATCCTCTCCCCCTTAAGAAATTTCGTCCTCGAAATTTAGTTCTCGAAATTTACCTTGTTTGGTGAACAGGCCTGGATACTTTTGTCGTATTGCTTCTTCGACCTCCCAAGTTGTTTCTTCCAACCCATGGTTCTTCCAGAGAACTTTTACTAATGGTATCTGTTTATTTCTCAATTCCTTCACCTTCCTATCCAGAAGTTTAACCGGTTTCTCCTCATAAGTTAAGGTCTCATCAATCTCAATACTCTCTGGTTGTAAGACATGTGATGGGTTTGGGTGATACCTTTTAAACATAGATACATGGAACACATTATGAATTCGAGATAAACTCGGCGGTAATTCCAATTTATAGGCTACACTCCCCACACGTTGGATAATCTTGTAAGGTCCTACAAATCTTGGCTGTAACTTCTTTCCTTTTCCAGACATCAACCTTGCTTTCAAGGGCGTGATTCTGAGAAATACCAAATCTCCAACAGTAAATTCCAAATCTTTTCTCCGATTATCGGCAAAACTCTTTTGGCGGCTCTGGGCAGCCTGAATTCTCTGACGTACCAACTTTACCTTTTCATTAGCTTCCTCAATCCAAGGTACTGTGGTCGGGTCTAAGATTTTCCGTTCACCTATTTCGTCCCAACAAATTGGAAACCTACATTTCCGACCATAAAGTGCCTCATACAGGGCCATCTGAATAGAAGAGTGGAAACTATTGTTGTAGGCAAATTCCACTAAAGTAAAAAACTTACTCTAATTTTCTCCAAAATCCAGAACACAAGTCCTTAACATGTCCTCAAGTGTTTGAATTGTCCTCTCCAACTGTCCATCAGTCTAGGGATGATAAGTGGTACTAAAGTTCAACTTAGTCTCCAATACCTCTTGCATCTTTTGCCAGAACCTCGAAACAAATCTCGGATCCCTGTCGGACACGATACTCACGGGTATTCCATGTAATCTAATGATTTCATCCAAATACAACCTGGCCAACTTCTCCAACGGGTACTTCATGTTAATCGGCAGAAAATGGGCCGACTTGGTCAATCTATCCACTATTACCTAAATCGCATCATAGTCTCTCTGTGTTCTTGGTAATCCCGATACAAAATCTATAGTGATATTCTCCCATTTCCACTCAGGTATTTCTAGAGGTTGTAAAAGTCCTGATGGTTTCTGATGTTCGGCTTTAACCTGTTGACAAATTAAACATGTTTGGACAAATTGGGCAATTTTCCTCTTCATGTTCTCCCACCAATACAGACTCTTTAAGTCTTGGTACATTTTATTCCCTCCTGGATGTACCGTAAACTTTGATCGGTGTGTCTCTTCTAAGATTTCCTTTCTAAGTCCTTCATTCTTTGGCACAACTACCCGATTCCGAAATCTCAATATTTCATCTGACCCCAGATTAAAATCTGTCTTGTCTTCCATTTTAACCTTTTCCGCCCATTTTTGCACTTCCGTGTCCTTTTCTTGAAATTCCTTAATACGTTCCAATAAAGTGGAAGTTACTATAATATTCCCCAAAATTACCTTCCTTGGTTCCAATCGAGGATTCCAGTAGCTCACTTCTTCAAATAATTGAAACTCCTTAATCATCAATCCAACCATTTGCACTTGACGGCTCAAAGAATCGGCCACTACGTTGGCCTTCCCAGGATGGTACTTGATCGTACAGTCATAGTCTTCCAAAAATTCCATCCATCTTCGTTGCCTTAAATTCAGTCCTTCTGTGAAAATAAGTACTTAAGACTTTTGTGGTCTGTAAAAACCTCAAATGTCACTCCGTACAGATAATGCCTCCATTTCTTCAAAGCAAAGACCACAGCTGCTAACTCTAAATCATGAGTCGGGTAATTCCCTTCATGCGATTTTAACTTCCTAGAGGCATATGCTATCACTTTGTCATTTTGCATCAAAACACATCCCAAACCTTCCTTAGAGGCATCCGTTTAAACCACAAAACTATCCTTTCCGTTTGGCAAAGCTAACACAGGTGCCCTTGATAACCTTCTTTTCAATTCCTGAAAACTTTCCTCACACTTAGGACTCCATATAAACTTCCCATTTTTCTTGGTCAATTCAGTCATGGGTACAGCAATTTTCGAAAAATTCTGAATGAATCTCCGGTAATACCCTGCTAATCCAATAAAACTCCGAACCTCAGTAGGATTTTCCGGTCGTTTCCCTTTCGAAACAGCTTCAACTTTAGCTGGATCCACTTTAATCCCATCCTTAGAAATTATGTGTCCCAAGAAAGTCACTTCTTTTAACCAAAACTCACACTTGCTAAACTTAGCATACAATTGGTGTTCCCTTAAGATTTGCAAAACAACCCTCAAGTGTTTCTCATGGTCTTTCACATTCTTAGAATACACCAATATGTCATCAATAAAGACCACCACAAATTGGTCTAAATAAGGTTTAAAGACCCTATGCATTAAATCCATAAAAGCAGCAGGAGCATTTGTTAACCCAAATGGCATCACGACAAATTCAAAATGCCCATATCTCGAGTTAAAAACAGTCTTGGGTATGTCCTTCTCCAAAATCCTCAACTGATAATAACCCTGTCTCAAATCCAATTTCGAGAACACTACAGCCCCGTGCAATTGGTCAAATAATTCATCAATGTGGGGCAGTGTGTATTTATTCTTAATTGTAACATCATTCAAGCCTCTATAGTCTATACACAGCCTCAAACTTCCGTCTTTTTTCTTAACAAATAAAACTAGGGCTCCCCACGGCGAATCACTTTCCCGTACAAAACCCCGTTCTAACAAATCTTGTAATTGCAATTTCAATTCCTTCAATTCGGCTGGGGCCATTCGATATGGCGTCCTAGAAAGAGGGGCTACTCCCGGAGTTACATCAATCTTAAAGGTTATTTCCCGTTCCGGGGGTAGGGACTCCAATTCTTCAGGAAAAACATCAGGAAAGTCTTTCACTATAGGCATGTCCTCCAAATTCACCTTATCACTAGGGGTGTTAATAAGAAAAGCCAAATATTCTTGAGCTCCTTTACTTAATAATTTTCTAACCCGAATTCCTGAAATAAGTGCAGATGAAGCTAATTTATCCCTTACATCCAATTTCAGGGTTGCTTCTCCTGGAATACGCAACTCCACAACCTTCGTCCTACAGTCTAGCTGAGCATTATAACGGGCTAACCAATCCATCCCCAAGATTACATCGTATCCCTTAATCGTTAATCCCATCAAATCAGCCAATAATTTTCGTTCCCCAATCCAGACTTCACAATCTTGATACACCAAGTTAGCAATTAGACTTTGATCCCCAGTAGGCGTTTTAATCTCAAGATCATATGGTAACTTAATTGGTTTCATGTCTATCTCACTCATGAAATTAGGGTTTACAAAAGAATGTGAAGCACCTGGATCAATTAAAATCCTAGCTAAAAGGTGAAAGATTGGAATTGTACCTTCTACCACCTCAGTTGCCTCAGGAACTTGTTGATAATCCAGTGCGTAAATCCTGGCCGGTACTTTCGGTCGACTCCCTCCGGCACTGGTTTGCTTAGAGGCTGACTTTTCTGGTCTTTGGGTATCACCTCCCGTCTTCATTTTGTTTGGACAGTTCGCGAGCTGATGCTCGGTACTACCGCAAGTCAGGCACTTCCCAGACTTCCTCCAACAGTCATTTTCAGAATGATTGGGTTTTTCGCAGTAACCACACGAAACTTGAGGGGTCACCGCTGAACCACTAGAAGGCGCCCTTCTTGCCTGTGTCAGTCCGCTACGACCTCCTCTAGATAAAACTCCTCTCGAAGGTCCAGCAGTCCTTGGTCCTCCCACTCCTTTTTCCATTTTGGAAGGCTGCACACTTTTACTAGCTTGTCCAGAAGCATGGCTAGAAAAGTTTCTCTTTCTACTGTGGAAGTCTCTCATTTGAAATCTTGCACTCTCAACCCTTTGTGCATTCTCTAAAGCCTCAGTAAACGTAGAGATTTGGGCTGCGGCCAGGCCCTCTTGTATCTCTACATTAAGTCCCTGAACAAACCGTCTAATCCTTTTTCGCTCATTGGTCACCAGTTCGGGAGCGTACATTGAAAGTTTAGTAAATTTTCCTTCATACTCCGCTACACTAAGAGTTCCCTGTTTCAGCTTAATAAATTCATCATCCCTCTTCTCTTGGATTAAGGGCGGAAGAAACTTTTCATTAAATTCCCTTGTGAAGTTTTCCCAAGTCCAAGGGGTTTGAGTTCTCTCCTATTTTCCTTTTATCAGATCCCACCAAGCACGGGCTACTCCCTGAAATTGGAAAGCAGCGAAATTCACTCGCCTATCCTCAGTGTAGTCTAAAGCAGCGAAAATGTTGGTCATCCTTTCCAACCAATTCTCCGCCACCTCAGGATCAGGTTCGCCAAGAAACTTAGGCGGGTTAAATTTCAAGAACCTCTCTAAGGCTCTATCCTCTCCTCTTCCCTGACCCCCAGGTTGGTTGAACGGTCCAGGGTCTTGTCTATCAGCCAAACACTCTAGAATATCAGTCATCCTATTAATGCCAGTAGCCACTTGATTACCCTCAATATTTTTCTGACCTTGGATCGGTGCAGTTGCCGATCCCTGGTCACTTCTTTGAGGTTGGGCCGGTCTAGTCCCTCGCCCACAATCTCGACCACGGCCTCGACCACCTCTTAGTCATTCCATGACCTAGGCGTGCCTAGTGCAAGAAATAAATAACTTATGCGATACAAAATAGAAAGCAGGAACCAATCAAGAAAACATTGAAATTAACAATAATTTACATTAATTAGCATATTAGTTCATACAATTAGCAAGTCATGGGGTAGTCACAAAAATATAGCACACAGGTGCCACAAGAGTACTTTTAGTCACAGAATACTAAAGTAAAGCAAGTGCTTCCAAAAATAAGCCACACAGTCATGCAAAATATAATGGCACCTGTGTTCAACAACCATCATAAATCCCAAATATACATCATGCCCCAAAAGTTACATTCGGATTCCAAAATACAACCCAAAAGCCAAGACATAGTCAAAAGTAATAGAAACCCTAAACAAAAGTGTATCAGGAAGGTTTCTTCGATACCTCGCCAAGTTCAATCCTGTTAAGGAAAACAAATCTACAGGGTGAGCAAAACGCTTGTGAGGCCAAGAACACACATGCAGGCACATAGCTCAGGTAACAAGCCCAAGTAACAATTCAAGTAATAACTTGAAAGTAATTAATAATGCCAACAAAATGTAACCAAAAACAATTCAAGGATATGGTAGCTCTCAGGAGCTAAGTTCCACATTTTACCGATGTCATTCGTATATCTCCCCGCGATGACTCTCCGTCAACCGGGTGGAAATTTCATATCCATAGTTCACCACTTACTTCTTATCCGTCCACTATACACCGCTTCGGGCCCGCACGACATTTATAAGGCGATACTTCACGAGTATGCCAAGCGAGATCTCTCAATAGATCAAGCTTATCATGTGAATCTCATGGCTCACCGAGATTCCCGACCAAACCCATGCCGGCTCGAGTTCCAAGGTCGGCCTATGAGTTTGAGCGTCCCCCATGTATCATGTAAGGGTCGAGAAGATTCACTCCAACGACGTATGCAGTGATAGCATACTATGTCATGTATTCAAGCATTTGACAGGTTTAAACATGCATTTCAGGTCATATAAACCAGGCAAAGCATGTTACGCATGAGTCATTTGTTTCAAATGAGAACGAGTGCGATTAAGTATACACTCGACTCCTTTTTTTTTTTCAAAACCAAATAGGCTAAGCATGTAATCAGGTAAGTCAAGCATGAATCAAATCTATAGAGTTCAAGTAGTCATACACTTGACACTCACCAAGATATGCAAGCAAGTAGGTTGGATTGAGAGTTCAAACTTCCACGGTAGGGTCCTCTTGGAGGTCCTCATGCGTGCCTGAGTATCGAATAGTAGACAATTTCTATAAGTCCTCAAGTGGCGAGAAAGATTGAACACGAGTAGGGTTCAGAAATATTTTGAAAATTTCGGTTAAACTTGAATTTTAAGTTGGATTCTCAAAAGGGTGCAGGACTCGAGTAAAATTGGATTATTATTCTCGAAAGCATTGGATGGAAACGAGTACGTGCGAATAAATCCCGAAACGAGGGACCGAAATTGAAAGTGGACTGGCCACGTCACAATTCGGCCGGAACCTGGCCGGATTGGAGGCAGTAGCCATCCTCATTTTTTTTTTCCAAATCCCAACCACAATCCGGCCGCCTATCCGGCCAGAAACTGGCCGGATTCAAGGCCGGATTCTAGAAAAATGCTTCCCGCGCGGATTTCTTTTGAAATTCCAGAATTTTTGATTTTTGGTAAAATCTTTGAAAAATCATAACTTCTTTTCTACTAGTCAAAAATTGATAAACGTGGTACCGTTGGAATGGTCTTTGAAAGTACTAAAAGTTCTTAGAAGACACTGTTCCATGAATCTAAATGGACGGTATTCAAAAATGAGCTTAAAGTTGCTGTTCCTGATCACCCAAGATTGAGCCGGGGTTGGTTTTTCGCTAACTTTGGAAATTCGGTAGAATTCACTCGTTGCAAACCAGCCCTTGAAGTTTATAGCTCAATTAGAGGTGCAAGTAAGGTTTAGGACAGAACAAGCGGATCGAGAATCGGAGTTTCGAGCACCAAGTTATGGTAGCTCAAAGTTGGGAAAAATTCAAGACTGGAGAAGAATTTCCAGATTTGAACTTCCAACATTGGAAGTTTAGTTAGGTATCGAATCGAACTTGGATTGGTACCAAAATTGGAAGTATTTTACTCTTATATGAAGGGTATCTCTCTATCAAGTTTCACAGAAAAATACCTTCGGGAAGGCAGTCAACGAACCAACTGAAGTTTGGAAAAATTCTTAAGGCAATCTGCCTTTAATCCTTTTCTTTCCAAATCCAATCGTTTGGCTAAGAAAATCCTCCAATCATGATTCATATATGAAATGAAAGTCTAAGGGACATTCATGGTACATTTGGTAGGTGTTTAACACCAAGAATTTCATTTAGTAAGACCACAACAAGTCTCATCTCAAATCTGTCCAAAACTAGGTTTTTCCAAAACAGAGCAGTGTTCTTGTTTTGATCACAACTCAGCCGACTTAACTCGGAATGGAGCATGGTTTATGGCGTTGGAAAATAGATTCATAGGGCTAAAGATTCTCCGAAGAAAACGTTTCGAAATTTGGCGAACAACCAGCTCGAAATTGAGCCTCAAGTTGCTGCCTCTACAAATCATTCCAACAGAATGGAGAAACAGGACAGCTATCTTAAAACGAATGGTTCGGCTCCTACACATGGAATCAGAAGGTATATTTTATACCGTTGGAAAGGTATGGATGTCTAGTTTCAAATGCCACCAACGGTACTCAATTTCGACATCGGAGGACAAAGTTGTGGTCGAAATGCTACCGCTGGACAGGGTTATCCGAAAACAGTTTTCTAGCTTGACTAGTTCACAAATAAATTCATTTGCCCAACCAAACGTTAATGTTTTCCAATGAAAATTTTTACACATCTACTACAACATATAAACATCAGGTTCAAGCTATTAGATCATCAAAAATTGGCCTTATCATGGCCGAACAAAACAGGGGCAGTTTCGGAAATTTTTGTCATGGCCTCAACTTTTGAGTTTCCAACAATAATACTCCATAAATCTATCATTTTAACCACTAAACTACCACTATAAACAGCATCAATCACCATATCAGCCATCAAGACAGAGGTGGGAGTTCATAGAGCCCACATTCCATTTTTTCAACAACAACAACAACCCATATGCAAATTCAAGCTCATAAGTGTAATCCTACTCTTATAAACTAAGTTTAGAGTGTTAGATCACTATATACCTCCTTGGTGCTTAAGACCAGAATTTCGGCCCTCCTTGAAGCTCCAAGAAACCGTGAAAGCTCCTCCCTTTTGAAGCTCAAAGTGTTGTCCAAGTGTAGAGCTAAGTGTATGTGAAGTTTGGTGTGAATCTATGAAGGTTTGGTGGTGATTTGAGTGAGTTTTTGTAGAGGAAATGTTGAAAGTTTTCGGTTGCTCCCTTGCTGACTGCTAGCCGTCCATGGAGCTTGAAGAAATGATATGTTTTGCTGATTCTATTGCGTACAAGGAACGCTGATCGTCTAATATTTTAAGTACGTAAAAATCAATTGCAACTAGTGCGCCTACGCGCGCATTTTGTGTCCGATTTCTCTTAAGTTTATTGCACTAGTGCACTAAACCTCTAGGGCACCTATATTCATATAAATATTATTCATTCTTAATTGTTCGAAAATAATGGTCCAAGGTCCCTCAATTAAGCGCGCACGTGAAAACACGTATACCCAATTTAGGCGCGATAAAAATGAAATTTTCGAGAAATTCTTATAACGATCGTACCACTAACTATCACTTGAGTACTTAAACCTAAATTTACCTATTTTAGGATCATTGTACATGTCCCCAAATTTTCGAGCTTAGTGTACTCCCAATTGGCTAAGTGTTTAGACACGTTTTCACTTTCACTAAACAAGCTTATAAGAAAATAATTTTTTTGAAACAAGACACTTTAAAAATATAACGAAACTATAAAACCATGTTCCTAGGTCTAGAAAGCTAAAAATATATATATATATTATTCGTGGCAAAAATCCAAATAAATAATTAATTTAGCCAAAATTAGGGATTTTAAAATAATAGAATTTTCGAGTCCTCACATCCTCTCCCCCTTAAGAAATTTCGTTCTCGAAATTTAGTTCTCGAAATTTACCTTGTTTGGTGAACAGGCCTGGATACTTTTGTCGTATTGCTTCTTCGACCTCCCAAGTTGTTTCTTCCAACCCATGGTTCTTCCAGAGAACTTTTACTAATGGTATCTGTTTATTTCTCAATTCCTTCACCTTCCTATCCAGAAGTTTAACCGGTTTCTCCTCATAAGTTAAGGTCTCATCAATCTCAATACTCTCTGGTTGTAAGACATGTGATGGGTTTGGGTGATACCTTTTAAACATAGATACATGGAACACATTATGAATTCGAGATAAACTCGGCGGTAATTCCAATTTATAGGCTACACTCCCCACACGTTGGATAATCTTGTAAGGTCCTACAAATCTTGGCTGTAACTTCTTTCCTTTTCCAGACATCAACCTTGCTTTCAAGGGCGTGATTCTGAGAAATACCAAATCTCCAACAGTAAATTCCAAATCTTTTCTCCGATTATCGGCAAAACTCTTTTGGCGGCTCTGGGCAGCCCGAATTCTCTGACGTACCAACTTTACCTTTTCATTAGCTTCCTCAATCCAAGGTACTGTGGTCGGGTCTAAGATTTTCCGTTCACCTATTTCGTCCCAACAAATTGGAAACCTACATTTCCGACCATAAAGTGCCTCATACAGGGCCATCTGAATAGAAGAGTGGAAACTATTGTTGTAGGCAAATTCCACTAAAGTAAAAAACTTACTCTAATTTTCTCCAAAATCCAGAACACAAGTCCTTAACATGTCCTCAAGTGTTTGAATTGTCCTCTCCAACTGTCCATCAGTCTAGGGATGATAAGTGGTACTAAAGTTCAACTTAGTCTCCAATATCTCTTGCATCTTTTGCCAGAACCTCGAAACAAATCTCGGATCCCTGTCGGACACGATACTCACGGGTATTCCATGTAATCTAATGATTTCATCCAAATACAACCTGGCCAACTTCTCCAACGGGTACTTCATGTTAATCGGCAGAAAATGGGCCGACTTGGTCAATCTATCCACTATTACCTAAATCGCATCATAGTCTCTCTGTGTTCTTGGTAATCCCGATACAAAATCTATAGTGATATTCTCCCATTTCCACTCAGGTATTTCTAGAGGTTGTAAAAGTCCTGATGGTTTCTGATGTTCGGCTTTAACCTGTTGACAAATTAAACATGTTTGGACAAATTGGGCAATTTTCCTCTTCATGTTCTCCCACCAATACAGACTCTTTAAGTCTTGGTACATTTTATTCCCTCCTGGATGTACCGTAAACTTTGATCGGTGTGTCTCTTCTAAGATTTCCTTTCTAAGTCCTTCATTCTTTGGCACAACTACCCGATTCCGAAATCTCAATATTTCATCTGACCCCAGATTAAAATCTGTCTTGTCTTCCATTTTAACCTTTTCCGCCCATTTTTGCACTTCCGTGTCTTTTTCTTGAAATTCCTTAATACGTTCCAATAAAGTGGAAGTTACTATAATATTCCCCAAAATTACCTTCCTTGGTTCCAATCGAGGATTCCAGTAGCTCACTTCTTCAAATAATTGAAACTCCTTAATCATCAATCCAACCATTTGCACTTGACGGCTCAAAGAATCGGCCACTACGTTGGCCTTCCCAGGATGGTACTTGATCGTACAGTCATAGTCTTCCAAAAATTCCATCCATCTTCGTTGCCTTAAATTCAGTCCTTCTGTGAAAATAAGTACTTAAGACTTTTGTGGTCTGTAAAAACCTCAAATGTCACTCCGTACAGATAATGCCTCCATTTCTTCAAAGCAAAGACCACAGCTGCTAACTCTAAATCATGAGTCGGGTAATTCCCTTCATGCGATTTTAACTTCCTAGAGGCATATGCTATCACTTTGTCATTTTGCATCAAAACACATCCCAAACCTTCCTTAGAGGCATCCGTTTAAACCACAAAACTATCCTTTCCGTTTGGCAAAGCTAACACAGGTGCCCTTGATAACCTTCTTTTCAATTCCTGAAAACTTTCCTCACACTTAGGACTCCATATAAACTTCCCATTTTTCTTGGTCAATTCAGTCATGGGTACAGCAATTTTCGAAAAATTCTGAATGAATCTCCGGTAATACCCTGCTAATCCAATAAAACTCCGAACCTCAGTAGGATTTTCCGGTCGTTTCCCTTTCGAAACAGCTTCAACTTTAGCTGGATCCACTTTAATCCCATCCTTAGAAATTATGTGTCCCAAGAAAGTCACTTCTTTTAACCAAAACTCACACTTGCTAAACTTAGCATACAATTGGTGTTCCCTTAAGATTTGCAAAACAACCCTCAAGTGTTTCTCATGGTCTTTCACATTCTTAGAATACACCAATATGTCATCAATAAAGACCACCACAAATTGGTCTAAATAAGGTTTAAAGACCCTGTGCATTAAATCCATAAAAGCAGCAGGAGCATTTGTTAACCCAAATGGCATCACGACAAATTCAAAATGCCCATATCTCGAGTTAAAAACAGTCTTGGGTATGTCCTTCTCCAAAATCCTCAACTGATAATAACCCTGTCTCAAATCCAATTTCGAGAACACTACAGCCCCGTGCAATTGGTCAAATAATTCATCAATGTGGGGCAGTGTGTATTTATTCTTAATTGTAACATCATTCAAGCCTCTATAGTCTATACACAGCCTCAAACTTCCGTCTTTTTTCTTAACAAATAAAACTAGGGCTCCCCACGGCGAATCACTTTCCCGTACAAAACCCCGTTCTAACAAATCTTGTAATTGCAATTTCAATTCCTTCAATTCGGCTGGGGCCATTCGATATGGCGTCCTAGAAAGAGGGGCTACTCCCGGAGTTACATGAATCTTAAAGGTTATTTCCCGTTCCGGGGGTAGGGACTCCAATTCTTCAGGAAAAACATCAGGAAAGTCTTTCACTATAGGCATGTCCTCCAAATTCACCTTATCACTAGGGGTGTTAATAAGAAAAGCCAAATATTCTTGAGCTCCTTTACTTAATAATTTTCTAACCCGAATTCCTGAAATAAGTGCAGATGAAGCTAATTTATCCCTTACATCCAATTTCAGGGTTGCTTCTCCTGGAATACGCAACTCCACAACCTTCGTCCTACAGTCTAGCTGAGCATTATAACGGGCTAACCAATCCATCCCCAAGATTACATCGTATCCCTTAATCGTTAATCCCATCAAATCAGCCAATAATTTTCGTTCCCCAATCCAGACTTCACAATCTTGATACACCAAGTTAGCAATTAGACTTTGATCCCCAGTAGGCGTTTTAATCTCAAGATCATATGGTAACTTAATTGGTTTCATGTCTATCTCACTCATGAAATTAGGGTTTACAAAAGAATGTGAAGCACCTGGATCAATTAAAATCCTAGCTAAAAGGTGAAAGATTGGAATTGTACCTTCTACCACCTCAGTTGCCTCAGGAACTTGTTGATAATCCAGTGCGTAAATCCTGGCCGGTACTTTCGGTCGACTCCCTCCGGCACTGGTTTGCTTAGAGGCTGACTTTTCTGGTCTTTGGGTATCACCTCCCGTCTTCATTTTGTTTGGACAGTTCGCGAGCTGATGCTCGGTACTACCGCAAGTCAGGCACTTCCCAGACTTCCTCCAACAGTCATTTTCAGAATGATTGGGTTTTTCGCAGTAACCACACGAAACTTGAGGGGTCACCGCTGAACCACTAGAAGGCGCCCTTCTTGCCTGTGTCAGTCCGCTACGACCTCCTCTAGATAAAACTCCTCTCGAAGGTCCAGCAGTCCTTGGTCCTCCCACTCCTTTTTCCATTTTGGAAGGCTGCACACTTTTACTAGCTTGTCCAGAAGCATGGCTAGAAAAGTTTCTCTTTCTACTGTGGAAGTCTCTCATTTGAAATCTTGCACTCTCAACCCTTTGTGCATTCTCTAAAGCCTCAGTAAACGTAGAGATTTGGGCTGCGGCCAGGCCCTCTTGTATCTCTACATTAAGTCCCTGAACAAACCGTCTAATCCTTTTTCGCTCATTGGTCACCAGTTCGGGAGCGTACTTTGAAAGTTTAGTAAATTTTCCTTCATACTCCGCTACACTAAGAGTTCCCTGTTTCAGCTTAATAAATTCATCATCCCTCTTCTCTTGGATTAAGGGCGGAAGAAACTTTTCATTAAATTCCCTTGTGAAGTTTTCCCAAGTCCAAGGGGTTTGAGTTCTCTCCTATTTTCCTTTTATCAGATCCCACCAAGCACGGGCTACTCCCTGAAATTGGAAAGCAGCGAAATTCACTCGCCTATCCTCAGTGTAGTCTAAAGCAGCGAAAATGTTGGTCATCCTTTCCAACCAATTCTCCGCCACCTCAGGATCAGGTTCGCCAAGAAACTTAGGCGGGTTAAATTTCAAGAACCTCTCTAAGGCTCTATCCTCTCCTCTTCCCTGACCCCCAGGTTGGTTGAACGGTCCAGGGTCTTGTCTATCAGCCAAACACTCTAGAATATCAGTCATCCTATTAATGCCAGTAGCCACTTGATTACCCTCAATATTTTTCTGACCTTGGATCGGTGCAGTTGCCGATCCCTGGTCACTTCTTTGAGGTTGGGCCGGTCTAGTCCCTCGCCCACAATCTCGACCACGGCCTCGACCACCTCTTAGTCATTCCATGACCTAGGCGTGCCTAGTGCAAGAAATAAATAACTTATGCGATACAAAATAGAAAGCAGGAACCAATCAAGAAAACATTGAAATTAACAATAATTTACATTAATTAGCATATTAGTTCATACAATTAGCAAGTCATGGGGTAGTCACAAAAATATAGCACACAGGTGCCACAAGAGTACTTTTAGTCACAGAATACTAAAGTAAAGCAAGTGCTTCCAAAAATAAGCCACACAGTCATGCAAAATATAATGGCACCTGTGTTCAACAACCATCATAAATCCCAAATATACATCATGCCCCAAAAGTTACATTCGGATTCCAAAATACAACCCAAAAGCCAAGACATAGTCAAAAGTAATAGAAACCCTAAACAAAAGTGTATCAGGAAGGTTTCTTCGATACCTCGCCAAGTTCAATCCTGTTAAGGAAAACAAATCTACAGGGTGAGCAAAACGCTTGTGAGGCCAAGAACACACATGCAGGCACATAGCTCAGGTAACAAGCCCAAGTAACAATTCAAGTAATAACTTGAAAGTAATTAATAATGCCAACAAAATGTAACCAAAAACAATTCAAGGATATGGTAGCTCTCAGGAGCTAAGTTCCACATTGTGCCGATGTCATTCGTATATCTCCCCGCGATGACTCTCCGTCAACCGGGTGGAAATTTCATATCCATAGTTCACCACTTATTTCTTATCCGTCCACTATACACCGCTTCGGGCCCGCACGACATTTATAAGGCGATACTTCACGAGTATGCCAAGCGAGATCTCTCAATAGATCAAGCTTATCATGTGAATCTCATGACTCACCGAGATTCCCGACCAAACCCATGCCGGCTCGAGTTCCAAGGTCGGCCTATGAGTTTGAGCGTCCCCCATGTATCATGTAAGGGTCGAGAAGATTCACTCCAACGACGTATGCAGTGATAGCATACTATGTCATGTATTCAAGCATTTGACAGGTTTAAACATGCATTTCAGGTCATATAAACCAGGCAAAGCATGTTACGCATGAGTCATTTGTTTCAAATGAGAACGAGTGCGATTAAGTATACACTCGACTCCTTTTTTTTTTTCAAAACCAAATAGGCTAAGCATGTAATCAGGTAAGTCAAGCATGAATCAAATCTATAGAGTTCAAGTAGTCATACACTTGACACTCACCAAGATAAGCAAGCAAGTAGGTTGGATTGAGAGTTCAAACTTCCACGGTAGGGTCCTCTTGGAGGTCCTCATGCGTGCCTGAGTATCGAATAGTAGACAATTTCTATAAGTCCTCAAGTGGCGAGAAAGATTGAACACGAGTAGGGTTCAGAAATATTTTGAAAATTTCGGTTAAACTTGAATTTTAAGTTGGATTCTCAAAAGGGTGCAGGACTCGAGTAAAATTGGATTATTATTCTCGAAAGCATTGGATGGAAACGAGTACGTGCGAATAAATCCCGAAACGAGGGACCGAAATTGAAAGTGGACTGGCCACGTCACAATTCGGCCGGAACCTGGCCGGATTGGAGGCAGTAGCCATCCTCATTTTTTTTTTCCAAATCCCAACCACAATCCGGCCGCCTATCCGGCCAGAAACTGGCCGGATTCAAGGCCGGATTCTAGAAAAATGCTTCCCGCGCGAATTTCTTTTGAAATTCCAGAATTTTTTATTTTTGGTAAAATCTTTGAAAAATCATAACTTCTTTTCTACTAGTCAAAAATTGATAAACGTGGTACCGTTGGAATGGTCTTTGAAAGTACTAAAAGTTCTTAGAAGACACTGTTCCATGAATCTAAATGGACGGTATTCAAAAATGAGCTTAAAGTTGCTGTTCCTGATCACCCAAGATTGAGCCGGGGTTGGTTTTTCGCTAACTTTGGAAATTCGGTAGAATTCACTCGTTGCAAACCAGCCCTTGAAGTTTATAGCTCAATTAGAGGTGCAAGTAAGGTTTAGGACAGAACAAGCAGATCGAGAATCGGAGTTTCGAGCACCAAGTTATGGTAGCTCAAAGTTGGGAAAAATTCAAGACTGGAGAAGAATTTCCAGATTTGAACTTCCAACATTGGAAGTTTAGTTAGGTATCGAATCGAACTTGGATTGGTACCAAAATTGGAAGTATTTTACTCTTATATGAAGGGTATCTCTCTATCAAGTTTCACAGAAAAATACCTTCGGGAAGGCAGTCAACGAACCAACTGAAGTTTGGAAAAATTCTTAAGGCAATCTGCCTTTAATCCTTTTCTTTCCAAATCCAATCGTTTGGCTAAGAAAATCCTCCAATCATGATTCATATATGAAATGAAAGTCTAAGGGACATTCATGGTACATTTGGTAGGTGTTTAACACCAAGAATTTCATTTAGTAAGACCACAACAAGTCTCATCTCAAATCTGTCCAAAACTAGGTTTTTCCAAAACAGAGCAGTGTTCTTGTTTTGATCACAACTCAGCCGACTTAACTCGGAATGGAGCATGGTTTATGGCGTTGGAAAATAGATTCATAGGGCTAAAGATTCTCCGAAGAAAACGTTTCGAAATTTGGCGAACAACCAGCTCGAAATTGAGCCTCAAGTTGCTGCCTCTACAAATCATTCCAACAGAATGGAGATACAGGACAGCTATCTTAAAACGAATGGTTTGGCTCCTACACATGGAATCAGAAGGTATATTTTATACCGTTGGAAAGGTATGGATGTCTAGTTTCAAATACCACCAACGGTACTAGATTTTGACGTCGGAGGACAAAGTTATGGTTGAAATACTACCGCTGGACAGGGTTATCCGAAAACAGTTTTCCAGCTTGACTAGTTCACAAATAAATTCATTTGCCCAACCAAACGTTAATGTTTTCCAATGAAAATTTTTACACATCTACTACAACATATAAACATCAGGTTCAAGCCATTAGATCATCAAAAATTGGCCTTATCATGGCCGAACAAAACAGGGGCAGTTTCGGAAATTTTTGTCATGGCCTCAACTTTTGAGTTTCCAACAATAATACTCCATAAATCTATCATTTTAACCACTAAACTACCACTATAAACAGCATCAATCACCATATCAGCCATCAAGACAGAGGTGGGAGTACATAGAGCCCACATTCCATTTTTTCAACAACAACAACAACCCATATGAAAATTCAAGCTCATAAGTGTAATCCTACTCTTATAAACTCCTAAATTTACCTATTTTAGGACCATTGTACATGTCTCCAAATTTTCGAGTTTAGTGTACTCCCAATTGGCTAAGTGTTTAGACACGTTTTCACTTTCACTAAACAAACTTATAAGAAAATAATTTTTTTGAAACGAGACACTTTAAAAATATAACGAAACTATAAAACCATGTACCTAGGTCTAGAAAGCTAAAAATATATATATATATTATTCGTGGCAAAAATCCAAATAAATAATTAATTTAGCCAAAATTTGGGATTTTAAAATAATAGAATTTTCGAGTCCTCACATTCAAACACTTCCTGCACCGCAGGATCAATAGTACTTACAAAGAAAGCAGAACTAAAATTAGAGTTTGAGGGGTATTTCATAGTATCAAAAATATTGAAATGAACAATTTTTTCATCTAATTTCATGAACAAGGTGCCCTTATTAACATCAATTTTAGTTTGTACTGTGCTAAAAAAGGGCCTACCTAATAGCAAAGGTAAAGGATCGGGGGAATGATTATCATCCATGTCAAGTATATAAAAGTCAGATGAGATTATAAAATCATTAATTTTGACCAACACATCCGCAACTAACCCATCAGGGTATGCGTTAGTTCGGTTAGTTAATTGAATGATTATCCCAGTTACTTTTAATGGACCTAAGTTCAGAGAAGCATAAATAGATTTTGGCATCACATTGATCGATGCTCCTAGGTTTAACATGGTCTTTCCAATCAGGGTGTTACCTATTCTACAGGGAATAATAAACATACTTGCGTCCCTGCACTTCGGTGGGAGTTTCCTTTATAGAACCGCTGACACATTCTCCCCCACAATGACTCTTTCATCTCCCCTCAGCCTCCTTCAATTGATGCACAGGTCCCTTAAAAACTTTGCATATTTTGGCATTTGTTTGATTGCGTCTAACAGGGGAATATTGATCTCTACCTTGCGAAACACCTCCAAGATCTCCTTCTCCTTATCCTGCTTCTTTGGTTTCTCCAACCTGTTAGAGAAAGGAGGCAGATGAGTTTTGACCTCAACGATCGGGTCAAGGAGTACCACTGGATTTTTGCCATTAGCACCCTCCTTCTCAAGCTCATTCTCGATTTTTTCCTCATTCTTGTCCTTTGGAATCATAAGTTCAGGCTCCTGAATTTCCTTCTCGCTCTACAGTCATCGCACTTATGTTCTTCGGATTCAATTCAGGTTGAGACGGCAATTTACCTTGGACTTGGGATTCTAGGCGGTTAATTACTATCGCCATCTGACTCATCTAACTCTACATTGCTTGCATCTGTCCCAATTGATTTCTCATACTTTGTAGATCAGAATTCATCTTTGGTTGATTAGCAATTAATTACTTCATCAACTCTTCCATGGAAGGATTTGAGTTTGAAAGGGGTGTGGCGGTCGAGGCTAATACTGCTGTTGATGCCCTTGATGTCTATTTGGTGCAAAATTAGGCTGCTTATTTCCTCCATAACTGAAGTTAGGGTGATCTCTCCAACCCAAATTATACGTATTTGAGTACGGGTCATAGGGCTTTCTTGGCGCGGGCACATGACCAGCCATGTTCACTTGCTCCATACTTTCTTCTTGAATCATTGGGCACATCTCTGTAGAATGACCCATTGCAGTGCAAATTTCACACACTTTGGCTTGTGATGCAGTTCTTACAACCAATTGCCTAACAAAAGATGTTAGCTTCGTCAATTGCTGTTGGATAAAAAATGTCTCTACCTCATTCATCTTGTGTGTCAAGACATCTTCCCTCGTACCAAACTGCTGCGAATTCTCAACCATTCCTTCAATTAGTTCCCATACTTCTCGAGGAGTCTTGTTCACTAATACCTCTCCACTTGCAGCATCAATTATACTCCTGTCTCTGAAAAGTAACCCCTCGTAAAAATAGTGGATAAGCAGTTGTTCACTTATTTGGTGTTGAGGGCACTTGATGCACAACTTCTTGAATCGCTCCCAGTAATCATAGAGCGACTCCACTGGATGCTATTTGATACCGCATATCTCCTTCCTTAGATTTGCCGCTCGAGACGCACGAAAATATTCGTCTAAGAACTTTTTCTTCAGCTGGTCCCACGCGGCGATGCTACCTGGTGGTAGGTAGTACAGCCAGTCTTTTGCAAAGTCCTTCAAGGAGAAGAGGAATGCCTTCATTTTTATCTGTTCTTCTGTAATTTTCGAAGTTTCATGCTGTTGCAAACAACATCAAACTCTTGCAAATGCTTATACGGCTCCTCACCTGGTAAACCATGAAAAAATGGTAAGAGATGAATTAGCCCAAATTTTAACTCAAATGGAGTGTTATCATTTAAATTTGAGAAAGTAATGCATAAAGGCTGTTGATTTAAATCAGGAGCAGCCAACTCCCTTAGTGTTTGTGCATTAGCTATAGTGACTTTTTCTCAATCTGAGTCACTCGAAATATCACTAAGTGAATCTGTTGGTTCAACTTCTGGCTCAGGTCTCTGAGACGCAGCACTAGAGTGCTTTTCTCTGAGTTGTCTGGTCTCTTTCTTTGTTCTACGCACAGTCTTCTCTACTTCAGGGTCGAAAATTAATTCACATGTACGAGAAGAATGAGACATACACTCGAAAAGTACCAGGAAATTAGGACAAAAATGAACTTAAAAAGAAACAAATAACTGACGCCAGTCCCCGGCAGCAGTGCCAAAAATTGACAGGTTGTCGATGTCTGTGCAATAATAAAAATAAACCTAATTGTCAATTAAAATAACCAAAACCCGATTTCAAGTACTGGGGAAGGGACTTTTGGTGGCTGTCGAACTACCAAAAATAAAATTTATATAAGACCTACTACCAAAACTGAATGAGTATCGTGGTGAGTAAAGTCGTCTCCTCAGGGAACCGGTAGATTTATCACACACAGGTAATTAAGGGATTTTTGGAAGAGAGAGATAAATGAAACAAATTAAAGGCGTAAGATTACTAAATAAACAATCGCAATAAATGCAATAACTCAAGAATAAAATAAACAATTAATTGACACAATCTAGTCAAGAAGATAATTTTGGCACTGGTTTACGCAATTAATTATAGATACCTGAATTAATTTACACGTTCGCAAATAAATTGGTTCTACCAATTTAGCAACGGCTAAACTCCCAATCTCTCCTTAATTTTACGGTAGTCCAGAGACGCTATTAAACTACCCCCTTGTAAATTAGATAACCCTAGAGACGCTCGAAAGATTTAATCTAATCACAGCTTTAGGAATTAGAGAGACCCAATTCTAGTAAACAAACACACATGCGGGTTCATTTAAACTAGATTCATTATTCCTACGACCCAAATTAGACTGCTTGCGAGGCAATGAAATTGATACCGTTTGCCACTAATTTAAGACATTCAAGTGATACGTACCCCTGTCCTAATTGGTAATATATTATTTAGACAATTGAACAACTGGTCATATTGATCCAATAAATCCAAACAATAATAGGCTGTTCAAACAAAGAATAATTAAATACTCACAAATGCAGAATTTAGAATAAACAAAACAATCTCACAATTATTCGTGCTCTAGGCCTTGATTACTCCTCAACTATATAAACAGGTTTAGCCTTGCCGCATGATGGTCATGCGATAAAAACTTCAACATAATTTCGTTGTTCAAGAAGTACAAACTGCGGCTACTCGTCTACTCCCTTTCGTTAGGGAGAAAAAAAAACTAAGAGAAAAGTCAACAAGATTCCAGAGATGCCTTCCTAGTTTGTTGCTGTCTTATTTTTAAAGTCCTCGCTGCCGCCCCCTTGCTTTTTGAATTAGAATTTGTTTCTCAAAAGGATTGCTTCCTTATTTCACTCATTGAATTGTTGCCAAAAGTCTTCTCTGCAAAGGTTTCCTAATCCCACATAGGTTTAGAATGTATCTCCAAAAGAAAAGAAGTAGCTCCAGGGATAGGGCCCGTGGTCCGTCTTTTTCACGCAACTCTGCGTTATTTGATGTGGGCACACCAAAGAATGCCTAGTCTTCTGGAATTTGCCCCCCTTTTGTCACTTTCAACACCACTCTCTTGCAAATAACACAAATACTAAATATGGGCAGAAATCCAGTGTCTTGCACAATAAGTGACTAAAATTAAAACCAAATACAGCGAATAAAATGCACAATTATATCATCATCAACTTTAGGTGTGCAATGGGTTACTTGATTCACCCTGTTCCCGAAAAATTTGCTTAATCCGATGTACCCGAATGGGATGATTTTTTCACAAATAATTATTAATTTGTAAACATGGTAAGTAAGGTCGTATCCTCAGAGACTGGGGATATGTGACTCTTTTGAAATCCAAAGTAACATGGGGGATGCTTTTGTATAAATGATGACAATTAAAGTAGTTCAACTAAAAATAAAATAGCCAACTAAAAATTTAATGACAATTCACTAAAATCAGAGTAATAATAATTAAAAGGTCTAGCAAAGAAATAACTTCAGCAATGGTTCACCTAATTGATCATCGATGCAAAGGCAATTCCAATTATTTACTAATAAATAGGTTATAACTGCCAAACAAGCAATGACAGTCAACCCCTCCTTACTGTGTCGATGATTAAGATACGCTCGTTAATCACTACTCTAATTGAGAAATAATCTTAGGTACACCCGTAAGATTTAATTTTTCAATTGCCTTACGTATTAGAGGAGTTCTATTCTAACCAAATAACGCACTACCAGGGTTGTTATAGATTAGCCCGCGTATTCCCCCGATAAAAATCCAATCATGCCAGTTGTCACCAGTTCAGAGCAATTAAACAATTACGGATTTAACGCCCCAATTAACAATAGATTACCAAATTAACTAATTATCTGGATCCAAGACAATCAATTAATTGAACAACCATAAGCACTGTAATCAGAGAATACACAAATACCAATAAATAAAAAGAAAAGATAAAATTAAATCGATCTCACAATTTTTAGACGAAACAGGACCTCCGTTGTTTCTTGATTAGAAAAAGGGATTTAGTTCATCCCTAATGAGGAACACCCATACAAAGCGGAAGGAACAATTGCAGCCTTTGTCATTGATCGGAAGAATTCAATTTGCTCGAATTACAAAGGAAAGGCAAGCCATAGCGATTGATTCAATTGTTTCTAATTGTCCCAGACGTACGAGGCAAGAGAATCACAAAGGACGAAAAGCAAAAGTCAAAAAGAAAAGCTACAAGGAATGATTTTTGTCTTCCTATTGCCTTTGACATACGAGAAGTAAAGCTACCCAAAAGCCAAAGAGAAAAGTCAAAAAGCTAAGCCACCAAGTAGTCCCCGTTGTTTGCTATTTCTAATTTCTATCTAATGTCTACTGCTCCTGTGCGGCGTCCGCTACCCAGAAGAAGAAGACTCCAGCCTTTTCTTTTTAATGCTGTCTTCGGCCAAATTACCAAGAAGGGTCGTGTCTTGATATTCCAAAAATATCCCTGAATGCCTGTTACTTGAACTCTTTCCTGATGACTGCCAAATTAGCACTTGTTATGGTATTTTTATTCTACTCCCTGTAATAAGTGTAAATTTTCAAAAGTGAGTAGAATCTGACAATTAATCCACATTGGGTCAGGTAATAAGGGAAATTAATTATAAAATAAACGATAAATCGCAGCCTATCAATCTAGATGCAAAAACCCTAAAAAAAAAAGCGAATAAACACATAAGCACACAAGCATGCAAGTACATAAGCAAATAATACCTAACTATTACATTTGGGACCCTAACTATAATTTAAGAGGGGAATTTTAAAAAATAATAACATAACTATTACATTTATCTAACTAATTACATTTTTGGCAAAATTAAAACCTATCTATCATACAGCATAGGTAAATACATGTCTTGAGCATCTTTCTATTATAATTTGACATTTAAATGTCTCCCAAATAATCATAAAAAATTAAATATAATAAATGAATAAAAAATGAGTAAATAAAAGCACTCAAACATGCAATTATAGATAAAAAGCATATAGAAGCACATAAGAGGATTTAAAACAATAAAAGAAGATACCTCCCTTGAAGTAGTGGTTAAATAAGGTTGGATTTATCCTATTTATACTCCAAAAATCAACAAAATGGTCAAGACACCAATTTAATTAACAAATATATATTATAAAGAAGTGAAAATAATCATGAAATTTATCAATTAAAGCATTTAAATGAAGTATAATTAACAGTTAAAGAAGATAAACAACTTATATTTAAGAAATCAAAACATTAGGGACCTAATTATAAAAATTGAGAGTTTTTGGGGTTTCATTATAATTATTATAAAAATTAAGGGTCAAAATTAAATAAAAATAAAGTTCAGGGACCAAAATACAGTTAAATTAGGAGCCTAATTGAAAGAAAACCAAAATTTTTAGGGTTACAGTAAAAATAATCGAAAGTCCAAGGATTGAAATGCAATTTTCCTATGAGAGATCTTAAGGAAAAAGCAGTGCTTTAAAAATCGGACCGAATCGGTCGGACCGCGAACCAGCCTTGGCTCCGGTCCGATTCATGCTTTGGGTTGACTATACTTAAAAATCGAATTGAACCATTCGAGCCGTACGAACTGGATTGAACCGTTGAACCGACAGTTTTTTGTTTTTGTCTATTAAATTGAAAAAAAAATATATATATATATATATATATATATATATATATATATGTTTTCCTTAACTCTAAAAACTAATTATTAAATGCCATATTCACTCACTTTCTTCTCCTTTTTTGCCTCTTTATCAAGTTTGTATTTTTATTTTCTATTTTTTTGACTTCCTCCAAACTCAAAACTTCTTTTTTTTTTAAGTTGCAATATCTAAATATCATAAACTTGATTTAAAATTTAAACTCACAATGTCTAATTCTCATAGACGTGAATTTTGTATAATTTCAAAATATTGTGGTATTTTTGAGTTGGGTTTAACATTATTTTTTTGATTAATCCAATTAAGATTTAAATGAAATTTATTTGTTTCAACTTATAATTTAAATAATTTATTTGTGAAAAACCAACTTCTTTGAATTATTAAATTTTTCATCGTATAAAGTCTTAAATTAGTCCAATACATGTCTTGTTTTGTGCATATATATTTATATAAATTAATTTTTAAAAAATTCATTGAACCAGGGTTGAACCGGTCAGACCGATTGAACCTTAACCCGAACACCTCACCAATTCAATTAACGGTCCGAATTTTAAAATTTTGGAAAAAAAGGCCAACGGGCCACTCTATTATTTTCCTTGGGCCAAAAGCCATCTTGACCCAACGAAAAGCCCTAAGGAAAAGAGACGGCCAAACGGGCTACCCTGTCATTTTTTACCAAATCAGCCCAATCAAATGCATGGACTTTAAACCCCAAGCCGATGCCAAAACCCAGAAAAATAAACTAAAAGCCATTTACCAATAGCCAAACAAAACAATATTAACCCAAACCTTGATTTATTTTACCAAACCAAACAAGGTATTAAATCTACCAAAAATTAATTGAGCCCTAATTTCATCCTAAAATCCAAAAATAACCTGCCCAAAACCCACTTAAAATATGAAAAGAGGATTAAAACTTAAAAGGGGCAAAATTGGTTCATTCCAAATTTTGGGCCACAATGGAATTATGTAAAAGTCAGGGGTCAAAATACAAATTTAAAAAAATCCATGCATCTGGTTAGAAGAGCATTGCTGCAACTTTCTTGCAGTTCATCAAACACCCCCAAATAACCCAAACAATCATCAAAATTTCAGCTCAAAATAACCAGATCATGCACCCTTAACATCAACCGGATCTTATCATCACAAATACCGCATTAAATCACCAGATTACATACTAAAAAACTTGAGTTGTGGCTTGCAAAAGGAATAGCAGAAGAAGGGAGATAACAGGAACCATTGCAGCAAAATTTTCAAGAATCTAGCTAGGATCTAAGCACATATAAAAAATAGGATGAATAAAGTTACCTTTTAGTGCTTTAAGGAGCCAAAATAACATGGGAAATCACGAGCAAATGAACTCAGACGCTGGAAGAAGTTCAAGAATTCCAACTGCAGCGAGTTTGAGGCCGAATATGATGGATTTCCGGTCATTTTTTCCACAAGGTTTCTGAAAAAAAATTGCTCTCTTGACTTCGGAGAGTGTGCAAAAATCAACAAAACACCTAAACGACTGGAATCGAGATCGGAATTCGATCAGAAAAAAAGGCTGAACCCTTAACCCTGGCTCCAGAAATTTTCTGCTCTTTTTTTTCTTCTTCTTCTCTCTCTGTTTTCTCTGTTTTTCTCTCCTTTTTCCTTTTTCCTCCGCCTCCTCTCTTTTTTCTTACCTAATGGTACGTTTTGATGGGATTTTATACGAAACCAAGGCCTCTAAACTCTCACCCCAAAGGTGAGGATGAAACCCAGGTATTGCTGCAATCTTTTGAGCCATTGGATCTTTTTTATTCTGGAACTTTCCTGATAAAAATCAATGGGTGAGGTGGCTAAGGATTGGGGAAAAGAAAAGAGACAAAAAAACAAGTGGAATTGGGTGAGGTTTTGCTGCTGCAAATTTGGTACTGGCCTCTTGCTTCATTCATGGCATCTAGTACAAAGCCATGAAGATGACACGCACATGCTAAGCTACTCCCTTTTCTTTTACAGAACTGCATTTTCATTTCCATTTTCTTTCTTTTCATTTCTTCACTTTCATATAAAACAAAACAAAACAATCAAATAAACAAAATTAAAAAAATGAATTTATTTAATAAAAAATAAAAATAAAATGAATTGATAAACTTTTGGTGTCTACACCTAATCAGTAGCAAAGGACGAATTTATTGTCTCATTTCTTGGGTGTTAGTAGCTTCATTACTTCCACCATTTTTTGAACTGTCCAATACTCCCTCCCACTCTCACCGTGACAACTACTACTTTTTTATTCCACCATCTCATCTCCATGGTTATTAGGGGACTTGGGCATTTGCGGAAGCTTATCTTGGGTTCTTATTTGTTTCTGTACTACTATTATCAGATGTCTCTAGAGGAGAGCCCCAAAATCTATTGGCCGGTAATGAAGATCTATAAGGAGCAGATCTGCACCTAGTCAATAATGCATTTTTTGGTGGAGAAGTTGTAGAAGATTAAAGAAAGGTTTAATTTCATTTTGTCCCCTCAAACTATATCCGAAATTTCACTTAAGTTCCTAAACTTTAAAATGAGACACTTAAATCCTTAAACTACAAAATTTGTCCCACCATAGTCCAATTTTTGACGGAATGCACAAAATCTAACAGAATGGTTCTCAATTCTGTTAGTTATTATTATAACTAAAGTTAACCAAATCTAGCAGAGATATAAATATAATTTCACGAGACCTAAGACAAAAAAAAAACCTTAGAAATTTGTAATTAAACAAAATTTTCTTTTCTTCGCCTGTTTCCTTCTATTTCTCTTGCGTCTTCTTCCTTCTTCGTTTTCCTTCTCCCCAGAAGCACATCATCAGAAATCAAAAGCCCATGTTCTTCCTTAGGAGCACAACATCAAATTCTTCAAATTTTTCTTCAGGGCCACCGTTCTAAAGCGCGTGATTCTTTCTACCTTGGTTTTCTCTTCTTCATTTATTCTTATTTTTTTTAGGTCGGGTATTCCTCTGTTATTTCTGCTCCTAACGCCATACTAGTTTTTATGCTTTGCCAAATCGAACGCTGATTTGTTAGCTCATACCGACGTATCTACTACACAAGCAGTTAAAAAGGTTTGGCAGCTGCGTACACTCGCGTAAGTGGGAGAGTAGAGACCTCAAAATGCAGCATCTCAGCTTTAACTTCTTAAACCCTCGGATGCCACAGAGCCAGACACCCACCCCTACCCCTCCCCCGGGTCATCGTGTCATCATATATTCTTCATGGCCATCGATGCTCTGCCCATCCATCACAACACCACCGCACCACCTCCTCCCCCACCGCCCCCCGCCAACGTCCACCACCACCACCCATTCTCCTTATTCACCCATTTCTACTGGGGTAAAGATGCCGAAATACTCTTCTCCGGATGGCCCGGACACAACTCCGCCATGTATGCACTAGCCCTCCTGTTTGTATTTTTCTCGGCTGTTATGGTGGAGCTGTTCTCCAACATCAACGTTGTCAGACCCAGATCCAAACGCGTAGCCGCAATTCTTTTCCAGATGGGGATCCGCGCAATTCGGGCAGGGTTCGCGTATCTGGTGATGTTGTCCGTGATTTCTTATAACGGAGGAATTTTCATCGCTGCTGTGGTGGGCCATGCGGTTGGATACGTGGTTTTCAGGAGTCCCGTATCCATCTTTAGAAAGGGTTCCGCTAATCCTGATAATTAAGTTAAACACGATGGATCCTTTGTTCGTGAAGTGAAGTGAATAGAAACTATGCCCTAATCTGTGTCAACAGATGTGGAGAAAGCTAAAGCTAAAGCTCAAATTGAGGTTGATGTTCACAACACTCGTAATGCTGCATTTATGGGTAAAGGATTCCAAAGAGACTAGTCCGAATTACCTCTTCCTAGTTGTAGGGATGTTGTGAAAGAGTACACTATATACTACTACCTATGTCAAATTTCTTCCTAGCAATGTTATTTTTCCTACATCTAAGAATTTGGGTCAGATCTATTTATTATAAATTTCGATATATAGATGGTCAATTGAGATTAAGATTTGTGGCTTTGAAGATTTATTTTGCATTTGGGTTCTGGTTTGTTTCAGGATTTCTCCATTAAAAATTAAAGATTAAAACAATGGGGAAGAAACAGAGGAAAAGAGAATGAGAAGAACAGAGGAAAAAATGAAGAATGAAGAAGAAGGAGAAAAAGGGGTAAAATTATCTTTATGTCCCTATCTTTTTGGTTTTTTTTTGTTTTGGGTCTTATTAAAATTACATTTATGTCCCTATTAGATTTGGTTTATAATAATAACTAGCAGAATTGACAACCATTCGGTTAGGTTTTGTGCATTCCGTCAAAAATTGGACTACAATGGGACGAATTTGTAGTTTAAGGATTTAAGTGTCTCATTTTGAAATTTAGAGATTTAAATGAGATTTCAGATATAGTTTGAGGGGACAAAGTGGAATTAACCCTTAAAGAAAATATTCCTTGGTTTTTCCTCCATTTGCAGCGTTATCTTCTATGTCATCAGTACCACTATTGTTGTTGGCAAAATTGACATGATTTTGACCTCTTAATTAGTAGACACCACAACCTTTGGAGAAGAAGAAGAAAAACAATCATCCGTAAGATCAATTTCTTGCAATATCCAAACCTGAAAAGCAGTACCAACTTGCAAAAGGGCCTGCAAAATGATCTGGGCTTGTGGAATGTTGGAGTGTTTAAACAGCAACAAGGGAGAGTAGTTAGAAGAGAATAGCTAGAGCTGGAGCTGTAGGAAGAGGAAGATGGTTCTTGTTGATCTGGGCTTCTGATTCAGACTTGGCCTATGCAAGTGACTTTAGAGGAAGATGGTTCTTGTTGAGCATATTGGGTTTTAGGGATACTACGCAGCGGAAAAATAAAAAATTTTTCCTAAAACCATCCAGGAATCACCCTAGATTTTACGTATGATGTACTAAAAGTAGGGTTTTAGGATTACCTTAATCCAAGTGGCGTCTCCCTCCAGCGTTGTTTGAGGATGGTCAGCCCTTGAGCAGTCCAATCGTCCTGCCTCTACTGATATCCACGCTAGAACAACTCTGGATCGTCTCACGAACTATGTATTGAAGAGAAAAAGGTGCTAGCCTTCTTACTCTCTTCGAACGTATATTTTTTCTCTCTTTGGTATGTGACGCTCACACTCTGTATCAGTATATCAGCTAACCCCCAAAAACCATTGGAGAAAGAGAGAGATATATGATAAGCTAGAATGATGAGTCTTCTTGTCTGATTCAAAATCAAAACCATAAGACTTCTCATCACACCAGACTCTATCTATCATTATCTGATAGATAAGAGATAACCATTTACTCTTATCTGCTCAAAAAGGCCTGGGATTAATTTTCCTTTAAAATTAAACCCCGATAATTTACATAGTTTTAATCCATGATTAAATCTCTATTGCGTGTGATCCAATAGGTCCCGAATGTATTGGTAATAATTATGGTTTAATAATTAGATAAAATAAACAACTTTATTTTATCATAACTTATAATAAATAATTAATCCATAATCATAAATCACGAGCGGTGTCTAGCAACATATCGCGATTGCCCAATTATTCGGAATTAGTCAAGGAAATTTGACCTAACCTTTCCGTGAAAAATTACAGTGTAATTATTATCCTTTCATCAAAGATATCCAATTAGTCAGGAATAAGGAATAAGTGCCAATTCCCTAATGACTAATTAAATTTTCTAATTCCCGAAATTTACCCTTAATTAGGTTAAATTGAAGACATTCTTCAATTTACCTAATAGTCGACTTTAGGGTTAATTTCTCACTAGTGGCCATCCGGATATCAACTCCTTCTATCGGAGTGGTAAATCCTATCTCAATCACCCATTTTCTTTACATGCTTCACACTACATCCAACTTCTACATTTTAAGGCACTCACGAAGAGTAACAAGTAATTAGAGTCAAAATGTAGCGATTCACACTCAAGATACTATGGTGGTCTCAAGTCGTAGGATCACTTACACAATTTTTCACTAGAGATACACCATTGGCACTAGATAGATATCCTAACGGGATCTCTAAATGGATCAATCCAATGCATTTGTACTTTCCAAATCATCTACACATTAGCCTAGGTATCATCATACCATAGTTGATGAGAACAACCACTAATTACATTAATTAGAGACTAACTGTGTACTTGTTTTACCGTACTAAAGATGTCCTATTTCATTAGTACTATAACTAGGGAATTTTAAGAATATTACTATAAAAACGATTGATATCTCATAGTCATCAACTCTTGTGACTACCATCACATTAGTAAATATTTTAAGGACTTTATCAGTTATATCTAATATTTAACAGATAAATAAGAAGTTATTAAAATACAAAACATATAATTTAGAAATGTATAAAATAAAAACAAATAAATTGTTTTAGAGCATACGTTCCAACAATCTCCCACTTGCACTAAAACACATTATCCATGTTTTTCGTCCCATAAGATAATACATGACTATCATGCTTCTTTGGAGGAAGAACTTTAGTAAGAGGATCAGCTATGTTATCCTCTGTGGAGACTCTCTCTATCTTTACATCATTCCTAGCAACGATTTCTCTAATCAAGTGAAATCTCCTAAGCACATGTTTGGATCGCTGATGAGACCTAGGTTCCTTGGCTTGAGCTATAGCTCCATTGTTATCACAGTACAAAGTGACCGGATCAACAATGGTTGAAACCACACCAAGTTCAGTTACGAACTTCTTGATCCAAACTGCTTCCTTAGCTGCTTCCGCGGCCGCAATGTACTCAGCCTCTGTTGTAGAATCTGCTGTGGTGTCTTGCTTGGAACTCTTCCAACAGATAGCACCTCCATTAAGAGTAAAAATGAAGCCTGACTGTGATTTACAATCATCCTTGTCTGATTGAAAACTCGCATCAGTATAGCCTTTGAGCTCTAACTCACCCTTTCCATATATTAAGAACAAATCTTTGGTCCTTCTTAAATACTTAAGAATGTTCTTAACGGCTATCCAATGACCCTCACCTGGATTAGCTTGAAATCTGCTTGTGTCACTCAGAGCATAGGAGACATCAGGTCTTGTACATAACATAGCATACATAATTGATCCAATTGCTGAAACATATGGAACATTGTGCATTTTATCAGTCTCAACTTGTGTCTTTGGACACATGTTTTTAGAAAGGCTTATACCATGAGTCATAGGTAAATTACCCCTCTTAGACTGATCCATGCTAAACCTTTTTAGCACTTTCTCTATGTATGTAGATTGTGAAAGACCTAGTAGCCTTTTAGATCTATCCCTATAGATCTTAATGCCTAATATATAGGCCGCTTCTCCTAAATCTTTCATGGAAAAGTTCTTCGACAACCAACCCTTTACCGATTGTAACATCGGTATATTGTTTCCCATTATTAATATGTCATCTACATATAAAATAAGGAAAACAATCAAACTCCCACTAACTTTCTTATACACACAAGGTTCATCCGGATTCTTGAGAAATCCAAACTCTTTGATCGTCTCATCGAATCGGATGTTCCAACTCCTAGATGCTTGCTTAAGTCCATAAATAGACTTTTGTAACTTACATATTTGACTAGGATTTGTAGATGTAAAGCCTTCAGGTTGTGTCATATACACATTCTCATGCAATGTCCCGTTAAGGAACGCGGTCTTTACATCCATCTGTCAAATCTCATAGTCATGATATGCTGCTATGGCTAGTAATATCCGAATGGATTTAAGCATAGCTACTGGTGAGAAAGTTTCATCGTAATCGATTCCCTCTTTCTGCTTGTAGCCTTTGGCTACCAGTCTAGTTTTATAGGTAACCACATTACCATCCATGTCAGTCTTCTTCTTGAAGATCCATTTACACCCTACAGGTTTTATCCCTTCAGGTGGATCAACTAAGGTCCACACCTTATTGTCATACATGGAATTTATTTCGGAATTCATGGCTTCTAACCATTTAGAGGAGTCTGAATTACTTATTGCCTCTTGGTAGGTAGTAGGTTCGTCATCTTGAATGACTAGAACATCATTGCTATGACTCACAAGAAATTGGTATCTCTTGGGAGTTGAGCGTGTTCTTACTGACCTACGAAGCCCTTGTGTATTAACAGCTTCAGTATCTGCCCCATCATTATGTGGTTGAAGCTGTTCTTCATTAGATCGTTCAATGTTTGTTGAATGATCCTGAATTTCTTCAAGATCTATTCTACTCCCACTGCTTCTTTCTAGAATGTATTCTTTCTCTAGAAAAATAGCATGTTTTGAGACAAACACTTTTTGCTCAATTGGATTGTAGAAATAGTATCCTATAGACTCTTTTAGATACCCTACAAACAAACATTTGTGAGATCTAGGTTCAAACTTGTCTGACTCTGCCATCTTCACATAAGTTGGGCAGCCCCAAACCTTCATATAAGACAGATTTGGTTTCTTTTCTTTCCATATCTCATATGGTGTGGAGTCGACAACTTTAGTGGGTACTCTATTAAGAGTATAAGAGGCTGCATCTAATGCAAATCCCCAAAACGATTTTGGGGCACTTGAGTGGCTCATCATAGAACGAATCATATCCAATAAGGTTCGGTTTCTCCTTTCAGATACACCATTTAACTGTGGTGTACCTGGAGGAGTCCATTGTGGAACTATTCCATTATCCTTTAAATAAACTCCAAACTCGTCATTTAAGTATTCTCCACCACGATCAGATCGTAGTATCTTAATACTTTTATTGGTTTATTTTTCTACTTCATTCTTGAATTCCTTAAACTTTTCAAAGGATTCAGATTTGTATTTCATTAAATACACGTAACCATATCTCGAATGGTCATCTGTGAAGGTGATGAAGTATGAAAAACCTTCTCTAGCAGTGATCGACATTGGGCCGCATACATCAGTATGTACTAGTCCAAGTAAATCACTGGCTTGTTCCCCTTTTCCAGTGAAGGGCATTTTGGTCATTTTGCCAAGTAAACAAGTTTCGCACGTATTATATGATTCATAATCAAATGAATCCAAGTATCCATGTTGGTATAACTTGGAGATGCGTTTTTCATTTACATGACCAAGCCTACAGTGCCAGAGGTAGGTTTTATTTAGTTTATCTGTTCTCATTCTTTTTTCACTCACATTGAGAATTTGATGATCAAGATCTAGAATATATAAACCGTTATTCCAACTTCCAGAACTATAAAACACACCATTTTTAGAAAAAGAACAACATTTATTCTCCTGGGTTATCCGAAACCCATTTAAATCCAAACAGGAAATAGAAATGATGTTTGTAGTAAGTGCTGGAACACAATAACAATTTAATAATTCTAAAATCAATCCACTGGGTAAAGTGATATAATAAGTCCCTACAGCTAAAGCAACAACTTTTGCTACATTGCCCACACGTAGGGTGACTTCTCCTTTTCCCAGCTTTCTACTGTCCCTTAGACCTTGCATAGATGTGCAAATGTGAGAACCACATCCGGTATCTAATACCCAAGAGTCTGATTTGGAAGTAGACACATTAATCTCAATCATATATATACCTGATGATGAAGCTTCAGCAAGCTTCTTTTGCTTCAGGCTCTCCAAGTATGACTTGCAGTTCCTTTTCCAATGTCCAGTTTGATTACAATGGAAGCAGGTTGCTTTGGACTGGTCCGCCTTTGCCTTTTTGGGCTTTTGGGTGGGCTTGTTTTTTGATTTCTTAAATCCCTTTTCTTGCCTCTTCCTCTTCTTAGAGGAAGTAACGACAAGCACACCAGTAGAGCCTTTTCCCTTTTTGATTTCTTTCTCAGCAGTTTTCAGCACATTCAACAATTGAGGCAAAGTGTGCTGCAGATTATTCATCTGATAGTTCATAACAAACTGTGAGAAAGAATCTGGCAGAGATTGGAGCACTAAATCAACATTCAGCTCCTGATCCATCTTAAAGCCTAATTCGGCCAGTTTTTCAATTAGCCCAATTATTTTTAAGACATGCGGAGCAACGGGTGCTCCCTCTACCATCTTGCACCTGAACAATTCTTTAGAGATATCATATCTAACCGTCCTTGATTGTTGGTCAAACAACTCTCTCAGGTGTTGTACAATATCATACGCCCCCATGTTCATGTGCTGCTGCTGAAGCTGAGGAGTCATGGAAGCTATCATGATACATTAAGCTTCCCTATTGTCATCCTTATGTTTCTTATAAGCATTTCTAACAGCAGCAGGTGCAGTAGGTTCAGGCTCTTGAGGCATTGGACCATCAAGTACATACTCAATTTTCTCATTAGTGAGAACGATAAGGACATTACGATGCCAATCAAGAAAGTTCGTGTCGTTGAGTTTACAATCAGTAAGAATAGTACGAAGGCTCAAATTGTTACTCATTCTACAACAAAATGAAAGATAGAATTTGTTAGAAAAATGTTTTGTTTAATAAAATCATAAAAACTTCAAAATTATGATTTTATTTCCACTATTTTTTTCAAATCAATTACCCTCTAAAATTGAATCAGGAATTTCTAAAATTCCATAGTGGCTAGGATCCTATCTTAATTTATTTCGACCTTAAGTGTGTCCCAACAAATCGAAAATAATTATGAAAGGTAGGTACTTTTACCAATTACAACTTATTGTAATTCCTAGATCAGTTGGGTGTGAACTCTTGACTTTAAATCTCTATGAATCAACCCAACACTTGCCTCTAAAATTAATGATTTTGAGTGAATCCCAACAAATCATAATTTTAGCTAAATCAAACCCATCATTCTTGAGAACATTTCTCATAGCAAAAACACGTAGTAAGTAAGGCAGCCTTGGGTGAATCCCAACAAGCTAACACTTAATAACTACTCTAGTTTTATACTATAATGATGGAAGGCATTTTATTGATTTAATATTATAGTTGAGGGATTTGTCTCTTTTTCCAAAAATATTTTATAATTAAAATTTTTTGAAAAAATTGCTCATTTGGTCTCATCAATAAACATGCATATAACCATATCAAACTTATAAACATGAATTTAAATCGTGGATGGTTGTGGATATTCCTAAACTAATTTCCCCAGCCATTAGGAAAATTAGCATGAGACTAAAATCTTTAATACCGAGACGAACCCCTTCATTGTAGTATGCCTCCTTTCTTCTTTTCAAAGTTACAATTTTTATATAAATAATATAAATTCCTATCATCTATTCCTATCTATTGTACATTACAAATAGTATAGAAGAAACCCCGAGTTACATTCGGGGGGAATTTAGATGAGAAAAGAAATTACAATTAGAAAATAAGAAAGGCAGGACACGCAAGCCCTATTTTAAAATTAATTACAACCATTCAAACCTAGAATGATTGTAACCATCCAAAATACCACAATCATATTGCGTACTATATCCACAACCATCCACCATGCATTTTCACAATTTAAACAACTTTAAATAAAAGAAAAGCATGTAAAATAAGCAATCTCAATTCATGGATTAATTGGATTTAATTCCTAAGGTCCCAAACAAAATTTGGGTCCATGCATATGCGAGAAATTTTTGGTAAAATTAATTTTTTTTTATTAGGTCATTGTTATTCCTAACTAAATTAGGAAAATTAATCAAATTAATTGTGAATCAATTCCCAACCTAATAAATATAAATAATAGATCCCATAACACTTTTTAACAATTAAAAAAGGATCTAATTCAAAAATTGTCAAAAGTTTTAAAACTTCAAATTCTCAAAACAATAGTTTCCTAAACCACTACTGCTCTTGTTTTCTAGCAGTTCCGGCAACTACCTCTGGACACCACCACTTCAGCCTCCATCGCTGAGGTCTCCACTGACCATCAACGGCAGTAACTCCCAGCGGCAGCCACCAGGGTGTTCACTGGAAGCAACCACTCGGCTGCAACACCAAGGTGCAAAGTTTTCCCGTGCCTGATTGCTGCTGCTCTTCGTTGTTGCATCTGTTTGCTGGATAGCGGAGCTACCACCGCAACAGCCACCACCACTGGAGTCTCCACTGACCACCAGTGGCAGCGGCTCCTGGTAGCAGCCACCGCAGGTCATGGGCAGCAACCGTAAGGAGGCTGCTGTGCCCTTGCTGATGCCTGCAGCAAATTTGCTGCGCTTTTGTCCCAGAGAGCTCATAGCTCTTCTACCCAGCAACCACCACCAGGCGTACAACCTTCCACTGCCACCAAGGAAAACCACCATGGCCTCACATGGCAGCAGCAGCTGGTGGCAGCCCTTGCAGCCGCAACATCGCAGCAACCGCAGGTTTGCAAACGCAAACTTGCTATGTCGGTTTTTTTTTTTCTTTCTTTTGGTCCAATGATCATCCTACAACTTTTGCAGATGATCAACTATGACCATGGGTGACCCAAATCCACAAAAGAAGGGGAAAAAGGAAAAAAAACAGGTGCTTGTGAAAACCTGCGGCTGCGGCTGCTTCATGCGCTTAACGCAGGTTTTCAAAACCTTTCATGAAAACCCTTTTTTTTTTCTTGAAAAATGAAAGTTAATTTTCCCATAATTTCGCATATTAATTAAATCCAATCAGCAGTATTAATCCATGAATCCAAAATTGCTTAACATCATCTGTAAAATTCTTAGGGATGGCTCTGATACCACTGTTGGGTTTTAGGGATACTACGCAGCGGAAAAATAAAAAATTTTCCCTAAAACCATCCAGGAATCACCCTAGATTTTACGTATGATGTACTAAAAGTAGGGTTTTAGGATTACCTTAATCCAAGCGGCGTCTCCCTGCAGCGTTGTTTGAGGATGGTCAGCCCTTGAGCAGCCCAATCGTTCTGCCTCTACTGATATCCATGCTAGACCAACCCTGGATCGTCTCACGAACTATGTATTGAAGAGAAAAAGGTGCTAGTCTTCTTACTCTCTTCGAACGTATATTTTTTCTCTCTTTGGTATGTGACGCTCACACTCTGTATCTGTATATCAACTAACCCCCAAAAACCATTGGAGAAAGAGAGAGATATATGATAAGCTAGAATGATGAGTCTTCTTGTCTGATTCAAAATCAAAACCATAAGACTTCTCATCACACCAGACTCTATCTATCATTATCTGATAAATAAGAGATAACCATTTACTCTTATCTGCTCAAAAAGGCCTGGGATTAATTTTCCTTTAAAATTAAACCCTGATAATTTACATAGTTTTAATCCAGGATTAAATCTCTATTGCGTGTGACCCAATAGGTCCCGAATGTATTGGTAATAATTATGGTTTAATAATTAGATAAAATAAACAACTTTATTTTATCATAACTTATAATAAATAATTAATCCATAATCATAAATCACGAGCGGTGTCTAACAACACATCGCGATTGCCCAATTATTCAGAATTAGTCAAGGGAATTTGACCTAACCTTTCCGTGAAAAATTACCGTGTAATTATTATCCTTTCACCAAAGATATCCAATTAGTCAGGAATAAGGAATAAGTGCCAATTCCCTGATGACTAATTAAATTTTCTAATTCCCGAAATTTACCCTTAATTAGGTTAAATTGAAGACATTCTTCAATTTACCTAATAGTCGACTTTAGGGTTAATTTCTCACTAGTGGCCATCCGGATATCAACTCCTTCTATCGGAGTGGTAAATCCTATCTCAATCACCCATTTTCTTTACATGCTTCACACTACATCCAACTTCTACACTTTAAGGCACTCACGAAGAGTAACAAGTAATTAGAGTCAAAATGTAGCGATTCACACTCAAGATACTATGGTGATCTCAAGTCGTAGGATCACTTACACAATTTTTCACTAGAGATACACCATTGGCACTAGATAGATATCCTAACGGGATCTCTAAATGGATCAATCCAATGCATTTGTACTTTCCAAATCATCTACACATTAGCCTAGGTATCATCATACCATAGTTGATGAGAACAACCACTAATTACATTAATTAGAGACTAACTGTGTACTAGTTTTACCGTACTAAAGATGTCCTATTTCATTAGTACTATAACTAGGGAATTTTAAGAATATTACTATCAAAGCGATTGATATCTCATAGTCATCAACTCTTGTGACTACCATCACATTAGTAAACATTCTAAGGACTTTATCAGTTATATCTAATATTTAACAGATAAATAAGAAGTTATTATAATACAAAACAGATAATTTAGGAATGTATAAAATAAAAACAAATACATTGTTTTAGGGCATACATTCCAACAGAGCATCATTAATCGCCGCTGCAACGCTCATTTTGGGTCGCATAATAAACATAGGACTTGAACGTGACCTCCCTTTGCTTCTGCCAAACGTTGCTTCTCAGGTCTCATCATCAATGGGGTTGGAAACTTATCTACCCTCCTTTAATTCAGCCATTCTTTATAGCTGGTTTACAATTTGATACCTTAGCAGGGGCTGGCTTCTAAGGTCTCTGAACATACAAACAAATCAATGCACCCTTGTAGCGGTTCTGCCATGTTGATGAAGCTTAGATTTAAGGTTTAGAAGAATTAAAAGAGATTAAGGAGTGATGGTCTCTTACATTTTTTGTCAACATTCAAATGATTTGTCATTTTTATCCCTTAAAAATTTGTCATCTGATGTGTTCGTAACTTATTCCGGCCAAGATTTGCACGGAAAAGTGAAAATGGACCAAAAGTAATTATATTTGTTTTTTAGAGACTAAAATTGCTGCTTTTCAATTTGATGGATTAAATTTTCACATCAACGATACGTGAGGAGCAACTGGTGCAATCCCAAAAATAAAAGTACAAAAAAGGAAGCAGCAGACGGAGGCCATCAAATGTTTGAAGTCTTGCTACATCAATCTGATTACAAAGGTTGTAAACAATGTGCCCATATTTTATTAGGCAGTTTATTAACTATATGAACACTATACCTTTCCAGAACAGCATAAACATCTGTAACATTCCCAATGCAAATTGAGAAAATAAGGATGACCAAAAGAGTTTTACTGTTCAACCTTATCATCATATATATGCAAGACATAGCATAGAAGAGACACAAATGCAATGCTGATTAATTAGTTGTCAAAATATCTTGCCATTAAACTATAGTTCTTGCATTGCCATATTAGTTGTCAAAACCTTTTCCATTAATCTAAAGTTAATTCATGCTGAATAAGCTTTTAATGACACATATTTTATCAAATTAGTCTTATATGCACGAAACATCAGAAGAAGGGAATGTTTAATTTGTGATCCCAATTATGATGTCTTATTTAATCAGTTACTTTACATATTACAAAGCGAACATAAAGGCTTAAACACATGCTTAAATGAAAATTGCGTTCATGCACGCACAGGATATTTATAAATTCTTGCATATCCGAATTGCTTTTTGCTGAAGTATTTAATTCATTTAAGAGCAACAAAGAAACAAGCATATCAAATTTAATAATCTTCAACTTGCTTCACTTATTTATAAGCCATAGGTCAGTGGGAGAACATTTTTGAACCAAAAGGTGGTGTAAATAATTGATTAGGTTGGGAGATACAAGTATTTCTGCTTCTTCTTCTTTTCCATTTCCTTTTGTGTTTCTTTTCCACAACTTAAACGTATTAGATATTATCAGCCTAAATGTTTGCAAATGTTTCTGTTTAATACATGCATAAGTGTGCTATATGCCTACCTATATATAAAACGTGAGACCATATGTGGTGTTATATCATTTTTTTTTCGTTTGCTATTTTTGCTCTTACTATATGATTAAGTAACATTTAGTGTAAAAGGAAAAAGAAAAAAATGATTTGTGTAATTTTTTTTAAAAAATGACCCTATTCTGGACTTGAATGTTGGTTAAGTGTAAGTCTATTGGTTATCAAATGAGAAGTGGACTAAATCTTATCGATTTCTTACGAAGATTGGTAGTATAAAATCTAATAATCTAAAATTAACAAATTCTTGACACTGCAAGGCTGGAAACTTATGCCAAATAGAATATCCTCCAAAAGTTGAAGTACTATTTCAATAATTATTTGGACCATACTACTCCATATAAGCTTTTTTCTTTTTCTCCTCTCACCTTACCATCCAATCCAATCCTCCCCTGACTCCATATAAGTTAAGCTATCTTTTAATAAATCTTAAGGTGATATAATTTCTATTGACCTAAACTCAAAGTGCTTAGCTGGTTATTGTTGTGAATTCCTGTACACTCTTTCAACAATTAAATTTTTATAAACAGTATTTATACTATTATCGTTGGATAAATAGTAACAAATTTACATTTAAATCTGAAATTCAAATTTCACATATGTGTAATTCATCCACATGATAGTGAATACACTATTAGTGTATATAAAATTAATTAAATATTAAATTTTAGTAAGGTTAAAAAACAAAGTTTAGTTTGTAAAATCTTAGGCAATTAACATTTCTTTCCTATTTTGATACGTCACATTTGGAAGACTACTTTTAGTGACTAAAGTAACTAATAAAGGCAAATCTTTTAATGCAATCCAAACAAAAGGAATTCATGATGTTTTGATTAATTAAAATTAACCAAAAAATTGAGAAAAAAGAATGGAGAGTTGAAGCCTCATAAGGACGATTAGGCTGAAAAGTCCTCTTCAATAAATTATATATATATATATATATATATATATATATATATATATATATATATATATATATATAACTCATTTAGAAATAAGTATATGATGGAGGGCGACGTAAACTTTACTTTCGAACTTTAATGAAGTGCAAATAACACATACTTAATTTTAGTATTACAACTTAACACGCACGCAATGATGATCATGTGAAGGTGTAATAGTATTGGGTTTGATATCCTGGCATGTTTGCATCGTTTTAGTAATCTATGAATAGTCTTTTTTCCGTCTAGACTTCTGAAAACAAATAGGATATACTACTGTCTTCTGTATTATCCTCGTCTTTGTTGTTTTGCGAACTACTTTTACTGTTGTTTACAAAGAAATTTTATTTATGTTCAACTCAAAGGTATTTTGGAAATTTTTGAGACATTCTATGACCTTTTTTATTTGTTTTCCTACATATGAACTCTTCAAATACATCTGGCTCGGTGTTTCTTTTTGCAATCCTGCTTCCAATCATCATTCGAAAAGTCATATATCGTCTATATAATATTCTGAATTTTTTAACGCTTTTGTAATTGTCAATGTAATTAATGGCAATGTTTGAAATTGCATGGGTGTTCGGTGAAAATTTTGGAATCGAAATTACCAAGTGCATGGGAGGTTTCTAAGATTGTCCTTTCTTTTCAGTACAAGTAAATTGATACAAGAAAGACTTAGATAACTAACTCTCTCAAGTTAACCTTATCTACCTTTCAGAATTTAACAGTTTTTATTTATATTTTTGCATACGATTGACATATATATATATATGTGTGTGTATATGTATATGACGCAAACTTTATCTAGAAATCATGTTAGTGTCCAAAAAGGGTATGGTTGATAAGTGGAATTAATCCAGGTATATTAGTTAGAGAAGGGATTAATTGAATGATTCAGGGGAGGAAATGTAAGTTAGAGGTCTCGAATTCGAGTCCTTTTACTTATACAAAAAAAAAAATCAAAGCATATTAGTTAGTTTGGATCTTCGAATTGTCGGTGAAAGGCATAAATAAGGAAACACGAAGAATGTACAAAATAAATAAATCAATAAAAGTACGAAAAAACAGGCAGCAAAGGGAAGTCATCAAATGTTGAATTCTACGTCAAGCTGATTTCAATGGTAGAAAACTACATCATACATCATCTAAGACAAATCATGAAGTTTTTTCATTTCAAACGGAAAAGGATCAACTCTATTGGCAAGGTAGAAACCATCTGTTCTGATTTCCCAGTAACATATGTTCTCAATAGTACTTACTTGACCACAATAATGGATAGCAATAAACAAATCAAAAACAGCAAAACGACCTTGCTTGGGATCCCCGCAAATATGACAAAAGTATTTTGTTCTAGCAAGAAAATTCATTCTAAAATGCCAGTTCCAATCTTCGTTTAGATCAAGATAATGAAATCCAAGATCGTCATCCCCAGAAAAGCAGTGTACCCATATTTTATTAGGCAGCTTATTAACTATATGAACCCTATAGCGTTCCAGGACAGCATGGACATGTGTAACATTTACAAAGCAAATTGAGAAAAGAAGAATGCCCAAAGAGTTTCACTGATACAATTCATTTTGGAAATTAAGAACAGTTTTAGTGGTCTAAATTGTCCAACCTTACCATTATATACTAGTTATAATGTAGAAGATGTTCGAATAAAATGATAGTTAATTAGTTGTCAAGTTGTCTTGCCGTTAATCCAGAGTTAATGCTTGCCATACATACTGATTTTCAAAATCTCTTGCCATTAATCTAAAATTTTTTTTGACCAATCCATTAATCTAAAGTTAATGCATATCATATAAACTTGTAATGATATGTAATGTATCAAATAAGTCTTATACGCAATCGAAACTTCAGGAATGTTTAATGTTGTCATCCCAATTATAATGTCTTATTTAATTAGTTACTTTAGACATTGCAAAGTAACGTGAAGGATTAACCACAGGCTTAAATCAACGACGGACATTTATAAATTATTGTATATCCAATTTACTTTTTGGCTAAAGTATTTTAATAAATTTAGCAATAAAGAAACAAAGATATCAAAATTGATGCTCTTCAACTAGCTTGACTTAATTATAAACCATATGTCAAGGGAGAATATTTTTGAACCAAAAGGCATAGTATAAAGAATTGACAAGGTTGAAAGATACAAGTATTTATTCATTTTTCTCGTTTGTTTTGTGTTTGCCAACTCAAATATTAGCCTAAGGGAAATTTGTCAAATTGGTCCCTAACATTTTCACAAAAAACTTTTTTAGTCTCCAACATTTAAAATCAACCAGAATCATCCCTAACACATAAATTATGATCTATTTTGGTTATAATGCTCGTATTTGCTCATTTTTCCGACTGAAAATAGCACGTCTCTCTCACGTGGACATATTTTTAAAGGCAAAACCGAAAAACATACTTCATTCCTGATTGAAAGCAAAAGTACCCCTTTTCCACCTTCAACCTCTTCCAATCCTTCTACCCCTTCAACCTCTTCCACTCCACCTCCTGACAGGTTGTCGAAACCTGTGCAATAATAAAACCTGCTCAAACTAAAGGTAATTTCTGTAGATAGTGGTAAGTAGGGTCGAATCCACAGGGACTGGGAGTAACTGTTTCTTTTCAAGTTCACAGTGACAAGGGGAGTGTTTTTATGCAGAAGGTGACAATCAAAGAAATTCAACTAAAATATAAAAAGCTACTAAAAATTACTAAAATCAAATGAGTGATAATTAAGGATCTAGCCAAGGAATAACTTCAGCAATGGTTCACCTAGTTGATCATTGAAGCAAAGGCAATTCCAATTATTCATCAATAAATAGGTTATAACTACCAAACAAGCGATGGCAGTCAACCCCTCCTTACTGTGTCGGTGATCAAGGTACGCCCGTTAATCACTGCTCTAATTGAGAAATAATCCTAGGTACGCCCATAGAATTTAATTCCCCAATTGCCTTACGTATTAGAGGAGCCCTATTCTAACCAAATAACGCACTACCAGGGTTATTTTAGATTAGCCCGCGTATTCCCCTGACACAAACCTAATCATGCCAGTTGCCACTATTTAAGAGCAGTTAAACAATTACGGATTTAATGCCCTAATTGACAATAGATTATCCAATCAACTAATTATCTGGATCCAAGACAATCAATTAATTAAATAACCATAAGCATAGCAACCAAGAAATATGCGGATACCAATAAATAAAAAGAAAAGATTAAATTAAAACGATCTCACAATTTTTAGGCAAACCAGAGCCTCAGTTATCCCTTGACTAGACAAAGGGATTTAGCTCATTGCTGATGAACAAAGCCCACAAGAAATTGTAAAGAGAGCCGCGGCCATTGTCATGGATATTTGGAGAATTCAATTCGCAAGAACTAAAGGGGAAGAAAAGTCAAAGCTATTCCTATTTGCTCCTGACATGCGCAAGGAAGTCCTAATCAAAAGCTTCAAAAGGAAAATCGCAAGCTAAGCTCCTCAGCAATCTTCATACGTAAGAAAGAAACTAGCTAACAAGAACTAAGAAAAAAGTCAACAACTGCGGCTAAGCTACAAGACGGAAAGCTCTCCAATGTGCGGCGGCTCCCCTTCCGGAGAGGAAGAAGAAGACCCCCACTTCAGCCCTTCGTTCCCCCTTTTAATGCTGCGCTCTGCGAATTACCAAAAAGGACTTGTATCTCCTTGTTCCAAAAATGCCCTGGATGCCTGCTACTTGAACTCTTTCCTGATAACTGTCAAATCGGCACTTATTATGGTATTTTCGTTCTACTCCCTGAAATATATGTAAAATACTAAAAGTGAGTAGAAACTAACAATTAATCCAGATTGGGTCAGGTAATAGGAGAAATTAATAATAAAATAAATGATAAAATCGCAACCTATCACCTCCTCAATCCTCTCCTCCAGCCCGTCTTGCTTTCTCCCCTCCTTCCCAACCCCAATCATCACCACCACCATTATCAACACCGTCTCCTTCCCCTTCCTTACCTCCTCCATCCCTCCCTTCCCTTTCGTCTATGCCATCACCGCCACCCCCTGCTGCCCCCCTCTATCTGTAAACTTATCATCCCCTCCTCCCCCACAGCACCTCCCTCTCCAGCTCTTTCACCCTCTCATCCTTTGCCAATTGCAGTCCCATCACCATCTACCTCAGTTTTTCCACCTCCTCCCGCTATAAAGTCACCGCTCACCAGCCCTACCTCTCCTGCATTACCTCCTCCACCACTACCTGCTTCTTCCCAAGCTCCTTCCTTGTTAAATCCCCTTCCACTTTCGGTGGTGTCTCGTCCTCCCATCACCACATCTCTTATTCCACCTTCTCCCCCTGCCTCTCAGAATAATACATCCCAAGCTTATGCTCCAACTAACTCAGTCTTACTAGCAATTGCCCTTGAGAAACCCACTGCAAGATCAACTACACCTGCTCGAAATATTACTGCAATTACAATATCCAGAAATGGTGGGGGCATAGGATTCGTGGGCTTTCTGGCAATTGGTCTTGTGGTGCTTGGTGTCTGGTTGCCACGAAAGCAAAAGAAAAGGGGGCCCCATTCAACACTAGGTATACAATGCCTTCTCCATATGCTTCCTCCCAAAATTCACGGGGAAAACTAGGGTTTTTTGTGACTGTAATTTTAGGGGGAAAGGTGAAAAGGGGTTCTTTTACTTTTAACCGGGAATAAAGTGTATTTTTCGATTTTGCCCTTAAAAAATAAGGCCACGTGAGAGAGGTGTGCTATTTTCAGTCGAAGAAATGAGCAAATATGAGCATTACGACCAAAATGGAAATTTTTTGTGAAAATGTTAAGGACCAATTTGGCAAATTTCCCTTAGCCTAAGTGTTTGCAAATGTTTTGACTGTTTAATACATGCATAAGTTTATAATATTTGTACTATATATAAAACCTGAGACTTTTTGATTGGGTTTAAAATACATGTTAATTTTATTAATATTATCTCTCCCACGGGATTAGATATTTCACTAATTCATTATTTTTACAGGAATTTTGATAATTGGTGGTTATAGTGGGGCTTAAAGCCAAAAGAAGGTTTAAGGAGATAATTACTGAAGATTTTTACTTGTGAGACGAGGGCGCGCCTAATTCCAGCCTCCAAGTCGAGCTTCTCCGGATTTAGTGCACATGAGAAACTTCCAAAAATGCAGCAAGGCTGATTTCCTAAAATGTTGGGATTGACTTCTTCAATTGGGAATCAATTAGTTGGCTACAAACTAGGAATCTAGTGGGGTCACTCTCAAGAAAAAAGAAAACTGAGGGAATTGATTGGGAATAGGACTTTTTTTTTAGGAATTTGATTGGTATTAGGAGACCAACCCATTTAGAAGTCAAACGAAGTGGAAATTCGGAGACATCAACTCATCATCTTTTTGCTGGAAACGAAAATTAGCAGAGTACTCTTGTCTCTTTTTTTTCTTTTTGTGGACCGAATTGGGAGAAAACAATTTGAAAGCTCTTCCCAATTATTTGCACGGCTTGTCCTCTATTAATGGAGAACTAATTTCGTACTTCTAGTCAAAGGGACAACTGAAGATTTGGTTCAACAATAACTGTAAGATCTAAATTATTTTGATTGCTTCTTTCATTCATTAATAGTTGTATGTTTCCTGCTTGTAGTGGCTATGACTATTGTTTATGATTGAATAGTTGCGCAATATTTAATTATTCACGTAGTCTATTTGCTAATTGGGGATAGTTGAATCCGTAATTATTTGATTACTCTCATCCCGGTAGCAACTGGTATAATTGGGTTTGTGTTGGGGAAACGTACAATCTAATTTAAATAAACCCTCATAGCGTGTTTATTGATTAGAGTAGGGTTTCTCTAATTTCTAATGCAATTAGGGAATTAAATCCTATGGTCGTACATAGGGTTATTTCTAGATTAGGGAAATAATCAATGGTCGTACATTGACTATCGAAGCAGTAAGGAGAAACTGACTGTTAGATCGTATCGGCATATAAAAAACCTACTTATTAATGAATGTTGGAATTATAATTGCATCAATAATCAGTTACTTAAGCCATCTCTGAAGTTTACTCTTGGCTAGAGTTTTTTCAATTATTTCTCTCTCTTAGTTATTTTTCGCAGTTGATTAATATAGTTAACAATTCATTAGCATTTAATTCTCAAAATCCCCGTTTCATCTTGACTTGAAAAGAAACGAACTTACCCCAATCTCTGAGGATACGACCCTACTAACTCTATATATAAATTAAAGATTTTTTGTGAATAAATTCGGGTATATCGGATTTAACAAACTCTTCAGAACCAGGGTGAATCTAGTAACCCATTGCACATCTAGAGTCCCTGCTCCAATACTAGAATTAACACGACACTGCTTCTGTTGGCAATTAGGATTATTAATATTATTATTTCTCAGGCTCGACACCTGTCAATTTTTGGCGCCGTTGCCAGGGACTGGTCAGTGAATTATTTGTTTCTTTTTTAGTTCATTTTATTTTTGGTATTTTTACGAGTTTATGCCTCATTCTTCCCACACAGGTAAATTGATATACGACCCTAAAGTGGAGAAGACAGCACGTAGACAAAGACAAGAGACCAAGAAATGCAAGAAAGGACAGTCATCTACTGCAAGCGATTCAGAACAAAAAGAGTATATGATGATAAACAACAGGACACTAAGGGAGTTGGCTGCTCTTGACTTAACTCAGCAGCCACTTTGCATTACCTTCCCTAATCTGAATGAAAATACCTCTTTTGAGTTAAAATCTGGATTAATTCACCTCTTACCTTCTTTTCATGATCTTTCAGGAGAAGAGCCTCATAAGCATCTATAAGAATTTGAAGTAGTGTGCTCAAGTACGAAACCTCCCGGGGTGACTGAAGAGTAGATTAAACTGAGAGCATTTCATTTCTCTCTCAAGGACTCGGCCAAGGATTGGTTGTACTACCTACCGGCAGGTAGTATTACCACCTAGGTGCAACTGAAGAAGAAATTTTTGGAGAAGTACTTTCCTGCCTCCCGAACTGCTAGCTTGAGAAAAGAGATATGTGGCATTAAGTAGCAGCCAGGGGAGACCTTATATGAGTATTGGGAGCGGTTCAACAAATTATGCACTAGATGTCTCCAGCATCAGATAAGTGACCAGTTGTTAATTCAATATTTTGACGAGGGTCTTACTTTGTCTGACAGGAACATCATTGACGCCGCAAGTGGTGGGACACTGGTGAATAAAATTCCTGGAGAGGCATGGGAGTTGATTGAGGAAATGGCGCACAACTCACAATAATTCGTCCTTAGAGATAATGTCCCCACTCGTCAAGTGAATGAGGTGGAAAGTTCGTCTATTCAACAGCAGTTATCGGAGCTGACTTCAATTGTCCGACAATTGACTGTAGGAAATATACAACAAGTTAAGGTTTGTGGGATCTGTACCAACACGGGACATCCTACTGATATATGCCCAATGCTTCAAGATAAGAGTCCTGAACAAGTCAACATGGTTGGCAACGTGCCCGCGCCAAGGAGGCAATATGATCCATACTCCAACACCTACAACCCGGGATGAAGGGATCATCCGAACTTTAGCTACGGAGAGAACCGCCAGCAAAATTTTGGTCCGAATACGTTGCCAGGGTCCAGCATCAATATCAGCCGAAGGCCCATCCCGCATTCTCTAATGGAGAAAGCTCCTTGGAATATTTGGTCAAGAGTTTGGTCGAAAGTACCATCCAACTCTAGCAAAGTATTGCTCAATTCTAACAGGAGACAAGGTCCGGCATGAAAAATCTAGAAAATCGGGTAAGTCACATGGCAACTGCAATTAACCGTCTAGAGTCTCACGTTTTTGGGAAGTTGTCATCTCAACCTGAAACAAACGCAAAGAACATGAGTGTCATGACCTTGAGAAGCGGTAAAAAAGTTGAAGGGTCCCGGCCAGTAGTCCCTAAAGATGATAGTGAGGAGAAAATAGAAAAGGAGCTTGACCAAGAAGAAGGGGGAAATTCAAATCCCAAGATAATCTCTGGCTCTCTTATAAATCATAAGTCTCACACTCCACCTTTTCTTAGCAGGTTGGAAAAGCGAAGGAAACCAGAGAAGGAGAAAGAGATTCTGGAGATGTTCAAAAAAGTGGAGATAAACATCCCCCTGTTGGACGCAATCAAACAAGTACCAAGGTATGCAAGATTTCTGAATTGTACACCAATAAGAGGAGAGTAAGGGGTGATGAGAGAGTGGTAATGGGAGAGAACATATCAGCTGTACTTCAAAGGAAGCTCCCATCCAAGTGTGGGGATCCAAATATGTTCATGATCCCACGTAAGATAGGAAATACTACAGCTAAGAAAGCAATGCTAGATCTGGGAACATCTATAAATGTAATGCCTAAAATTATTATGCTTCCTTAAATCTTAGGCCATTAAAAGAAACTAGCATCATAATTCAATTAGCGGACCTTACTTATGCTTATCCGAATAGGCTAGTTGAAGATGTCTTAGTTCAGGTAAATGAATTAGTGTTTCCAACTGATTTCTATGTCCTAGATATGGGAGATGAAAAGTTTGTGAATCCGTCACCTATCCTATTAGGTAGACTTTTCTTGAATACTGCTGGGACTAAAATTAATGTAAATAAGGATACTTTGTCAATGGAGTTTGATGGGGAGATTGTGCATTTCAATATTTTTGACGCCATAAGATACCCTGAAAAATCTAACTCAGTTTTTGCTTTGAGTGTCATTGACCCACTTGTGTAGAGAGTTTTTGAGTTTGATGGTAAGAATGAATTGGAGATAGTTTTGACTAAGTATCTTGAGTTGGGAGCAACTCCAGATGTAGAACTGAGTGATGAACTACGACATATGGTTGAAGCATTACACTCACTTCCATCTATTTCCCCAAGGTATGAGTTTGCTTCCCTTTTTACACCAGAAACTCATCAAAAGTTGTTGCCTTCTATTGTACAGGCACCAGAGTTGGAGTTCAAACCCCTCCCGCGCCATTTGAAGTACGTGTTCTTAGGAGATAAGGAGATGCTGCCAATCATTATCTCTGCATACTTGTCACCTGGTCAGGAGGATAAACTGGTTCGACTTCTTCGAGATCATAAGGAGGCGATCGGATGGACCCTTGCAGACATTAAAGGAATCAGCCCCTACTTATGCATGTACTTGATTAGGCTAGAAGAGGATGCAAAACCAGTGAGACAGGCTCAGCGAAGGTTAAACCCATTGATGATGGAAGTGGTTAAAAAGGAGATCCTTAAACACCTGGATGTAGGCATTATTTTCGCTATCTCAGATAGTCCCTGGGTAAGCTCCGTTCAAGTAGTTCCAAAGAAGGCAGGAGTGACAGTAGAGGAAAACCAAGAAGACGAAATGGTCCCAATTAGGAAGCCTACGAGATGGCGCTAGTGCATTGATTATCGAAAATTGAAGTCCATAATAAAAAAAGACCACTTTTCCCTGCCCTTTATTGACCAAATGCTTGAAAGGTTGGCTGGTCGACTTTATTATTATTTTTTGGATAGCTTTTCAGGTTATTTCCAAATTGCTATAGCACCGGAGGACCAAGAAAAGATCACTTTCACCTGTCCATTTGGTACTTATGCTTACCGAAGAATGCCTTTCGAGCTTTGTAATGCCCCACCAACCTTCCAAAGATGTATGGTAAATATTTTCTCTGAATATGTAAAAAAGATTATTGAGGTATTAATGGATGATTTTAGTGTCTACGGTAATAGCTCTGATGAATGCCTCGATAATTTAGGTTTGATTTTGAAAAGATGGATAGAAACTAACTTAGTGCTCAATTGAAAAAAGTGTCACTTCATGGTAGAGTACGGTATAGTTCTAGAGCATGTGGTGTCAGCTAAAGGTATAGGGGTAGATAAAGCAAAGATAGATCTTATTTCTACTTTACCTTACCCCGTGAGTGTATGAGAGGTGCATTTCTATTTGGGTCATGCAGGATTTTATCGGAGATTCATCAAAAAATTTTCAAAAGTTAGAGCGCCGTTGTTCAAGTTATTGTAGAAGGAAGTGACCTTTGACTTCAACAATGAGTGCAAAATGGCGTTCGACAAACTGAAGGAACTTTTGACATCACCACCCGTCATTCAACCCCCAAATTGAAACCTCCCATTCAAGATAATGAGCTACGCAAATGACTATGCAGTGGAGGCTGTACTGGGGCAAAGGGTTGGCAAAACAGCACATGCGATCTACTATGCATCAAAAGTTTTGAATGGAGCTTAGCTTAATTACTCTACCACTGAAAAAGAATTATTGGCTGTTGTTTTTGCCTTAGAAAAGTTTAGGTCTTATTTATTGTGTGCGAAAGAAATAATTTTTTCTGATCATGCAACATTGCGGTACTTGTTGACCAAGAAGGATGCAAAACCAAGGTTAATTAGATGGATTCTGCTGCTCCAAAAATTCGACTTGAAGATTCGAGATAAGAAGGGGGTGGAGAATCTAGCTGTTGATCACTTGAGCCGTTTGCTCACGGCTAAGGAGGATCTCCCACTGAGGGAGACTTTTTCCGAAGAACTATTACTTTTTGTTAATTTTTCTATTACTTGGATTGCTGATATTGTAAACTTTTTAGTGACCAATCAAGTACCTGCAGGTTGGCCAAAGGTTAAGAGGGACAAATTGAAAAGTGATGCTACGTATTATATTTGGGATGACCCCTACCTTTGGAAGTAATGTTCGGATCAGGTGTTAAAACGGTGTGTAAGTGCACATGAATTTCATTCTATACTCATTTTTTGTCATTCTTTTGCATGTGGAGGACACTTTGGACCTAAGAAAATAGCTCGTAAAGTGTTAGAAAGTGGCTTCTACTAGCCTACCCTTTTTAAAGATGCATATTTATTCTGCAAGTCTTGTGATAGATGCCAAAGGGTAGGGAATATTTCGCGTAGAGATCAAATGCCTCAAACTCCTATGCTTTTTGTTGAAATTTTTTATGTTTAGGGTATAGATTTTATGGGTCCTTTTTTCTCATCCTATGGTTTCTTATATATCTTGCTTGCTGTTGACTATGTATCCAAATGCGTGGAGGCGAAAGCCACCCGAACTAATGATTCTAAAGTGGTTGCAGAGTTTATTAAATCTAACATCTTTGTTCACTTTGGAATGCCAAGAGCTATGGTGAGTGATAGGGGAACACATTTTTACAACAAGACAATTGCTACTTTATTCTGCAAATATGATGCGCTCCATAAGGTATCCACATCTTACTACCCGCAGACGAATGGTCAAGTTGAAGTGTCAAATAGAGAGATTAAATTGATTTTGGAGAAGATGGTTTGTCCGGACAGGAAAGATTGGAGTTCAAGACTGGAATATGCACTATGGGCGTATCGAACAGCATACAAAACTCCAATTAGGATGTCACTCTATTCATTAGTATTTGAGAAGCCATGCCACATCCCAGAGGAATTTGAGCATAGGGCATTCTGGGCGATTAAACAGTACAATATGGATCTCAAGGAAGTCGGAGTGCATAGGAAGCTTCAATGCAGGAGTTGGAAGTCTTGAGGAATGAAACTTATGAGAATGCACTCATTTATATGGAGAAAAGAAGAATTTTTAATGATCAACAAGTCTCGAGAAAAGCGTTTGTGGTTGGGCAAAAAGTTCTTTATCACTCGAGGCTAAATTTTTCCCAGGTAAGTTGCGTTCTTGGTGGATTGGTCCGTTTCAAGCCACTAATATTTTTTATTTTAGTATAGTCAAGATCCAAAGTTTAAAGATAGAAAAAAAATTCGTGGTGAATGGCCATCGTTTGAAACATTATCATGAAGGATTTTCCATTGAGGAAATCGAGTTCATGCAACTCGAGGATCCAATTTATTCTGCTTAAAAGTTCTGACCAAGTCTAACCAAAGACATTAAAGAAAGGCGCTGTTTGGGAGGCAATTCAAGGCTCTTTGTTTTGGTTTTCTTATATTTCTGGAGTTTTTGTTAAGTGCTAGTTGCGTTTAATGATTTGTTGTTTTTGTGGCAGGAAGCTGGTAGTTAAGCGTGCCTGCGTCTAGTGGTCACGCCTAAGGATGAAATTTCTAATTAGACAGACAGAAAACTATCCACTAGTTAGGCGTGCCCACATCAGGTGGTCACACTTAAGTAATTCAATTTTCGAAAGTTAGTCAGAAGACTCTCTAATAGTTAGACGTGCCCACGTCAGGTAGTCACGCTTAAGGAACTCAATTTCTGAGGGTTGGTCAGAAGACTCGATGGCAGTTAGACGTGCCCACGTCTAACGCAGTGGTTTCTAAAAAAAAAAGATGAAAGGATGAAATTGCCCTCTCTTATTTCGAAAAAAAAACCCCCCACGATTGCCCTATTCTTTTTCTTTCTTATTCTCTTTCTTTTTCTTTCTTTCTTTCTTCACTTTTTCTCCCTTTCCGCTGCTATCTTCCCCCACCGAAATCGTCGTGCCGCGTAGCCGTCGTTGCCTGCCCATTCGTCATCGCCGTATCGTGCGTCGCTCGTCCTCGCCGCTACCCTGCAGCCAACCGCGCGACCGCGACCCTCCTCGCGACCGCCGCCAACCGCGCCTTCACACTCACTGCCCGTTGGTCGCGCGCTACCCTCGCACTGCCACCATCCGTGGCCATCTCATACAGAGTCGTCGCCGCTACCACTCGCCGCTCGCTAGCGCCTCCGCCGTAGCAGCGTGCCGACCGCACTGCCACTGCTAAGGGTGGCAATCGAGTCCAAATCAGATTGATGGGTCAGGTTAAGATCCGGATATAATACAAAATTCGCTGATCCGAACTTGACCCGCCAACCCGAAACGGGTCAGGTATGAATCCGAAAATTTCGGTTGGCGAGTCGACCCGAAATGACCTGAAACTTAATTTTAATTTATTAATTTATCACTGCAATTTCTAATAAAATCAATTTCGCATAAAACTAATTACATAATCAAGTAATAAATTTTTAATAAATAACCCCAAATCAAATCTAAAATAAATTAAAACACCGTAAAAGGGTTTAATCCCAAACCAAATATAAAATAAATTAAAACAATATAAAAGTAAAAAATAATATAATAAATTATTTGTCCAAATATAATAATTTCAACTTCACACAAGTTAAATAAATTCATTTAGGATTAAGTGATTAATACCTTTGAAAAAAAAGAATAACTTAATTTAGTTAGATAAAATTATTTTTATATTTATTAAATTATTTTTAATTCGTAAACGGGTTATCGGGTCATATCAGATCACTTAAGAATTGATCCGAATTCAGCCCTTTTTTTTCGGATTCGATCCAATTCTGACCCGAACCCGCAAAATCTCAACCCAAATCCATTAATTTGGTGTTAGGTTCGTGTTGTGTTTTCAGGTCGTGTCGAAAATTGCCACCCCTTATCAGCTGCCGCGCACTGCTCTTCATTCTGCCGCTGACGCTGCCGTTTCACACTTCGCCGTCCGTGACCGACGCGGCTGCTGCCGTCCCTTATTGCAGTTCATCGCGTTGCTTCCCCGCCGCCACCGCTGTCGTCGCGCCGTACCCTTGCCTGCTCTCAAATTTTAGTTATTTCTTTCCATACTTTTCTCTTTTGTTAGCTGAGATCAGAGACATTGTTTGGTAGCTGATGACAGATATTTTGTGATTATTTGGGTTGCTTTGAATCCGTATTTTACTACCTTTTCTGTTGTATGTTTAATTTCATATGCGAGTTCAATGTGTTTGGGGATTTTGCTGTGAAACTTGGAAATTGGCAGATTTTGATTGCTCTGACTTGGGTTCTGACTTGCGCACTTAGTACTCCACCCATAGCTAATGTTATCCATTGGTTTAGGGGTGTGACCTTGACTTCTTGTTTCTTTTTTAATCCATGAACCCCAAATGCCGAAAAAACATTCTAAAAAGCAATCCACAACCAGTACTTCTTCCCCACAACCCACTATTCCTTTGAGTGGACCTTCCTAAGCAACTGCTTCGGGTGGTCTCCGATCCCGCCTTGGGACGAATAGGGAGGTTCACCTCTCCTCCCCGACCCACTTTGGGGGGTATTTGACCTTCATTAAGACAGTTGATAAGAAATGGTATGCCACTGCTTGTACAAGAAAAATTATTCCTTGTAAATTCATCCATGGCCCCACACTCGACATTTTGAATATTAGGGATGAGGTCACTAGGAGAATAGCTGCCATTGGTTGGACCAATTATGCTTCTATTGTTCTGCCTGCTTTTACTGAGTTAACGTGGGAATTTTATGCCACTTTTGAGTTCAACATACCTGATAAATTTTCTGTTACGACTTCTGATGTAGTTCGTTTTCGATTGATGGGTAAGGAATTCAAACAGTCCATCACTCAATTCAATTTAGCTTTTGATTTTATTGATGTCCCTTATTCTCAATCTACTGAATATATGGAGAGTGCCTATGAATACATTGAACCCTTTTTCTCCCATAACACTAGCTACTGGAAGGATTTGTCGGTTGATATCCAATCTTATGATCCTAGCCAGTCTTAAGCCCCATACCTAAAGAACCCCGTTTTTTGTTATTTTCACCGTTTCATGGCTTATAGTTTCTCGGATAGGAATGACAGTTCAGGTACTTTGACAAAAGCCGAGTTCTTTTTTATTTGGTGTATGGTTGCTGAAATTAAAGTTAAATTGGGATGCTGGTTTGCTTCTCACCTCCGGACTGTCTTGAGCAAGAAAAATAAGCCATTAATCCTGGGTTCTTATATCACTCAATTGGCCGTTAATCTTGGAGTTTTGGATTTGAATAATCATAATCTGCATTTGGCTTGTACTATGGAACCTTTTGATTTGGTTTGTTTGGAGAAAACAGGTTTAGTTCAGCAGGTCCACGGTGTTTTCTAGTTCGCTCCCCCAGGTCTGATCCAGCTCCCACCAATGCGGAAAGCTTCCAAAACTACCGCCTCTCAGACTGGCGGTACTTCTACTGATGCTCCCGGTCGTTCGACTTCCACACCCCTGCCATCATCTTTCGAAGAGAGGCATTCATCAGATCTCCGCTTCCAGTTACATTAGATGGATTCTGGAATGGAGCGGATCGAGCACTAAGTATCTTGTATGGCACAGAATTTGGCTCAGTATTTCAATCACGTGGACTTCCGTCCACCCGTTTCTTCGGAGCCTTAGTCCATTGGTACCCTCCTCCATATTCAGGAAAGTATTGTTGCCCCTTTACATCATTACCGTGTTCTTTACTGCTTATATTGGGAACAATGTAAGGTTTAGGTGTGAGAGAGGGTTAGCTATGCTTTTAGGTGTTGTTTTGCATTTTCTTTTCCTTATTAGTTTTTTATTTTAAACAATGATGAATGCAATTGAAATGCGAGTATGAATAGTGAAGTTCATGCCATTGGGTTTTCTACTTTTCTTGATGATGGAATTAATTGATGAATATGCTAGATTTGACATTAATTCCTGGCCACTTGTGAGATTGTTGGACCTGATTGCGAGCATTATACTCTATATTTTCCCTATTTTCGTTTGTTGAGTGGTTCACGCTCATGGTTTTATCATTCTAGAATTTACTTTGTTATACATGTCGAGATCACAATTTTGTTGAATTAGATGCATTAAAATGATGAGGGCACCTAGGATTGAACCATTTTTGACTTGCTCAAAAACCTACCTTTATTTTATCTACCTTTAGTGAGCCACGTTGAGCCTTTAACCCTTTTCTTTGTTTGATACCCTAATTGTTAGCCTAAGACGTCTTTTTAGACTTTCTCTTTGTACCTTTATGCTGGAGAAATGCTCAAACTTTATTGCATAAAAATTTGATGTACTATTTGCAAGACAAGGAATGAGAAAAGCAAGTGTAACAAGTTCATGTGTTTTCTGGAATATTTATGTCAGAAAAAAAAGAAGAAAAAAAAAGGAAGAGAAGAAACAAAAGAAAAAGAAAGTGAAAAACGTGTTGCAATGTGCTTTCGTGCATCATTCTTATGTTGTGACAAGTACCGACAATTACTTTCACTTGTTGGGTTGTTGATATGCTTTGGAGGTGCAAATTTGTAAGAACCTGAGCAATGAATTTTTGGACATTTTCTTTAACATTTTTACACTTTTAAATTCCTTTTTATCCTATCCCTTTACCTGAACCCCATTACAACCTTGTGAAGTCCCTTTGATTTGTGCAATTAATTCATAGTTAAGTGGTGGAGATATGATATATGAGCAAGCTTATGGTAATGTTGTCTTAGTGTGTCGATTTGATAGTAGTGGTATACCTTATATACTTTGGAGTGAATGAGTGCATATTAAATGTGAGAAATGTCAGTTTGATATATTCTGAGTTTGATGAAGTTGTTGGGGAATGTGGGGTACCTTTATTGGTATGAACTACTATGAATTGCTTGGTATCCTGATTGCGCTTCTGAGTTAGTATATGCTTGAGAACAAGCATAGTTTAGATGTGGGGGAGATTGATTGGGTTTAAAATATATGTTAATTTTATTAATATTTTCTCTCTCACGGGATTAGATATTTCACTAATTCATTGTTTTTGCTGGAATTTTGATAATTGGTGGTTATCTTGCTGGAATTTTGATAATTGGTGGTTATCGTGGGACTTAAAGACAAAAGAAGGTTTAAGGAGATAATTGCCGAAGATTTTTACCTGTGAGACGAGGGCGGGCCTAATTCCAGCCTCTAAGTCCAGCTTCTCAGGATTTAGTGCACGTGAGAAGCTTCCAAAAATGTAGCAAGGCTGATTTCCTAAAATGTTGGTATTGACTTCTTCAATTGGGAATCAATTAGTTGGCTATAAACTAGGAATCTAGTGTGTCACGCGCCATTTTTCGCGATGGAAAAAAGGATTTTTGTAAAAGATGTGATTTTGTTTTAAAATAAGTGAAAGTACCTAAAATGGAATTTTAAAAAATGCGACAGTTTGGGTCCAAAAAATTAGTCTAAAAGGATTTTTGAGAAAAAGAGCAGTCGTCACTTGGTATTGAGTTTGGGTGTACCAAGTCACCCAAAAATTTATTTTTTGATAAAAATAAAACAAAAAAAATAAAATCCTTTTTGACAACTCCAGATCTTTGAACAACGAAAAAAATGAGGTCGGAAGTCACAGTTGAAGAAAGGGAAGGTAAAAGTTCGATTAACTCAAACGTAAGACACTCTCTCAACCTAGTCTAAACTAGTTGTGTGGTTTAGTCAAAATTTCTCTAATTTAATTCTTAAATTTATCACATTTGAATGTTTCCTATATGGATGCAGTTCTAAATTTAGAAAATATCGAAAGAGACAAAATGTGCATTCAAGGGTTTAATTGATACCAATCGCATTAATTACGAATGCATGAATGAAATCCAAAGAAAAGAAAAAGGAAATTAAATTATATATTTAGATATAAGTGGTTAAAAAAATAGCGATGCAGCATAATGGGTACGGAAAGCAAAAACTCGTGACATAATTTTCTTATACAAGGATTAATGGGGTATTTAAACTAAAGAATTATAATCACCCATGTCCATATTCAAAGAATAATTCTCCTAATATGAACAAGCAAATGAACTAACTTATTCCACAATTTCGTAAATGAAATGCAATTCTAAATGATATGATTAACACATATAGAGGGTAGGGGATAGAGGATAATATAATAGAAAATATCATGCAAATGAGAAAATATCCTAAAAATAAAAATATGCATGAAAATGTAATGGATATTATACAAAAGATGAATCTAATGCGTGAACTATCTAAGAGTCTAGCGTTGGACTAACCCATTCCTAAAGAACCTTACTAGCGTTGGACTAGCAAGTGGGCGGAGGGAGAAACCACAACTAACGTTAGACTAGTGTGGTAACGTAATGCATTTATTATAATCAAATAAATCATATATCAAACATAATAAAAACAAGTAAACACATAAATCACATAAAGCGCATAGGCATGATATCTAGATACAAGACCCTAAGAAGCGATAAACACATAAACACACGAGTGTGTATACAAGTGTAAACACATAAACACACCATTTTTTGGTCTGATAACTTTTGAAATTACAAGTGTTACTTAATTCTTGGGCAGATCCTACAATGTAGAAAAAAAAAGACAAAAAGAAAAAAAGAAAAAAAAAGAAAATTCATTTGAAAATGCTAGTCTAAAATATCTCAAAAATCTCTTGATTCATTGTTTTTAATACATTTTGTCTCAAAAGATAGAAAGAAAAAGTGTGTATATATTTGAAAGTGTATTCTTTAGAGATTTTTATTATATTTGAGAAAAAAAATTTCAAACATTTGCAATAATAAAGTTTTTATTTAGACAATTATTATTTTGTATATATTCATTCTTTATTTGCTCATTGGGAGATTTCATGATAGATTTTAAGAAATAAGACTAAATGGAAATTTTTCGACCTCTTGTCCGAAAATTCATGAGTGTATGTCCAATCCCCAAAATTCTTTGTATATATTAGATTTGTAGTCTAAACTACTCAATGAGAGTAGTCGAAAAAAAAAGAGGTCATTCAAATTTGATAGCTTGTCATAAAAGATCAACCCCGACAATTTTCTTTTTCATTTTTTTGTCCACTTCTATTGAACCTCCAAAGTCAGTTGCATTGATTGACTAGCTTCAAAGTGAGACAATTTTTACCGTGAAAATGTCCAGTGTGTCTAACCAGATTCAATCCACATCTGAGTGAAAACAAAAATGTACATTACTTCTTATTTGTTTTGAAAATTTGGAATGATACTTTAGGCTTTCGTTTCTCTATCTATACAGATTTTATCATTTGTTTTCCCGTTTGAGATTTTAAAAAATAGAATTTCATTTCAAATAAAAACCTAAATGATCATGACCCTACATGAAAAAAAAATTTGGATGTCAAAAGGAAATATATTTTCCCAACGGACTATTCTTTACTTTGGTTGTCATGAGAAATAAGAATGACGCTTTAGCCATCGTTTCTACCATCTAACCTCTTTTTATCCTTTGCATCCTTATTTGAGCCTAAATTGGTGGTTCATTTCAAAAGCACTTAGGATCACAGCGCCACACTGGGGAAGGAGATTTGAAAAAAAAAAAAGAGGAGAAAAAACTACAAGTTGGGGGAATTTGACTCTACCATTGATATTTGGTATTCAATAACGGAAAGAAAGAGGGGCCATCTATACTTCAAAATTAGGGTGTTTTCAATTCCATCATTGACATTTAGGATCTCAGTATGGGTAAAAAAAAAAAGAGAAAGAGAAGCAAAGAAAAATGAAAAAAAATGATGAAAAATGATGAAATGAAAAGCAAAATGCAAAGACATCCAATGCTGAATTCCCTCTAGTGATTGATAAAAAAGGGGAGAGTCAAAATGGGGTCCCGGCTTTTAAGTCCAAAACTGGGGCAATTTTTTGGAAGGAATGCAACCTTAAGTGCATCGTCCTTGAAAATTCTATTTCTTTTAGCTATTCTTGTCAAGCCACATTACAAGATCATAAAGTCCATTACTGACTTATTTTTAATGACAATTTGAAGTAAGGATCATGTCTATAAGGAATTTACCAATCACTCATGATCATAAGGTCATAACCTGTTTTCATATATTTAGCTACCGCTTCTACCCATACATGACAAGCCTATAGAGCTTATATGTTGACTAAGTTTTCTCAAGAAATAAGAGTGATAAACTATTTGCTTTCACTAAGATGTGATATTGAATGTGTTAGATACAATTTGAGCACAAAAAAAAGACAGATCCTGATATACCATTTCCCTGAGCCACCTCAAAATTAGGAATAATACCCATTTGTTCGATCCTAAAGGATGAGCTCATAAGAAAAGTGACTTTTACCTCAACACCGATTCCAAAATGAGGAAGAGATCTTTTGCAATTTTATCTTATTTTGAGAGATTTATCATGGAATCTTCTACATGAGTTTGGATATGATATTTAAATTCTTCATTTGAAAAATATAGTTTCTATTCACATTGCATGTAATTATTTTTGCAACTAAAATAAGCCCAAACTGGGGCAAATTTTTTGCAATATATCTGTGAGATTTCTCCAAATAAGTTCAAATTGAAAAAAAAAATTTATAATTTGTAGGGTATGTCCAAGGTCAAGTATATATTTTACATGAACCTTAATTGTTATATCATTGCTCAAAAAAATCAAAAAAAATGAAAAAAAAGAAGAATTTTGAAAAATTCAAGTGCTTTGAAAAATCCCCCTTGTGCAGGTGATTATGGTTAAGATAGAGAAAAAGACGCAAGTCAAAATCTTGCAAATTTGGAGGTTAATCACGAATAAAAATGAAGCAATAATACTACCTTGTAAAGTGGAGGATCGACTATTTGTTCAAAAAGGAGTACATATTTCGGCAGCCAACTTGAAAAAAAAAAAAGAGAAAAAAAAGGGAAAAAAGGGGGAATGGAAAAGAAAAAAAAAAAGAAGAGAAAAAAAAAGGGGGAGAAGTGAAAAAAAAAAGAGAAAAAGAAAAGAGTGTTTCCTTCAATTTTGCAAATTTTTGCTATTGAATTTTTGGAGCATTTCACTTGGTGATTATATTGCTAAGTTGGGACAACACCTTATCCTCTTATGCTTCGAATGGAAGAGATAATACTTGACAAAATTGAGATTCCGTCCTTGCATATTTTGACGAAGGCTCAGGTAGAAGAAAATCAAATGGATCAAGAAGCACAATGAATTACTGTCTCCAATGGATGAAAAAGAGATTGAATGGTATTTGTCATGAACAATGCTATCAACAAAGGATGGTTCATTATTTATGACAAGAAAGACAAATTTCACCTGTTTGAAGTAAAGGATAAGGTTTTGAAGCGAATTCTTCCGATTCAAGAGGAGGTTAAATGAAAATTTGCTCCAACTTGGCAAGAACCATTTCTTGTTCAAAGAGCGCTATCCAGAGGTGTTTATTCTCATGGAACTGGACGGATAAATTTTACCTCAACCAATTAATACAGAATACCTTATTCTTTTCCACTTGGCAGCCCCTTAAGGTCACTGACTTCACACTGGGGCAATTTTATTTCTTTGAAAAAAAAATAGAGAAAATAAAAGAAAACAAAAAAAACAGAAGAAAAGAAAAATAAAAAAACAGAAAAAAAGAAAAAAAATGAAAACAACAACAAAAACAAAAGGAAAAGGAAAAAGAAAGAAAAAAAAAACAAGAAAAGAAAATCAATAGAAAATGAAAAGAAAGTAAAAGAAAAGAGGGGCGACCTTGGTGAAAATCCAAAAAGTTAAGATCATCAAGGTAAGGTTTTGGAGTACAAGAGAATTATGAACGAAAAAACAGGATGCCGAAACTTGAAATAAAATTGAGAGATTCAAGAAAAGTTGCAGCACAATTCTTGGAGAATAGTTTTGACATCGAAAGATCATGCTTCCATGGTTCTCAAGGCCAAAGGGACCACAAGGGATCACATGATGGTGGCATTATGTTAGAAAAATAGACATGATTTACACTAGGACAAATATCAAAAAGAGTGAGCTCCAATTTTGGAAATGCATTTCAAAACTGCTTTAAAAAAAAAAAAAAAGGATGCTCCACACTGGGGCAAAATTTTGAAAAATTGCAATTTCAAAAGATTTTTCAAGAATAATTAAACGGCAGGATCGGATTTTATCCCACTAACCGATGTTATGACAGGATCGGGTTTTATTCCATTGACCAATTGAACGGCAGGATCAGGATCGGGTTTTATCCCACTGACCAATTTTACGGTAGGATTGGGTTGTATCCCACTGATCGATTTTACGGCAGGTTTGGGTTGTATCCTATTGACCAATTTCACGGCAGCCTTTACGGCAGGCTTGAGTTTTATCCCACTGACCAATTTCATGGCAGACTTAGGTTTTATCCTACTGACCAATTTTACGGCAGGTTTGGATTGTATCCCACTGACCATTTTATCGAGTTGAATCTGGAATGTCGGCAGGTTTGTGTAGTATCCTACTGACCATTTTATCATGTCGGATTTGAAATTTCTGCAGACTTAGGTCGTATCCCACTAACCATCTTATCGTGTTGGATTTGGAATTTCGGCAGGTTTGGATTGTATCCTGTTGACCGTTTATATCTCGTTGGGTTCGGGTCTTATCCCACCAATATGTTATTTCCAAAAAATCAAATTTAATTTCTTGTTGGTGAGTCTCAGCGTCCGCCGCGCACCCTTCTATCCCCCTTCTTGGAGCGTAACCGCTTCTCTCCGCGCATTTTTTTCTAGTTATGACAAGTTACTTTTCGTGACTGTTTTGATTAATAATTGCGCTTTCTCATTCATTTTGTGTTTCATGTTTAGAAGTTCTAAGAGCTCAAACTTCTTCGACTTTGCAAAGATCACAGATGGTAAATGCATTTGTTTCATTGTGGTTCACTGGTATTTGAACTGATACGTAGGCAACTCTACATGAGTTCGGTCACGTGTTTTGTAATTTCATGACATCTTGTGTTCAATAATTTCAGCCAAGTGTTGGCTTGTTTATTTTAACTCAGGTGCAGTTAGAAGAGACAGGTAAGCAATTTGGTGTCTACGTTTTTATCTTGAATTTCTTCGAAACTCTAGACAAAGAGGGACAAGCTGTAGACACCAAAATTTTGTCAAATTTTAATGTTTTCTTGAATTTTTTCTATTTAATGAATTATTTATTTTCTTGCATTTTAATGTGCATTTTTCTCATTTTTGCAAGTGTGTTTTAAAAAAAAAGAAGAAAAATAAAGAGAAAATTTAGTAAAAAATAAAAATAAATAAAAAAATAAAAAATAATAATGGAGACAAGTCATCATGATGCCACCAAAATCATGATGCTACTTATGACCGAAGGCATCCGAGAGAAACAAAAGAAAGAGGCAACGGATAACAAGGAAAAAATTGCTCCAGAGGTCCTCAGGCTCAAGGGGCAGAAGAAGAGAAAAAATAAAGGCCTCACTCTCTCCCTCTCTGGCTTGGGACGGCAGAAAAAATGCAGAGGAAAGCAAAAGGAAAACACTCCTCACTCTCAGACTCTCTCTAACAGGGGCAGGAAGAAGAAAACTCCCTGGATTCTCTCGGCTATCTCTCGGGCTTTGAAGAAGAAAGAAGAGGAAGAAGAAAAATTTTGCAGAAGAAGTCCCTGGCTCTCTCTTGAGCAAAAGGGGCGGAAAAAAAGTAACACTCCCTCTCAATTCTCTCTCGGCTGGGGACTTGGACAGAAAAAGACGCAAGAAGAAAAAGGAAGACATTCTTGGCTCTCTGTTTGCGCTCAATCAAAACAACACACACCAACAGAGAGGACTTCAAAAAAAGAATTCCGGCAACTATTGGTTAGGCTATTGGAGCTTGGCAATTTCACCGAAAAACTCTGGCCAGGGGATCAATCTCTTCATTGAGGTATTTCTTTTCCTTTTTCCAACTTTTTTTTTTATATAATTAACTAGATTGAATGTATGTGTGGTTGCTTGCTCATTGCTTTATTTTACTGGTTTTGTTGTTATTGAATGAGTAAAAATTTGGGAATGTCATAAACTAGATTAATGGACAGAGAAGTAATTTATGTGTATGTATGTTAATTGTTTTAAAAAAATGCCAAAAATGAAGATGTGACAGCCCCATCTCCCCCTAAAACTAACCAAAGGGTTCGCGTGGACCGCCTGCTCAACTCTCGCTAGGACTACAGAGTCGAATCTCACAAACCCTATAGTACGCGCAATAGATCCCAAAGAAAACGAACAATTGGAGACCACCAAAATCCAAAATAGAACTTACCAAATCATACGGTGGTACGAAACTTCAATTAAACACTTCAATGAAAAGAGAAACGAAAATGAAAAAAAATGAAACGAAAAGGCCACGTCACAATCCGACCGGATTGTTGGCCGGATTGACAGGGGAAGTTGAAAAAATTTGGTTTAGCCACTGCCTCGAATCCGGGCGTTAATCTAGCCATATATCCGGCCAACTTCCGATCGGATTGTGACGTGACCTTTTCGTTTCATTTTTTTCGTTTTCGTTTCTCTTTTCATTTAAGTGTTTAATCGAAATCTCGTACCACCGTATGGTTTGGTAAGTTCTATTTTGGATTTTGGTGGTCTCCAATTGTTCGTTTTCTTTGGGATTTATCGCGCGTACTATAAGATTTGTGAGATTCGATTCCGTAGTCCTGACGAGAATTGGGCAGGCGGTCCGCCGAACCCTTTGGTTCCTCTTAGGGGGAGGTGGGGCTGTCACAGAAGAGTTGAATTAAATTGGATTATTCTGCTAATTTTGGTCATGTTGGATTGTAGAAATCACAAGTAGTGTTTTGGTATGAATTTTACTATTTTTACTGGTGATTGTAGTGTGTTTTAAAATAAAAATCGTGGCTGTAATTTGGTAGTTTCGCCACTTTTGATTCATTTTTTTGTAAAAAATAACTCTGGAAATGGAATCAACGCGAAAAATCGAGTGGGGGTGTATATTTTGACAATTTTCAGTGACCGAAAAATCGCCTGTGATCAACGACCGGGAATGGTCCGTCATCGAGCAGCCATTGCTACCGGCAATAAAATTGCAGAAAGAATTGTGGCCAGAAACGTCGCAGAAGGAAGAAAAAGCTAAGCTTTGCATGAATTTTTTGAAAATTTCACTTTTGATCCCTCAACTTTTACCTATTTACACTATAGCCCAAAATCTGGAGTAATCTGTCAATTTTGCCCCTTTAAATTTTAATTTTCTTTGGCTTGTTTAATATGATTTTTGAACAGATTATTTATAAATTTTAGCATGAAATTTAAGATTTAATAATTTTGATAGATTTATTATTTTGATTGGGTTTAGTAAAATAATTGGAGTTTTTGGGTTGAGGTTTGTTTGATTGGGTTTTGGTATAAAATCTGGTTCATTTTGTTGGGTTTTAGGAAGTGGGTCTTGGCTTACTTTTATTGATTTTACCATGGGCTTGGGAATTGAAGCCCGTTCTTTTTGATTGGGTTGGTTGGGTAAAAGAGTTAGGCTTAGCCCGCTTCTCTCCTTTGGGTTTCGGCTGGGCTTGGGTAGCTTTCGGCCCAAACAAATAAATAAAATAGCCCAAGCGCCTGTTGGGTTAGTAGAGGTGGCAAAATGGGCGGGATTTGCTTGGGTTTGTGATGGAACCGGGTCATATGGGATTGGGCCCAATCTTACCCATATGTATTTTGGGACTAAGTTGGGCGGGATCACTTTGGGATGGGTTTAGATTGATCCCGCCCAATACCTAAATCTATTTTCTACATATTTTTTTCCTTTAATTCATTTTTATTTTTTATATAATTTTAATATTTTTGATTTATTAAATTTTTTTTAATTTTATTAAATAAACATGCAAGTGCTTTATACTCAGGATTCCCATCAAAAATTGGATTAACAAATAAAGGAAAAAATAGATATACAGTCATATTCCAACATATATCAAGATGGCCAAGATACTTAAGGTATTGAATATTTATTCTCATCATTGTCCAAAGATGACAGGTCTAAATTGACTGAAATGTTGAAAATTCTTGTGAATAATGACTAGGAAAACTACTAGATTATATTCTCTAGTATGACTATAAAAATTGTTAAAGATAATTTTTGAATCTAAGACTCCGTTTGGATTGGCTATTTTTTCAAAAAATAAGTTTTTCAAATACAATGTTACAGTAATATACAATAACTCAAAAAACATCCCATCCATATTAGTATATCAAATATTTCAAAAAAATTTTATAGTAAAAATTTTTCATATACACTGCTATAATAAAATATTTCAAAAATACCCCCCAAAAATAGTTAAACCAAACAGAGCCCTTGTTATTTGAGCCCAATGGGTACCCAAGTATTTCCCAAGTATTCCCATCAATTAATAGGTACAATTGGGATTTGTCCCATTTTAAACCCAATACCAAAATCCAATACCCATCCCGCCCAAAGTCCCCATGGGCATGGGTAACCCATTGGGACTTGGGACAAATTGCCACCTCTATGGGTTAGGAAGACCAGAAATGAATTTGCTATTTGGTCCCTGAACTTTTACTTTATTGTATTGTAACCCTAAATACTTTAGCTTTCTTTCAATTAGGTCCTTAATTAATTATAAATAGGTCCTTAAACTTTATTTTCTTTTAATTTGGACCTCTAATTGTTGTAGTAATTATAATTTGACAATAAAACTTTATTAATCTTTGTAATTAGGTTCTTAGCAGATTTTATTTCTCAAATAGAAGTTGCTTTTCCTCTTTATTTATGAATTATATTCCATTTGAATGATTCAATTGATTGATTTCATGTTTAATTCTATTTTTTATGACTTATTTGTTAATTAAATTGGTGCCTTGATGATTTTGTTAATTTTGGAGTTAAATAGGACAAATCTAATTTCCCATTAGTCACCACTTCAAGAGAGGTAACATCTTTTGTTATTTTAAATTCCTCTTATATGCTCCAACGTGTTTTATGTGCAATTACATGTTTTGAGTGTTTTTCTTTTATTTATTATTATTCTTTTCTTTTTATTATTATTATTCATTTTAATTTCATTTATTTTATTTTATTTAATTTTTGAATTGGGAGGCAATTAAATGCCAAATTGTAATAGTTAGGTTATTATTTTATTTCACTTCTTCCCCCTTTAGATTGTAGTTAGGGTCCCAAATGTAATAGTTAGATCTTTATTTATTTTTTATTTGTTTATGTGTTTGCATGCTCGTGTGTTTATGTGTTTACTGTTTTCTTAGGATCTTGCATTTAGATATCATGCCTATGTGCTTTATGTGATTTATGTGTTTACTTGCTTTTATTATATTTGATATATGATTTATTTGATTATAATAAATGCATGACGTCACCACACTAGTCTAACGCTAGTTGTGGTTTCTCCCTCCGCCCACTTGCTAGTCCAACGCTAGTAAGGTTCTTTAGGAATGGGTTAGTCTAATGCTAGATCCTTAGATAATTCACGCATTAGATTCATCTTTTGTATGATATCTATTACATTTTCATGCATATTTTTATTTTTAGGATATTTTCTCATGTGCATGATATTTTCTATTATATTATCCTCTATCCCCTACCCTCTATATGTGTTAATTATATCATTTAGAATTGCATTTCATTTACGAAATTGTGGAATAAGTTAGTCCATTTGCTTGTTCATATTAGGAGAATTATTCTTTGAACATGGACATGTGTGATTATAACTCTTTAGTTTAAATACCCCATTAATCATTGTATAAGAAAATTATGTCACGAGTTTTTGCCTCCTGTACCCATTATGCTGCATTCCTATTTTTTTAACCACTTATATCTAAATATATAATTTAATTTTCTTTTTCTTTTCTTTGGATTTCATTCATGCATGCTCGTGACCCCTTTCAAGGAATTATTTTGGATTTCGCAATTAATGCCATTGGTATCAATTAAACCCTTGAATGCACATTTTGTCTCTTTCGATATTTTCTAAATTTAGAATTGCATCCATATAGGAAACATTCAAATGTGATAAATTTAAGGATTAAATTAGAGAAATTTTGACTAAACCACGCAACTAGCTTAGACTAGGTTGAAAGGGTGCCTTAGATTTGAGTTAATCGAACCTTTGCCTTCACTTTCTTCAACCGTGACTCCCGAACTTATTTTCTCTTGTTTTTCAAAGACCTGGAGTTGTCAAAAAGGGTTTTATTTTATTTATTTCATTTTATTTCAGTTTTATCAAAAAACTATTTATCAAACTATTTTATTTCAGTTTTATCAAAAAACTATTTTTTGGGTGACTTGGTACACCCAAACTTAATATCAAGTGGCGACTCCTCTTTTTCTTAAAAACCCTTTTAGACTAAATTTTTGGACCCAAACTGTCGCATTTTTTAAAGTCCCATTTTAGATCCTTTCACTTATTTTAAAACAAAATCACATCTTTTATAAAAATCCTTTTTCCATCGCAAAAAATGGGGCACGACACAGTGGAGTCACTCTCAAGAAAAAGGAAAACTGAGGAAATTGACTGGGAATAGGACTTTCTTTTTAGGAATTTGATTGGTATTAGAAGACCAATCCATTTAGAAGTCAAACGAGGTGGAAATTCAGAGACATCAACTCATCATCTTTTTGCTAGAGACGAAAAGTAGCAGAGTACTCTTGTCTTTTTTTTTTCTTTTTGTGGACCGAATTGGGAGAAAACAATTTGAAAGCTCTTCCCAATTATTTGCATGGCTTGTCCTCCATTAATGGAGAACTAATTTCATACTTCTAATCAAAGGGACAACTGAAGATTTGGTTCAACAATAACTGTGAGATCTAAATTATTTTAATTGCTTCTTTCATTCATTGGTATTTGTATGTTTTCTATTTTTAGTGGCTATGACTATTGTGTATGATTGAATAGTTGCACAATATTTAATTATTCACGTAGTCTAATTGCTAATTGGGGGTAGTTGAATCCGTAATTGTTTGATTACTCTCATCCCGATAGCAACTGACATAATTCGGTTTGTGTCGGGAAAACGTACAATCTAATTTAAATAAACCCTCGTAGCGTGTTTATTGATTAGAGTAGTGTTCCTCTAGTTTCTAATGCAATTGGGGAATTTAATCCTCTAGTTGTACCTAGGGTTATTCCTAGATTAGGGAAATAGTCAATGGTCGTACCTTGACTATCGAAACAATAAGAAGAAACTGACTGTCAGATGGTATCGGCATGTAAAAAACCTACTTATTAATGAATGTTGGAATTATAATGGCATCAATGATCAGTTACTTGAACCATCTCTGAACTGTAACCTTGGCTAGAGTTTTCCCAATTATTTCTCTATCTTAGTTATTTTTCGTAGTTGATTTAGTTAATAATTCATTAGCGTTTAATTGTCAAAACCCCCGTTTCGCCATGACTTGAAAAGGAACGAACTTACCCTAGTCTTTGAGGATACGACCCTACTTGCCTTATATACAAATTAAAGATTTTTCGTAAATAAATTCTGGTATATCGGATTTAGCAAACTCTTCGGAATCAATGTGAATCTAGTAACCCATTGCACATCTAGAATCCCTACTCCAGTACTAGAATTGACACGAAACTGTTCCTGTTGGCAATTAGGATTATTAATATTATTATTGCATAGGCTCAACACCTATCAATTTTGTAGTGTTGCATCATTTTTTGCTTGTCATTTTACTCTTACAATGTGATTAAGTAAAATTTTGTGTATAAACATAAAAAAAAAAAGATTTGGGGGTACAGCTCACCATTGTGAGCGCATTCTAGATATCTTATGGAGGATAGTAGTATATATAAAAGCTAATAATCTGAAATTAACAAATTCTATACACTGCATGGTAGCAAACTTACGTGAAATAGATCTCCTGCATAAGTTGAAGTACTATTTCAATAAATATTTGAACCATAAGGCTCCATATAAGTTAGGAAATCTCTCAATAAATTAATATTTGGACTATATGACTCCATATATATTTGGTCTATTGGATAAAATTGAGACATTAGAAACCAGGATTCAGAGATCTTGGATTCAAATTCACCAACCCTCTTCTCGATTTTTAAATTTCACCCTCCTCCAATTAAAAAAAATTAAGAAAAAGGACTCCTTATATACTCTCTCAACAAGTATGCGTGACAAATTTTTTGCTCCTCTTACCATAAATATTTAAGGGAAAATGATCGGTTTCATCCTTCACATTTCACCAAAAATATTCTTTTCGTCCCTCACTTTTAAAATGAAGCAATTTCATCCTTGACATTTTAAAACTAAAATTATTACATCCCTGAACCCAAATTTTAATCTGAATCAAACCACCAATCAACTTGATTACAAAATTTGGGGTGTAATTGATAGATCACTTGGTTAACTCAACTTGATATTCATGTAAAATTTAATGAACCTAAAAAGAAAAAAGAAAAAATTATAATATAAAAAAGAAAGATTAATTTTTTCTACATTATCAGTGTATAAACTGACAGTTTTATGTACCGTCATATCATTTTAATTTAAATTTAAGCACCAAATTCTATATTTATGATACACATATAAATTCGCAAGCGGATATACTAATGGTGCATGAAAAGATTTATCAAAAAAAAAAAACTCTACTATTCCAAGACAAAGAATGGCCTTTTATGTTATAATTTTTTATTTTTTTGGTTTAATAAATGTCATGTGAATACGATGAAGTTGACCGAATGATCTATCAATTCTATTTTCGAAATTTATTACTGGGTTATTAGATGATTTGATTTAGATTGAAAATTAGGTTCAGGGATGTAATAACTTTAATTTTTAAATGTCGGGGACGAATTTGCTTCATTTTAAAAGTGAGGGACGAAAAGAATATTTTTACGAAATGTGATGGATGAAACAGATCATTTTCCCAATATTTAATAATAGACAATTATACTTTTAAACTTAACCACAGGGTAAGTGTTAAATTGTCAAATTGGGCAATTGCAACAACATTTCTTTGTCTTACACTCTCTTCATCTCATCTTATTGACATGTTCCAAATGTTTCAAATATTGGGGTGTTTTATGGTAGGTGATATGAATAATCCTCTCTCACTCACTTTTCCCCCTGACACCTCTTTGCCTTAAGGGACAAAAAGGAAAAGCCTAAGAGTACTGCATTAGGCAAATAAAAAATAGAAGTATAAGAAAACAAGCAGCAAATATGATGCCACAAACTAAGGTTTGAAGTCTTATTACATCAACTTGATTACAACGCTAGGAAACAACATGACACTTAACCTAGGACCAATCGTCTAGTTTAGTCAAATTATCTGGCACACGATCAACACTATGGGCAATATAGAAGCCATCATGTTTTGATTTCCCAATAACAAATATTATGAGTTTTTTCATTACCACAACTATTGCAAGCCAATTTTTTTATTAAAAGCAGCAAAACTGGCCTGCTTGGGATCCCACAAGAAATGACAAAAATATGCTGTACTCTGCCCCATGTTCATCTCAAAATGCCAGCCCCAATCTTCATTTAGACCAAGATAGTGAAATCCAAGATCATCATCTCCAGAAAAGCAGTGTGCCCGTATTTGATTAGGCAGCTTATTAACTATATGAACATTAAAATGTTCCAGGATAGCATAAACACGTCTAACATTCAGAAAGCAAAATGAAAAAAATTAGAATGCCCAAAAGAGTTTTACTAATATAAATCGTTTTGGAAACTGGGAAATGCTTTAGTGATCAAAATTGTTCAACCTTGCAGTTATATACTTGTCGTAACCTGGAAGATATACCAGTGCAAAGCTAGTTAATGAGTTTTCGGAATCTCTTGCAACTGACTTAAAGTTAATGCCGTATAAACTTGAAGATTTTATCAGAAAAGTTTGATCCACATTCAAAACTTCATAAGAAAGGAAAAAGTTTAATGTTGTGATCCCAATGATAGAGTCTAATTTAATCAGTACTTTAGATACGACAACGCACCATGAAGGCTTAAGCACATATTTCCAGTTTCAGATTCTACTATTAAATCACAGTTGCATTCGTTCACGCAGAATACACTTATAAATTCATGTATATCTGAATTGCTTTTCCACTAAAGTATTTTAATTAGTTTTACGACAAAGAAATAAAGATATCAAATTTAATACTCTTCAACTAGCTTGACTTAGTTATACACCATATGTCATACTTGAATACTTTTGAACCAAAAGGTGCAATATAAAGAATTGCTTAGGCTGGAAGATACAAGTATTTGTGTTTTTTTTAATCTTATATATACTATCAGTGGATACACTATAATAATTAGATATATGTCATATGTGCAAAATTTGAATTTGAAATCTAAAATTTGCTCACGTATCATCCATTCAATCGTAATAATGTATACACTGACAGCATATATAAAATTTACTCTTTTTGTTTGTTCTTTTGTGTGTATGTGTTTGGGAACTTCAAGTGTATTGGTGTTATTAGCGTAAATGTTTGCAAATATTTTGATTATTATATACATGCCTAAGTGTACTACATCCATACTATATGAACTTTAAGAGTTTTGTGGCGTTATGTCATTTTTTACTCACCATTTTTACTCCTACGAAATGATTAATAATTAGGATTCATTTTTTCTACACTATCAGCGTTGAATAAATAATAACTATGTAAAATTTGAATTTAAATTTTAATTTTTGTACACATGTCATGAATCAAACGGTGACAGTGTATATATTGTCGGTATATATAAGATTTACTTTAATAATTAAGTAACATTTATTTTAAGAGTAAATCTTATATACACTAACAGTGTATACACTATCACCATTGAATTCATGACATATGAGTAAAAGTTGAATTTCAAATTCAAATTTTGCATAGTTGTCATTCATCCAACGTTGTACACTTAGGAAAAATTAATCCTTATTTTAAACTCAGAAAAGGGAAAAAAAAATGGTTGAAGTATGCAATACTGGACATACTAAGAGCGCCTGCCAAATGTGTATTTCAACATCTAGCACATACATATTGTAAATGTCATGTAGTTCATAAATCTCAAGTGAAGTTGTATTACAAGGGATTTTTGAGCTCAAAATAAATTGGTTTTATATATTCTGATTCTTGAAAATACTTAAACCCCAGCTCAAACTAAAACTCAAGTTCGAAAACATTGTACTGGCATACCAAGGCCCATGACGACTTTCTGTAAGAGAAGGTTGGCCTTTCATTTTTAGGATATAAGATTTAATTAACTTTTCATTCATTTGATTGTAGAATTATAAGACTTCATCGCCCTAGAAGTTTTGAGCTTTGCCTTGTGCTAAAGCTTGTCTCTATTTTTATAGGGCATATTTAGGAGGGAAAATAGACCAGATAAACACAAATTGTGCTGAGCATCTCTCTTGACATTGAAAGGATTTAGTGGCGCATGAGTCAAGTAATCTATGATACGTAACCCAATTTTTTTGATAAAAAATCGTAATTTTATCAAAATTTGCACTAGTGATAAAAGTTATATCATTAACCGTACACAAATATCAAAAAATAGATATGAGAAGAAGGGATATTGCAGATTTGAAAATAAATAAAAATTAAGATACAGTTGTAGCCCAAGAACTTATGTGCATACTTCCAATCACAAGATCTACTGATTAACTGCTTTCAAGTCCATATATTATAGTGACATCTATCAAAGAAATTTAAGAAATTTCAGATCTGACAAAAATCTGAAAATATTCAGATCTAATAATAGAGAAAATGAAAAAGCTACCTATAACTCTCACAAAAATTTTTAGGAGAGAAGAAAACTCTCAATATAAAAGTTTTTGGCAATATAAACTTTCACTCATCATCAACAATTAATTTAGTTGTTCAGATATACGGAACCCAATTTGACAATGTAAACTTTCACTCGTTGGCATCGATTAATTTACTCTTCATGTGCTAAAATGACAAATTTATTCATAAACACTTTTAAGTTTACACCAAGTATTTATGCAATACCACATAGACAACTAAACTAATTGACGCATAAAGAAACTTAAGAAGGAAAAGAAATACAAATTTCAGTAAATTAAGTTCCACGATACAGAAACCTTCTCATCTGGGATCCTAGCAAAATAGGGTGATTTTCTTTTCCCTTTTTAGGTAATTAAGTTTCTTTTCTCTTTTTAGGATCCTAACAAAAATTTGACTTAATGGACAACTTTGCCCCAAAAACTTAGCTAAGCTAATAATGATCAATGATGGATAAGATCGTCAACATCTAATCTAGCTCCTATATTCTGCTTCGACAATATCACCAGCCCTCATAGTACATATACAGCACCCAGCTAGAGGAGAAAAATAAACAACAATAAATAAATCCTATTGGTGAACAATTTGAACTTATATTTGCCTACTGCAAAAATTTATTTTTAGGTCACACGCTTACCTTGTAAGACTATAAAATGTTCTCTTCACAATTATGTTATCATAAGCTTTTAATTTTCTCAAAAACATGTATTAATGGAGGGGGAAAAAACAAATTGTCAACTTTGATTTTTTTTAAGCACATTTTCTAATTAACAATTCATATTGATATATTTTTATTTGAAAGCCAACTCCATTGGTAAACACTTTTAATCGAGTTTTTGTTTTACATAAACGCTTCTCAAAATGTGCTACTCTATGATTATTAGAAAAAGACCAACAAATATAAACATTTAGATGAAAATTTTTCATTATAAATTCACCGTGGTAAATGCTAGAAATAGCTTCAAACAAGTCAAATGTTACTTTTTCACTATGTTAAAAATACTAATTTAAGTAGAAAGTTATTGTAGGTGGAAAATCATACTTGCCCGGGTCTGTTTGATAATATAAAAAAGTGCTGAATCTGAATTTTTTCAGACATTCGGATGTTTTGAGTGTTTGATAAATGAAAATCTATTTGCTGAACTTGTTAAGCAGTGCTGAACCTGTGTGTATTTTTTTCAGCACAGGAATCCTAACTGAATGCTTAATTCTGATAAGAATCAATAGAATTACTTCAACTACCTTATCTTATCTACCAAATCTACCCTTGTTTGTTAATTATGTTCAAAATTCTTATCTAATTAAACAACATAATATTCTCTATCTAACGATTTTTAGTTTCTCTTTTCTCCCTTTTTAATGACTTTCACATCTTCTCCATACTCCTCATATAATATATTTCATCTTTTATATTAATTTGATTTAAAAATAAATATTGTCATTTTCATACCTAACAATTTTAAACTAATTAAATCATAGATTCTATTTCTTTTTTGAATGAAAGGATATAAGGGCAAAATTGTCAAATTAAACTTATTAAGCATTCAGCTATAAATATTTATCAAACAGCATAAATAGGTTTAGCATTAAAATTCAGACATTCATATATTTTTTTCAGTACTTAAAATTCAGTAAATTAATTGTTTCAGTATTCAGATTTCAGAATTCAGACTTCAGAATTCAGATTCAGTTTTATCAAACGGAACCCTAGTTTATCAAACGGAACCCTAGTGGGGCTCAAGACTAAATAGGATAACAAAAACTTGTCCTAAGACCTTTCGCCCAAAAAAAAAGGTAGAGAAGAAAAACTCGGCCCAGCAAATCACAAACGTGGCCTGGTAGGCGGAGCCTAGTCGGGGGCATTTTCGGAAATTCATCTCCCGATAGCCGGATTTGAATTTCAAAAATGTTACCGTTTTGCTGTAGCCGACCATACATTGATGCATATGTCAGTTCCTTTCTTCTTATTCTGGGGACGAAGAGAAAAAAACAGAGAGGAAAAAAATGGATGCCTTTGAGAAGCTAGAAAAGGTTGGAGAAGGGACTTATGGGAAAGTTTACAGAGCAAGAGAGAAAGCAACCGGCAAGATTGTTGCCCTCAAGAAAACCCGTCTTCACGAGGATGAAGAAGGGGTGCCACCCACAACTCTGCGTGAAGTCTCTCTTCTGCGGATGCTCTCCCGAGATCCCCATGTCGTCAGGTGCATTTTCTTAATTATTTCTTGAAAATTGTTCTGCTATCTTCTTATCTGGTGTTATGAGTTCTGCTTTGATGAATATTCTGTACCCTTTTGGGCATTCTTACAAATGGGGTGATGGATTGGTGGGTAGGGATTTGGTTTTTTCTGGAATGAAATTCTTGAATTCTTTGGGGCATTTTAACGAATAGGTCCTGGGTTATATTATCTGATAACTTGATTCTTTTTGTTTAATTAATCTGCTGAACCTTTTGGGAGTCTTAGAAGAAGATCGACGGATTATTAGGTGGTGATTGGGGGTATCTTTCAATTAATTAACTTATTGAACTGTTTGGGGCATTTCTGCAAACAGGTTGATGGATGTTAAACAAGGTCAGAATAAGGAGGGGAAGACCGTTTTGTACTTGGTTTTTGAATATATGGATACTGACCTCAAGAAATTCATCCGTAGTTATCGTCAAACTGGGGATATTCCCCCAAATATCGTCAAGGTATTAATAATTGTCGTGAGTTTCTGATTCATTTTGTACTTTTTGTCTAGTGCTTTGTATACTTTCACCTGTTATTGTACTTTGTAGACTCTTGATTTCTGTTTACAGTAGTGTATATTTATGTATTTGCTGAATTCTTGAAACTTTAATGCAGAGTTTGATGTATCAGCTTTGTAAGGGTGTTGCTTTCTGTCATGGCCATGGTGTTCTGCACAGGTACGCTAGGTTTATTTGGTTTTTCTCCTTTTGATATCTCATGATAAAGTCGTTATGAAAAGTGAAATCCGGAGCTTGATCTTAAATTTTCATGATTCAGGGATCTGAAGCCTCACAATCTTTTGATGGACCGCAAGACTATGATGCTTAAAATTGCAGATCTGGGACTTGCAAGAGCTTATACCGTGCCTATCAAGAAGTATACTCATGAGGTTTAATCAAAATTCTTTTTTCTCTGAAACAATGAGTGGTTGGAAGTCCTCTCAAATGTATGAAGTTGTTTGAAGAATGCCTAACTTTTGTTATGTCAATTTATTTCAGTTTTGCTGATTTTTGTATGTTTCACACTAATCAATGCCAAATTGGGGAAAATTTTCAAGTCTGTGAAGTTAATGAAAAGTGCACTTTTATTGTTATTTCAGATTTTGACTCTCTGGTATAGAGCGCCTGAGGTTCTAATGGGTGGCACACATTATTCAACTGGAGTGGACATGTGGTCCGTGGGTTGCATATTTGGTACATTTCTGTTGATCCAGTTTCTGAACATGTCAGTCAACTAAGGAGTATCTTTAAAATGCTAAATTATTTCGTTTTCCTTGTTTTTTATCTAAATTGTTAGCTGAACTTGTTACCAAGCAAGCCCTTTTCCCTGGAGATTCTGAGTTGCAACAGTTGCTACACATTTTCAGGTCTAATTAGATTATTCTGCTTATTGTTGTTTCTTTCTTCCTGTCGTTTTTCTTCTTCATTTGTTCTTAGAGTTGAACCATTCCTAATTGTATACCATTGTTCTAAATTAGATTATTGGGTACTCCCAATGAACAAATGTGGCCTGGAGTGAGCAAGTTACCAAACTGGCATGAGTACCCTCAATGGAGCCCTCAGCCACTCTCATCCGCTGTCCCTAACCTGGATGAGAAGGGGCTAAATCTTTTGGCTGTAAGTTTTGAGAGCTTCATACCCTTTGTTTAGTTTATTGTACCATCAATTCGATAACAAGTGTGGTTTATTTATATTCGTTATTTGTTGTCTTTGGTTATGCAGGAAATGTTGCAATATGAACCAACAAAGAGGATTTCAGCTAAGAAAGCAATGGAGCATCCTTACTTTGATGATCTGGACAAATCTCTTCTTTGAAGATTACTGATTTTCTGCTGCTCATTGCAGTCCATGGCTTAGTATCTTTTAGTGGTTAGAACATGTAAGATCACTGAAGCTCCACCGAGGTCTTTTAACTGCTTTCCTCAAGCATGTTTGGGATGGTAATCCACATTTGCTGGTTGTTCAGCTCTGACTTTTTAGCTTTAAGTTGGAATGTTATGAAACTTACTATGTTTCTCTTTGCACTTGGTGTTAAGAATGAATGTACTTGAAGCATTGCTAGTATAATCGAAGTCTCTACTTCACTTTTTACATATCCATTTGTTCCTTCAATTCTCCTTTGTGCTACAATTTTGTTTTTGATTGTGAAAACTAGCTTAATTTCCCTATCATGCACACTATCACTAAACACTCTCTGTACCCTGCCTCATCGAATGAAGCGGTACTATAGATCTTGAGACAACAATGCAAGGATTTTTGTTATAGTTCCTAAACTTAAAGCCTAATTATAAGAACTTGTTCGATTTTTTACTGACTTTAATGCTGAATTAAACTCACAAACAGTCTGTTGTTTAAACTCTATCCATCGTATTTTAGGTTTATATGAGGTCACCTGTGTGATATAATTGGATCTGCAAAAGAATGGCACGATCTCTATACTACCAAATACCAGTATACCAAGGATAATCGGCATACATCAGGTGACATGTTAACCACTCTCGTGTTACAGTCACCATCCCTCCTTGGCTTTGCTGGCCATGGAAGTGGATGGTAAAGACTCTCCAGCCTGTACGGACTCTAACAGCTGGCTAGTTTGGGAGTTCAGGATAGAAAAGAAAGAAGAGAAAGATTAGGTTATGAAAGAAAAGAAGGGGAGAAAAAAAAGAGAGGTGATATTATTTGGGAGTTTAGGGAAGAAATGAAATTATATTGGATACATATGTCAATAAAATTTTGTTTAATAGACATTTAGAGATAAAAGTGGTACTTTAAAAAATTTTATAAAGCTTGCTTTAACCTTTTTTCGTCTGTTTTCTGCCCATGTTTTGGTGGAAAAGTTTTTTTGAGCTGTAGTTGCTCTAGAGTGATTCATCCAAATCTTCCTTTTTCGTTTCTTTTCAATCGTTCCAAACACCAAACATAAAAAAGAGCTATCTTCTCTCACTTTGTTTTCTTTATTGTCAAATCTAAACTCTGAAACTAAGCGTAAGTTTCGACTCTGTCTCCAGCATCCCCTTTAGGCTTGTAGCTCTATACCTTCCCGTTTTCCTACTTTCTTTTTCCTTCAATCTCCCAATTACAGAAAAATAATCTATTTTTGAACAAGATTAATACCAAGATTGCAGGAGTGAAACAAGATTGTAGGTATAGAATTACAGCCCCTGCACTTTGTAGGGGGAGAAAAAGAAAAAAAAAACTCAGAATATTACTGGTTTTACATTATCATAGTTGCACTAGAGGAATTGCTACAGCTCTAACATTTCGTGGTGGACCTAATTAATATATCCAAAGGCTAGCCAGTGATACTAGTTGTCTAACACATTTCGTTGTATGTTTATATGCTATCTTAGCTTCGGCTTTTGAAGAGCACAAGGAAGGCGAAGGGGTGCACTTTATAAAACTAAGTTTGAAAACTAAAATTTTCAATTTTAAATCTGAAGTCTAAATCTATTAATTTACTGAATTGTTGAGTACTAAATCTAATATATTTGAGTGTATATCACAAAAAATGACAAGTGAATAGTTTATCATTTATTTTTGAAAACAAATTTTATCTAAAAAATTCACCGCCATTTATTTAATTCAAACATTTTATTTTTTGTTATTAAATGCATCCGAATATGTTAAAATTTGAACGCAATAAATTTAATGTGCTGAATTAAGTTATCAACTAGTGCCGAAGTATGCATAAGTGAGAATGAAATGTTATCCTTTCTTTATGAAATGTTACAACGTACGTAATCTTGATCTTAGGAGCCTTTAAATAAATAATCATAACTAGGAGATTGCTATTAACTACCAACATTTCTTGAAAACCTATAGCTAATATTATAATATATTTTTTAGGTTTAACTTTTTATACACTAATAGTATAGTGATTTTTTTACACTAACAGTTATGAATATATGTCACATATATATGATATGAATTTCAAAATCGATTTCGTATTATGTGGCATGATTTAAACATATTAGTGTGTAACACATATATATATATTCATATATATATATATATATATATATATATATACACACATATATACACACACATATACATTGACAGTGTATAAAAAACCTACTCTTTTTTTATAGCATTATATTGATACTATTTGCAATAAAGGTTCCCCACTCCACTCCCTTCATGCTAGCTCCAAAATATATATATATATATATATATATATATATATATATATATATATATATATATAATATCTAAACATGCGGTTTGATTCTCTCCAACTCTGCTCAGCAAATGCTAAAATTGATTAAAAAATTTACCTGAAAGTATTAGATGATTATTTGGTTCTTAAATGATAAAAAATCAAGATTATTTTTTTAAAAAAAAATTTTAAAAATCACGAAGACGAATCATTCATGTCTGAGATTTAGTTGACAGATCCGTTACCTTCGTGGCCCAAATTAAGAAATGCCTACATCAAGTGCGTCAACCAACTGGCAGACGTCAAAATAAGCTTGACCCAACTTAACTTTGCAGCCTGTTTGTTTACTGGACAACTAAAGACCCAACTGCCATATTTTTGCCAGTTATAAGTGTACATTGAAATATAGGTGGTGTAAATGAACAAAATCTAACCGAACACTCTAATATTTAAATTTATTTGATTATTTTAATGAGTTTGATATTTTATTTAAATTTGAAATATTTATTTGTTGAATCGAGTTTGAATGAGTTTTTTTTATTGAATTTAAATGTTATTGAATATAAAATATTATTTAAATTTGACTTGACCAGCTGGTAAACTAAATTCGAATAAATTTTAACCAAGCTAAACTTGATTTGATGATCAAGTAGTTTAGTTCATTTTTCAGCCGTACATTAAAAAGATCCATAGGGGTGTCAAGATATTAGGCAACCACATGAACACGAAGGACAACAAAGTGAAAGACATGAAATGCACCCTTTTTATTTTCCTGCCCTTAAAAGAAAAGAACAATAATGTCATTTGGGCTCCTTCAGTTCAATTTCAGGGTCACCTGGGCTGGATATGTGCCTTTGTAATTGTCAGTGTCAACTGTACAACAGGCTGTTTGAATTAATACATATAAACACTAAACAACAAATGCAGATAAAAGTTATATTTAGAGTTTGTATCAAAAGTTTTGTTTTTGTTCATTGTTGTTGTAATGACTATATCTATTGTGGAGTTGCGTATATTATCAAAACACCATTTGCTCATTTGTTCCTATGTTATGATCACGTTTAGCTTCACCCTATTTGTATTAAAGCAAAGTATAAGCTACCCATGAACCGAAAAGAATAAAAAGAAGAAGAAGAAATGAGAACTACCCAAATGCTGCTTTCCTCTACATGGCTAACTTACTCATTATTGTGTTTATTTGAAAAAGTTGTTAGATTTTATTATTTTCTGATCAAGATTTGCCTTTCTACAGGTAATATTTTGGGCTTAAAGACATGCCAATTCCCTAATTTGTTAAATGCTGTCCCACATTTTTTCTTGAAATTGAATACATAATCATATGATGAAAATCTTGAGCTAGTCAACTGGTTTTCACTCAGATGCTAAAGCAAAATAATTAGTGGTATGCTTTAGCTGAAAGTGTATGAGATGAAAAGTGGATATCTTAGTTGGTTTATCAAGAGGTAGAGAATACGTGATATTAGGTAGTTTTTCTTTGACAATGAAATGGCATTTGATTACAAATTATAAATGTTGCCAGTTGAAAATAAATATCTAGATTCAGATGTATCACTTTCTTGCTACTCCTTCCATCCTATTTAATTTCTCTGTTATATTTTGCTATGTTCTTGCTTGGGTAAACTTTTTTAATGATTGTAGTTTTATTATGTACTTATTTTCAAACACGCTTTTGAATATTTGGAGAAATAAAGGCAGTTGATCCCCAAAATCCATCTTAATTGGTAGTTTCATTAGCCAAATAAACATGATATGTCTGATTTGACTCTGAAACCCTCTATTTTCGCCCTTCTTCATTGCAATGTTCGAAGTCTCACCTTGAAGCAAAGTAAACAAAAACAATATGAGAAACAAAAACTATTTTGTATTAAACATACTAAAGTGTTTCCAAGAGAAAAACACACACTGGAGCATATCGTTGTCACTTAAGCAAATTTCCTTACACTTTCCTAATGACGTTTATTGAAATATACAAAAATTTTGAAAGTCCCAAAGAGACTAATTTCAAAATTATTTATGTTTCGACTAGGCATATTTTTCCAATATAAAGTTGAAAGAAATGTTTTTAAACCTATAATAAAGTCCGGTGAAATTAAAAAAAAAAAAATTCTTCAGTTGAACTGTTAAGTCTGTGTTTGGGCTTTACTTAGAGCCATAAGGTTCCTTCTTGGGCGTCTCAATTTTGTGAGCTTGTAGGGCCGCCAAAGCCCATGATGTTTAGATAACAAACTGCTATCAGTATCAAATCAACGTGGAAAACACGAATCCGAAGATGGCTGTCCTCAAAGAAGAAGATATGGAAATGTCAACTCGGGGGAGGGAAGAGCCACCACCACCTTTCCCCACGTTCTAGAAATTCATATATTTTTTTCTTTTTAAGATTTTGAGAATTTTGAAAAATTTCTATGTATTTTAGGCTATATGTGCGATGCCAAAAATTTTCAAAGCATTCTATGTAGTCTCGAAAACTCAAATGTATCTGATTTCCTACCTAGTTTCACCTTCAAGTAACTGCTGCCGGCATACATCCTTGCAGGGTGGTCTACCAAACTGGCAACAGTTCCATTTAACTAAAATCAAAGACTATCATGACCACTTTTGGGTAAAATCAAAGAATAACAGTGACCCCATTTAGAATTTGGAATCCCAAACAAATTGACAAGGTTCACAACACACTCCAAGCAACAAATTGCCATTATTTATGGGGGAAAAGTTGAGAGGGGGTTGCAATAGCCCACCAGAAGCATATTATATTCCTTTTCCCAAAGTTTTTAGCTATTGCTGCAAGTTTCCTCCTCCTCCTCCACCACAAGTCTATTTACACCAACAAACTAGTGAATCACATCATCACTTACAAAAACATGTGCTTGACCATTTCATTGGATACTTTCTTTTTTTTTTTTTCATTTTTCTTGGGATAATGATTGATCAGCTTGGTAACTACAATGGGTAAAGCAGTGTACATTATTACTTATTTAATCCATATATAATTTGATGCACACATATATCCCATTAATGTAAATTGTTACAATTTTGTTTACTCTTTTTATAGTAATTGAAGTCTTGAGTAATTAAAAGCTCTAAAAGGTTGATAGCTTTAAATTTTGAGGCCCCAAATTTCATCAGATGCTCCAATCAATTCTTCCCTGTACCTTCTTGATTTCTGGTTTGAACATGATGTTTTTCGTGATCATACTTGGTCCCATCTCATCTAATCTAACTGCTGAAGTTCCCCAAATAAGTCTTCTCCTCAAGTCCATTTATACCAAGTAAACTACAATTTACTTGAGCAATCATGAATTTGATAACAAACTACTGATCATCAACATATACGCAGTTATGTTATTTTTGTTATGATGGCATTCTTATTTAAAATTTGCAGAGATAGATATATATAGGGATAATTGCAGAAACCTCCCCTGAGGTTTCTGACATTTGCACTGACCTCCCCTGTGATTTGAAAAATTACACTGACCTCCCTTGAGGTTACTAATCCTTTGCAAATTCAGTCCAAACGATTAAAATAGTGTTTTAGAGAGTGAAATTAGAATTTTTTACCAAATTTGTCATTTGTACTACATGTCCAATGAATGACAAAATACTACAAATCAATTAACAATTAATAAACTTTAAGGAGTATAGTTTATAAGCAAATATGCATTACCTATTTAAAGTACCGATTTTTTATGGGTATTTTACTTTCAAACATTTAATTTAATACAAATATTTACGCTCAAATACATATTTATATTTACTTTCAAATATTTATTTTTTGTTAAATACAAAAACTAACAATCTCTCTTCCATAAAAAATATTAATATAACACTTTTTCAATTTTAGTTACAAACATTTATGTATTTAACATAAATTAAATGATTCAAAATAAAATACCCATAAAGAGCCAATACTTTACTCATGTAATGGATGAAAACCATAAAGAATTAATACTTTATGGGTCATTTTTTTTAAAAATATTTAATTTATATTAAATAAATAACCTATCGATTTCCTTTTTGCAAGAATATTATTGTAACACTTTTTGAATTTTACTAAACAACATTGATATTTTTATCATAAATTAAATGTTTGAAAGTAAAATATCCGTAAAAAGCCGGTACTTTAAATGAGTAATGCGTGTTTGCCTATAAAGAGCCGATAACTATTTAAAGTACCGGTTCTTTAAGGGTATTTTGCTTTCAAACATTTAATTTAATACAAATATTTACGCTCAAATACAGATTTGTATTTATTTTCAAATATTCAATTTTTGTTAAATACAAAACTTACCAATCTCTCTTCCGTAAAAATATTAATATAACACTTTTTCAATTTTAGTTACAAACATTTATGTATTTAACATAAATTAAATGATTCAGAATAAAATGCACATAAAGAGCGAATACTTTACTCGTGTAATGGATGAAAGTCATAAAAAATTAATACTTTATGGGCCATTTATTTTTTTAATTTAATTTATATTAAATAAATAACCTATCGATTTTCTTTTTGCAAGAATATTACTATAACAATTTTTGAATTTTACTTACAAATATTGATATATTTATCATAAATTAAATATTTGAAAGTAAAATACTCGTAAAGAGCTGGTACTTTAAATGAGTAATGCGTGTTTGCCCATAAATTATACTCCTTAAAATTTATTAATTGTTAATTGATTTATAGTACTTTGTCATTCATTGGATATGTAGCACAAATGGCAAATCTGGTACAAAATTCTAATTTCACTCCCTAAAATAATATTTTAATCGTTTGGACTAAATTTGCAAAGGATTAGTAACCTCAGGGGAGGTCAGTGTAATTTTTCAAACCACAGGGGAGGTTAGTGCAAATGTCAGAAACCTCAGGGGAGGTTTCTGCAATTATCCCATATATATATATATCTATGTAATTTATACCATCTGATCACCTGAAACATGTTAGATGTGACTACATTTGAAAATTTGAATCATTGCAAAAGTTGATACATTAATTTTTGAGCGCCATACCTAAACATCAAATCCTAACTACATGTCTAGAGTTTTTGAGGTTTGGCATGCAGTTAATATATGAAAAGTTTAAGATGTAATGAAATTTGAACTATTGCAAAAGTTGATACCTCAATCTTTTGAGGCCCCATATAATATTCATGCCCCAGCTCTTATCAACATGTCTGGAGTTTTTGAGGTTTGGTATGCACATAATGATTTGATTATACTGGATTGGAACTGATGGAATCTAATCTAATCTAACTGCCAAATTCAACCAAACAAGTCGCTATGTAGTTTGTTTGAAGGATAAGCGTTAGATTTTTTTTTTAATTGAAACTTCTTGAAAGCCCATATGAGTTGGCAAATTGATGAGAGCAATTCAATTGTCAGATACCACGAGGAGATAGGTATATTCCAGTGCCAAACAATGCAAGTAATCACAAGGATGTACGAAAGATATAAAGGAAAGATTGTGCTTTGGTAAAAGGAATCCAGATAAAGGAATAAAATGAAAGAGAGAAAGAAAATGGAATCAAGAGCAGAAGGAAGGAAAGAAAGAAAGTCATGGAAAAAAGTGAATCATAAAAAACCAATTTGATTAAGCTTTGGCCTCTTTTTCACTCTCTCGATATTGAGATTGCTAATTACAACTGTTTGATCATCTGTACATCTGTTGAGAATCATTTTACCACAGCTACTTTTACTAGAGACATTTTGGTGTAAGAAATTCATTGAATTCTGATCACCGGAATTTCTGCTTTCCAGCTTCACTCCATTGGAATCAACATCTGTCAATGACCCACAAATTTCCATGGCCTCATCTTCCCTTTTCACATCTTTACTGCTTCTGATTGTGATCCAAGTTTCACCAGAATTCCAGCTTGGATACCCTGAATTTGAAGCCAAGAATTGTAGTCTTTGAGCTGGAGTAGAATTCAATGAACTTTCTTTAATTTCACCATCGCTCAGATTGTCTGGTTCCTCCATTGAATTCCAGATATCTTGATCAAGAATACTTGTTGGAGAACTGGTAATCAGTTCTTGATTCTGCTTTGAATTGGTATTAGCCCCCTCAAGAAACTGATGATTCAGAAGCTGTTTAGCGGTCCATCGCTCTTTCGGATCTCTTCTCAAGCACTTGCTCAGAAAATCTGTTGCTTGTTCAGATAGAAAATCAGGAACTTCAGGCAGTTCCCCTGAAAATCCAATCTCATACATCAGAGATGCTGCATTGGTTGCATTAGGCCAAGGCGAACCACCTGTGGCCATCTCAATAATTGTGCATCCCAAAGCCCATATATCAGCTGGAAGTCCTTGATCTTCCCCTCTGGCAACTTCGGGGGCCATGAACAGAGGAGTGCCACCCACTGCCACTTTCTTGATTTCCTGGCTAGTGATTCTGGGCACCGGTGCAGCCCACTTGGCACATCCAAAATCAGCAATTTTAGCACCATCTTCATCTAACAAAATGTTCCTCCCCTTAACGTCGCAATGCACTATGCCACTTGAATGCAAATATTCTAGTCCTTCAACGATTTGCCTTGTGTAACAGCTGATCATGGATTCCTCGAGCCGACCGCCTCTTCTGTGAATTGCATCCGCTATTGATCCATCAGGCAAATACTCCAACATGAGATTGAACATAAGCTTATTGTTTTCCATACTTATATCATACCCCTTGTAGCCAACTATGAAAGGACTGTCTAAAGTAGACAGAATTTTCTGCTCATTTTGCAGGAATTCAGACTTCGATAGCTCAGTGGACTTCGCGGCAAATGTTTCGCCGGTGTGGCGGCAGGTGGCTGCCGACACTGTGGCAGTTGAGCCATGGCCTAACGTGTGCCCTCTCGTCCAGTTCATGGTTTCTTTTTGGTGAGGAAAGAAAGAAAGATTATTGATGAAGAGAGAAGCTCCTGTTTGTATCGTGTTGCAACAAGTTGGTTAGGGACTTGGGGGCTTTATACTAGGTGACTTTGCATAAGTTGACGACCTCTAATTGAAAGGTGTGTGTCCAAATTAGTTGGGCAGAGGTACTACAGGTGGCTTTCTTTCTCTGTTTTTGAAAGAGTTGGAATGACAATTTCTTGAATTGAAATTTACAACGTGGCAAAAGGGTTAAGGTTTGGACAGCTTGGAGTAGGAGGGGGGAAGCGATGACTTGGCAAAATAGCCGGTCACCATGTGGTAACAAGGATTAGAGGCCAAGTGGACAAATATGGTTTCTAAACTTGGTCAAGTGGATACAAGTATAAGGAGGTGGATGAGGTAGATTGGATTGGATTATCCAAATTGCTCTACTTTTGGATGCGTTGTTTTGTAGGGAAGTGATGTTGATTCCCTTTGAAAGTTAAATTTCATGGATTAGGGGGCTGAATTTTGGGTTGAACAAACTTGTTGAATTTGTTTCTTGAGAAATTCTCTTTTTTGGTAGAGACTTGGATTGTGTTTTAGCCTTGGTTACTTGTTCTATTCTTAATTCTTAACTTTATGCTAACAAATTTGAAGTCAATTTCGCCCTTGATAACTCTCTCAGCATGCACACCAGGCAAGTTAGCAAGTCAAATGGTAATAGTAAATTTGTTTTCAGTCCACGAATTTTTTAGTATTCCATTGAAAAGTTCAACAATTTGATAGCAACATCGATAAGAGAGTTCATTAAATGACAATTGGCTTGTAGACTATAGATTGAAACTTTTCTTTGCAGGCAAAATTTTGTTTGCATGGTTTATGCGGCCATACGATAAAGTGTATGAAACTTTGATGGACAAGGTATGAAATTTGAATAGTACGTTGGATAACATAATAAATATCCCATAAATGGGTTTTTCAAGGTCAATAAGAATTTCAAATACAAAGAAGTTAAACCAACTGAGTTGAAATATTAAAAGTCTTTATGATTTGCAATTGTAGTCTTGAATATACAAAAGCGAGTTCGTGTAAGTGTGCGATCTCAAACTTGGAACCTTTTGTTTAAACTTTCTCGTCTTATATTCTCATCTCAATTCCAGAATCTCTCATTTATGCTTCCTTCCCTTGTATCATCCAATCCATCCCTTTTCCTTTCTTCTTAATTTATCTTTCTTCTTAATTTATTAAACAATGTAAATTAGGAATTAATGTTACGAAAGTCATACAAACACAAAAATTGTTGGTTTCCTTTGATTCTTGAAACATCAAGAAGTCACAATTCAAAACAAAAACCACTTCCAAGTTCCAATCCCCCTTCCCTTTTCATACTTGGAAAAAAAAATTATCTTTCTCTCTGTAGGATTTTCAGGAAATAATGATTTGACATCATTAGTTATCCTTGGTGCACTTCTTTTCAACAACCAGTTTCTAGAACAGCGTTAGGCTACGTTTTAATGATGCCGAACAATAAACTATACATGTGGAACTTTGTGACTTTAAAAATTTTCAAACCTAAATTGTCCAATGTAGTGGTTCGTAACTTATAAATCAAGAATTTGGGCTTTTTGATGCGGCAAAAGTGCACAAAAAGTCGTGATGATTTCCCAAATCTAAAAGCTTCATGAATGATTTATGACCGGCCAACAAAGCTGTTTTGTGTCATGAAGTAACCACCTGCAAGCTATTATTTTTACTTGCTCTATATCTATGAGTATTATTGACATGCTATTTAGAAATATGGAAATACTGTTTTAAAAAAAAATTGGAAGTACCTTTTTTAGCATGAATTTCAATTCCTGCCGTCAAGGTAGATATATGAGAGAGGAAAAATGTAAGTTTATAAGAGGGATTGTTGAATAAAGACTAAGATCATTTTCATGTGTAAGGTCCCAAAGTTGGATCCCTGTAGATGATTAAAGATAGAAAACTGGCCATTTTCTTTCACTTCTTGTTTTTTGGTTTTTTCTTTTCCCTTCTGTGTTTTTTGGAGGAGGAAGTAAAAGAGCTGAAAAGGGCCAAAAGTCAAGAATCCATTTGTTTAGGATTGTTGGAATTGACATTTTGGAATTGAACATCTTGACTAGTTGCATTGGTTTGAAATAGTTAGGCCATTAATAACAGCAAACTTTATTTTTTTTTTGGTTTAACACTATCAATAAACACAAAAATTTCTGCACATAAAATTATAAACAATCTTCAAGTCCACTTGCTTCCCCAAATTATACTTTTAAAAGCTAGAAACCTATGAAATTAGGTATATATATATATACATATAGGGCATTTGACAATTAATGAAGAATGCAAAAGGAGTTGGTTTGAAGAACAAGTTAAAGAAAGGTTGTCAAAGCAAAAGGGAGTAAAGGGTGCGAAAGAAGTTGCAACTAATTATACCAAGAGCAAGCAAGAGGGGTCATTTTATTTTATTGCTCACAAACTAACAATAATAGGTGGGGTTTAGTTGTAAAGTAAAAGCCAATTAAAAGGACCACCTCATCACTTCTTCCTTATTGTTTTCACACACTACACACAGTAGCCCATCTGCTTCTCCAAATTCTCGAGTTAGTTCATTTAGTTGGGCAGCTATTCATAGCATCTAATAGTTATTATATCAAAGCCTTGAGATTATACAACTTTATGAGATCTTCATTCTCCATGTGTGCACACAAGAAACACACACAACATGAAAGCGTGGCTTGTAAGATAGCCAATCATTACAACGCTTTTGTCTCACTCAACTCACGTGTTGCATGATAGTTTTTTATTCTCTCAATTGCTTGTGTACTTAGATCCAAGCAATCAAATTAATTAAGATCTTCCTCAATTTAATTTCTTGATTAACAAGAAGTGACCCTCCAAAAAAAAAAAAAAACTCATAGGTTAGGAGGCTCCCTCCAATTGGTGACAGCCTAAGAGGTGTACTTATTTTTTTAGTGACAATTAATTAATTCATATAGGACGTCATTAGTGGTATTGTCATGCAAATCTGACATGCCTCGTGGCTTTGTTTATGACCATATACCAAATGACCTTTTTTTGAGGCAGACCAAAATGGCTCTTAATTAGGTCTTGGCCTCTCAAAACGTGCCAATTTCGAAGGTTGAGCTCAATTAATTAGTGATAATTAATTTTAACAACCTCCAACAACTTTTGCTACTTGTTTTTCAAAAATATGCGGCATTTGGCTAGTAACAAAGATCTTTTCTTGATGAAAGACATTGGCAATCTCATCAGATCTTTAACATTTAAGAAAAAAGTAAATTCATTTACTTAATTACCAGATTAAGTGTATCTAGCTAACATTGAATTAACATGGACTGAAGTTCCCTAATACCTAATTACTATGACCCCATAACAAAGTTTTATTAACTAGGCATAGACCGAAAATTTGGGGGACCATATAAAGATCCAAAGCCAAAAAGACCCAAAAAAAAAAATATATATATATATATATATATATCCTCCATGCTTGTTAGAAAGCTGGCTATTTCATGACTACCCAACAATTAAATGGCTAAACCAAATAGCAACCATAGATTTTTATGCATCTGGGCCGCTTGATTTATTTCATACCTCATTTTAAAGATTTTAAAATCGATGGTTTGCAAGTTGCAATTGCATTGATGTATGACGGTTCAAGTTTGGTAATTAGTTTAGCTAAATACATTAAATCTTTCATAGTTTTAAGCAGAGGTTCGTGGAGCCACCTTGATGTGAGGGTGGGTAATTGCCCCCACCTCAACTTTGCAAGAATCATAAAATAGGCTTGAAAATTTTATAAAATTTTAGGTTTCTCTCACAATTGTCCCCCCTCGAGTTTAAAAAATATCCTTATCTCTTGACATTGCACCCCTATAATTTGGAAAATAGTCGTCTTTAAATAATCAATTTCTTTCTTTTAAGTATCTCTCCTACGGTTCAATTGTTTCAAAGCTATTAATTCAGATACATTTAACTACCACTTGAATGAGTAAAAATATAGAAAGTAGAACAAAAACTCAAAAATATTTTATTTTATTTTAAGTGTACAATCTTGCTCCCACTGAGCCTGGGTCCTCGCGTCGCTACTGGTTTAAGTAAGTTATGCTTAGTGTTTGAATTGAAGATTATTTGAAATATTTATTGTAATGCTTTTCTAATATGATGTTATATGTGAGTGATAAAAGAGTAGTTAAAAAGCGTTTTTATTGTGGTGAATAATGAAAAACATTTTGTAAATAATGCATATCCAAACAAACCTTCAAGGAAAAAAAAGCTAAACATATACAATATATCTAAAAAAAATAGAAATACGTGGAATGCAATACTTTACTTAATTGATTGAATTTAAGAGAGAGAGGGAGATGTGCATCTTAGTCGTAGCACACTATGCTTTTATGTTTATAAGCATTTCGAAAAAAAAAGAAGAGATTTTTAATGGGGAATTATGTGTGACGTACACTAAATAAAAAAAAGTATATATTTTGTTGATTAATTCTGTTTCTAACAAAAGTGATGTCTTTTTTTTTTTTTTTGAAAAGGAACTAAAAAGATAGATAAGACGTACGGCTAAATTCAGGACAAGGTATCACGCTTTTCTGATCCGAAACTTAGATTCTTCCGCACGATTTAATGAATCAGCCGCTTTTGCACCAAACTCCAATTAAAAAAGCGCCTGCAATTCTTGGAAAGAAAGTGCTCCAAGTCGGCTGTTGCTAAGTCTCCGACGTTCCTTTATTCTAGTTTTTGTGTTGAAGAACAAATTACCAAGTGTTGTTGAGGGATTGGTCAAAATGAATTTTCAATTTGACATATAAATTGTACGAGTCATCTATTAGATCTTGTGGCTTAACATATTTTGTTACACAATTCTTGACTTATAACACTGTTGTAAATTTCAATTCTCATGTATATTACTATATTTGTGTATGTAAGTGCAGATTAAATTTAAAGAAAAAAAGTACAACATAGCATCTAATTGAACCAAAAGTCAACCATATCTGTCACAGTCTCGTTTGTTAACCTCCTTGTTATACGTTCTTATAAGTTTTCGATAAGACCCTCAAGTTAAATTTAATTCTTAGTTACCCAATCAATTATTGTTGTTAGCATTGTAACAACGAGAGCGAGAGAAAGAGAAAAGGCTAGGATATCCTAAAAAAAATATTATTTATGTGTTATTGGTACTTTTGTCCTTTTTCACAATTTTAGTTTTCAAATAATACATACTAAAAATAAATTTACTTTATTAGTATCCATTCAACGTTTATTAACAAGTTTCAAACTGAAACACGTAAACTTCTTTAATAAAATAACAAGAAATTGAAAATTACTAAAAGTAAGTAGTAGGATTTAGAGATCATAGCTTCTAATCCCTTGTAGCTCTTCCCGCTTCTTAAATCACACACTTTCTGTGTTAGAAAAAAATTTAAAGGAGAAGTATTAAAGCATCTTTACTAATGCGTACTCCGTTAAAAAAATACAAAAAAAAAAACTATAATGATAAAGTTCAAAATATCAGAAGAATATTTACTCCACTTAGAAACAGTAGTATTACTGCTTCAGCCGGTTTTCCAACAACCTTCACTTGACATGCATAGAAAAAAATTCTGAAAAAAGAGCTGTTGCCATGTTATTTTGACGTTCCGTCGTAGAATTGTGAGTGCAGATTGAGAAAGATTCAGGCACTAAATTGCCATGTGTGGTTGAAGGGTTGAATCCAAATGTAAGGTGAAATAGTAATATTTGCTTTTGGAATTATTCTCACATGAGGAGTTGGGCATTCCTGGATATGCTGGCTTTTGGTAACACGGGACAGCTAGCTAAGAACTACAGTTGGATATGTAGTCACGTAATAGCTTTAAAGCCAAGATCAGTATCATGTTTTCAAGCAATTATAGGCTCTTTTTTTTATACGAGTACTTGACGTTACAACACAAAGGAACATTTCATCCGTAACCGATAAATCACGGGTTTAAGTCATCGAAGATGTTAGAAAACTTGTCAATCTCTTTAAGAAAAAGAAGGAAGTAGATTGTGATGAACCAACTCAATTTCCAAGTGATACTTAGCCCATATTAACAGCAGAACCGCTTAGTTTTCCTCCATAAATCTAGTAGAATTCCTTCATATCTTAATCAATACCATTTAAGATCTTCCTTAAAGAATAATCATAATAATAAGAAGAGAGATCTTCACAAACCCCAAAAAGACTATCACTGTTTAGATCAGTAGAGTGTAAAAAGAAGGGTGGTGTTAATGCCACAGTTAGTATTCAATGGAAGGTATATTTCTCGTTTTAGAAGGACATCATTTTGAAATTAAATTACCTGTTGTAATATCAGTAACTAAGAAGAGTATTATTCAGAACCAGAAAATTTAAAGGTCATTAAAGAGGATTAATTTCTTTCTATACTGATAATGTATATACTAGCGAGTCCGATACATCCTAATTAATCTTACCTTGGGTTCAAACGTCAAGTTTGCACATGTAATATGCATTCAGATCTACTAATGTATATATTATCAATGTAAGAAAGCTTAATCTCATTAATTCTACAAAAAAAAATTAGTATGTGAGATGTTATATTGGAATAAAGAAACATATGAGCTCTTCATAATCTTTTGGCTATTGTTATTCCACAGTTTTAGATTTTCTAGCAGTACTAATGCACTTACCACCGAGGAAAAAATATGAACAGTGATCGACTTTTTTGCTTATTGTACTCAGTTCAAATTTAAATAAAAAAATGAAAAACAGGAAAGGCTTTGGGCAATCTCGCACCGTGTCTAGAGAGAAATTGATCCCTTGACATTTTAATTACCCAAGGAAGGGGTGGTGTTGATGATTTTCATAGTATACAGAGTTGGAAATCCTATAACTTACATATTCATCTCTTCATGTGTATACAATTGCCTAATTAGGTGAATATACACATCTCCATAGCCATTGCAGAATGCAAGCATCTTTTCTTTGAAGTGTAGGCATTTCATTTGTTGGCCCCAATCCTTAATTTTCAATACAGTAGCTTCAAGAATGAAACTGCAGTATCATAGATTGCTTTGAAAAGGACACAAAAAATAAAAAAAGACAAATCGTATGCTTGTTTATTAGTCAACATAAAAACTAACACCATGGCTCATCATCAAACATTGGATAGTCAATATGTCAAAAATGCACCCACAAATGGTGGGCATTGCATATAAACATTGCCCCATGTTGAGAGATAGCAATTTTGTTGTTTCCTTTAGTTTTTTTTTTTTGAGAGCGGGGCAGGGCCCCCGGCCGCCGCAGGGGGGGGGGGGTGGGTGTGTGTGTCACCCTCTTAAACGCCTATAAACAGAATGTGGATATGATCCAAGAGAGTGTCCAAAGTCCCAGAACTCTGAAATAGGTCGAAATCACTTTAACCAAAGCCTTTTTGCCCTTTTAGCAAGCGCTGCAGCTTGAATAAAGATGAGATGACTTTGTCTGATCATCAAGATGGTACTACTTCTTGATGAGAAACACCATGGCCCAGAAATGGAAACTAAGATAAATTGTTGGATTTTAGACAAATTCTTCCAAGGGAACCCAATCGTCTTCCAGTAAGACCTCATAATTTCCAGCATGAGATGTGTATACAGCTAATACGTATTTTACAAACTTTGGAGGTTATATTCACTTAAACGTATGCAGTAAATTAGAGGAAACACAATCTTCCACCATACCATTTAGCCTGCCGTAAAGAACACAGGCCTAGCTGCCTGCTAGAAAGCACAATGTGCAGACACAAATGCAGATCGAAAGTAACTTAACAGTAGCACATTGGCAATTATTTTTTAGCGATTTGTTCTTGCTTATGATATACCACATTGAAGTGTTAGAAGTTTCTGTTTGTAGCATTTATATATACATAATGTTATGGAGATGAGCACAGCCAGCAGTCCATGTAACGACCCGTGAATACATAACAAAGAAAGGATTGCTGATTAAGGTTACATAGCACCTTGATCCAAACAACGAGGTTTAGGCGGCTTCAGCAAATCCAACTCTCATTTTTCCGTAGTCAAATACAGTATGGTATTGACCCATGAAAACATCACCCAGAATCCTGCAGTCCATGGGAACCATTAACAGGAATTAATGGGTATATAATTTTATAGAACTGAGAGTGTTTCCCAGGAAAAAGTCTAAATCAGAAGTACCCAAATCTCAGAAAGCAACTCCTGAAACCCACACCAAGTATGGGAAGCCAGCAATGCAGTTACAAATGAGCTTAATACTTGACTGCTTGCAGAATTTTAGATGTCATTCCACTAATGATGGAGGGAATGGAGTGACTAAAAGCTAATCAGCTATTATTTTTAGTGTAGAAGCTGCTCACTGCAGCATATAAACATGCATAGCAGGAGAAGATAAAGATAAGAACATACCATAGAGGTCCACGAGGAGGGAGGACATCCAAAGCTGTAAATCCACTAATGCACTGAGCTGCAGCTCCTTCACCAACTCGAAGAATATACTGAGAGGCCAGAAATGTAAGTTTGACATTTGTCATACCAAAAATATCATTGTAAATATTTAGAGAACAAAACAACATTGTGAGGAGTACAAGGCAAATTAACTTTACCATGATACGGAGACTCAAAAAAAAAAAATCTTCGTAACCCTACTTTTGTTATTGTCTACAATAGGACTACTCAATATCCAGCCACATTCTTCCAGATTCTCATGCACTATCTCAAACTAGACAACAAGAATTGGCAACTTTTACGCATGCAGTAATCATGTCCAGGTCCTGATCCAATAAGTGCTTCCAAGTTTGATCATAAGTTCCCATTGTACCTCAGTCAAGTGTTACAAATTGCAGACAATATGATCTGAAACTAAATGTAGTTAACAGTAGAAAAGTGCGAAAAGTGAGGTTTAGGAAATGGCCATATAAAACCATTGTTCTGTTTTTCTATATTCTTCAGCTGCTCCAAACATTGCAGCTTTGGATACGGAAGTCTGTAACAACATTCTCCCAACCCACTTATTAATGCTTTTAAAAAATTCACGACCATCGTTGCTATAATTGGCTACTATCAAATCCAATGAAATCATGCATAATTGGACCATAATTTTGAGCAGCATGAGCATAATTGTAGACTCTCTTCTTTTCCAGAAAGCCAACCTGTTTTAAAGTTTCTTCTAGTACAATACTAAAATCAATTCAGAGATGTCAATTCACTTTCATCTAGAGTAATTCCAAAAAGCAACTCTCATAGTTAACATCTAGTGAACTCATAAAACTTAATAAACTGACAACAAATGTAAGCGATGTAAGTGGTCTGTTTGCAATGCAGTGGTTTTATCAGTAAGTTATGGGTAAGGCAGGCAGAAGGTATAAAAGATTCACTGCAAGCCGCATGATACCAAACTAGTGAACATGTTAATGAGGTTTTAGAAAACACCCCCACCCCCACCCCCACCCCCCCCACAAAAAAATGTAATTTAGTGGTTTATTTCTTACATAAAACTGGTACCAGTCCTGCCAAACGCCACACTAGAATGTGGACTTTATTTATATTTTCCCTTCTAAAAAAAAATGCAGGTAAGAACCATATGGGCCAGTAGATCATGACTAAAAAGTTTTGCGAAAATGATGCTCGTGGCTATAATGATCAATTAAGTAAATTCAAAAAGAAATGCTAAAGTTACTAAACAACATTACTTACAAATTCAAAAATAAATAAATAAATAAAATACGAAGTGCTATACTTGACATATGCATAAGGAGTTGCTTTGAGTTCCTTTGAAGTACCCTCATGATTTTTAACTAGCGCATCACGTATATATCTTAAAGGATATTGATAAGACACAGGATTTGCATAAGAATGTCAATTTAATGTTTGCGCAATTATTTTTGGTCAATTTTTTTTCGTGGAAAATATTGCGCACTCTTCCTCCTCTCATTTTGGAGATCTTACTCATCTTGGATTCGTGTCCATAAATCCATGAAAATTTCAATGAATTTCACAATGATTTAAATGCCAAAGGAATTCATAAGAGTGGAAATATCTATATCTTTTCTCTTCCAGAAGTTAGTTGCTTAATCGGGAAATATCACCTAGGTGAACAAACTATAGAAAAAGACAGCCTTTAGGTAGTTGCGAGCTGCCCAAAAGGACTACATTGTAGAATAATCAAGCATCACAAGACAGATGGGAAAACATGCTGAATAGCTAAAACAGAAGCAATGCCGTATATAACCAGAAAAGAATAAGGAGAGTCAAAGAGACAGGTACATGTGATCAATTACCTGCTCAGGAGAAAGCTCAAACGTTTTAGAGCCAATAATGAAAGAAATTTTGGGCATTGAAGCAAGAGCACTGCAATCAACAGCAGACTCCCCCATAGGACTAGGTAGTCGGTCACAAAGCTGCACTCGCACACAAGCCAAAAGGTTAAGATCACCAAAAAACCAACAGTCTAAAACAGCATAGATTAGTGCAGGGACTAATTAACCTGATTAATATAGTCCAAGATTTTTTCTTCAGTTTGATTCCGTCTCAGTTGATTTTGCATCCAAACAACTGCCATTTGACATGCCGTGCACATATTATCACGTGGACCATCAGATGTCCTGTCAGTCTCATTCTCCACCACGCTTTCAATAAGCATACTGCAGAGACATACCATGGTTGACTCTTATTAAAGTTGAAACACTATATACCCTTTCTGTTTTGGTTCTAAATGATGAAAAACAGATGAACCTTTCTTCTTAAAAACACTCTCATTCTTGAATGCCAAATCAGAGAAGAACAATGCAACACTCTTAAGCTAAGTGCAACTGTAATCACACAGAAGTTTCCCATAACTTGTGGCTTATTCCACATTCACTAGTTTCTACAGTGCATCTCGTGGAATGGCTGTTGCTACAGAGAGTAGCTATGTACTTCTCCAGATAATGTGAAAATTTCATGATTATGTTTTCTTTCCAATGCGTTTTGGCCGTCTCTCATTTGCTTAATAGAAGCAAATTATAGCTGTTTCCAATATAAAAAATGAAATTAAACATTCTGATTTGCTTTTTTGCTTTTAGCTTGAAGCTGATATAAAAGTTCATTAAAAAGGCAGGCTAGAGGTAATTCCACCAAACACCTATTTGTTTTTTCAAAAAAATTAATAGCTTTTCCAGGAATCATTATCTTTTTCAGGTTTTAAAAAGTTAACACATACAATTCAGGCTCATAGGATGATCAGATTTGACATCCTTCTCCCATGCTGAACTCGTTTTAGCGATCAAAACAACTACCACGATATCTTGTAGATTCTTCTTCAAATAACAATTAGAACGAGTATTGTCCATCCTGACCATGCCAGCATTTGAAGGTCAGTAAGATATGAGAGAGAGAGAGAGAGAGTTAACATCATTCAAGGATGAAGATGAGAAGATACAAATATAATTACTATTGCCACAAGCTGAATTGCAGCATATACCTGACATCATGAGAACCATCAGACGAGCACAATCCAATTTTCGAGCAGATTTGCTGTGGCTCAGCCTAAAAAAACAGTGTGAGAAAGCAAAGTTTAGGTCTCAAACAAAGAATAGAAAATCGCCGGATTGGAGCAGTAGGCAACATCGTGTATTCAAATTACACATGTAATACCATAATCAAACCACTAAAAGAGTTAACAAAACCACAATCACCAAATACATAGCTCTTGTATACCTTAGCCAATAGCATTTCGATTATGGTTTTACCATACTCAGTAACCACAGACTTGCACTCTTGGCTTAAAACTCCAGAAGCTCCAATGGCATGATTAATTTGTGTTATAACAGTCTGAAAATGGATATCCAAAACATCAAATCACAATTCACGATTTGACTAAATGCAGAAGATGCAATAAAAGGGTAAGTGCTGAAGCATACAAACAGGAAACAGGATCAAAATGATGATATAGCACACAAATGAAATACCCAGAAAATAAATAAGAAGTGTATGTCCTTGTTTGCCACATGAATGATTATCAACGTAGTTACTCCCTCCACTCCGTAGGTTATGACCTTTTGAGGACTCAAGGTTTTATTCCACAGTATTGGACTTGTAATGTTTGTTCGTCAATTGTCAAGTTTAAGTGTTTAACACTCATTCAACCTTTTTCGGTTGTATAATAGCCAATGCACCATAGTTGTTAATGGTAAACAAGTTATGTATGTTGAATCACTAGCTTGAAATTCTCTTCCAAACTTCTCCTGAAACCAGATGTGTTAAGTAACTCTATTGTGTACGTTCAATGGTACAGGTCCATGCTAGCCTATTCCATACTTGAATGTTTTAGAACAAGTTGCATTGAGAGCAGAAAAATGCAAGGGTAGAGCGTGGAATTGGGAGAAAAAAATCATTAGACATTTTAACCAAGTGACAAGTAGTTTAGAACAGCCAAAAGAAGAGATGAATGACTCTATCGATGGGACAGAGGGATCATATACTTTTACAAGAAGAAAGTCAAACAGTAGCAGCAGCCCAACATGAACATGGGGCATTAATAAGCAGAACTCGAAGCAATTTTGAAAACTGATTGACAGTTCTGGTTACAGAAATTATAAACAACCCCCAAAATGTAGACAGAACTAGCTGATGAGATTTCCCAAACAACATTTCACTCACAAGATAAAAATAAGAAACACATATATAGAACCTTCCTAGTTCACTTTTTTCGCTGAAATCTTCAACAAAAGAAGTATTCTTAAGTTTAGGTCATTTTCGTCATCAGAAAAGGAAACATAAAAGGTGCAGAAGTCTTTAAAAACTGACAGAAACGACTCTACACCACACCATTGGATAAAAGAAAAATATATTTCTCCCTTCTTCCATGATGAAGTACTGGTGGCACAAAGAGTCCAGAAGACTAAAACTACACCCACAAATCTGATTCTTACTGATGCAGTCATGAAAATCAATCCTAAAAGTTAACAAGTCTTGAATTCAAAATTTTCAGCCTTCAACGGTTAAATCCATGAGAACAGACTAGTTGAGTAATTACCTCAATTCATTAAGTTGACCAAGAGAGAGTAAAAGACCTCCAATCAGAATCAAGATTGATATGAAGGCTTTTGCATCTGAGTTTGAAATGGCGCGCACTGAATAAGAATAAAAACTAAATGGTGACTAGGACATTCTTCATCACATACGGCACACACGAAAAGGACTAGACCTCTACTTTTGTGGCTGAGTTATGTACTCCAGCAAACATTCCAAAGATCAACTTAAACAGGAGTTTATAGATTGCACAGATCACTAGATTTACGAGTCATTACATGCAAAAAAAAAAAACTTAGGATAACTTTAACTGTGACGGTTACTTCCTATGCTGGTACCAGATAAAGTGAACTTCTTGATGCGAACCCGATTCTCCAAGCTCCCGCTCTCAAAGAAACAAATCGATCAGACAGCGGAAGGATCTATCTTGACCAGGCTATGGATAATTGAATGGAAACCGAAACCCTATAAACCCCTTGATTGTGACCTAAGAATAATTCTTACCCACAATAAGCGATAGATAGAACTGCCACAACCAACCGCGATCATTGATTGAAAAGCCAAACTTGAACAAAGGAGACAAGCTTTGTATCAAGGACGCTCCCAAAGGAACAAGAAAGAGAAACTTCTCAACGTTGCATAAGGTTGGCTATTTATAGCCTTACAAGACTCAAAAACCCTAGACCTAGTTGGAAAAACATAAGTTTCCTATTTTGATTTGACAACTTATCTTGACATAACCTTCTAAACTCAAATAAGACTAATAATTGTGTCTAGATATGTTAAATATGCCTTAATAGGCTTACAATCCTCAAATGGACGCTACGAAATAGAAACTAACTTAAAAACTACGAAAATAGTCTAACAATAGAAAAACTAATTCGACGAAGACCGGCCCGGGACATCACGCCGGTCATTGTGCTGGACATGACCAGAAGTTCACATTGAAAGAATGAAAATCATGTTTAAATGCAGGGATACTGGATCCACGGCCTGGTCCCTTGTGGATCAGGTCACGGATCCGCTCCTGGCTTCTTTTCCCAAGGTTTCCTTTGACAATGATCCATGCCAACATCTTCCAAGCCCGAGTACAATACAAACCCTGGTTTGTTAAGGTCTTTTACCTCCTTTTGCGCTTGAACTAACCCTGGAAAAGCCTTATTGATGCTTTGTTCTTCCATGATCCATTCCTTCAATAATCTTGAGTACTCCAAATGATCACGAACTGGAACTTCACATCATAAACTCTTGAAGGTAGCGCATGGATTCCTATCACTTCTCATGCCAGCCGAAGTGAGATCTATATTTTTCAGCCATAGAACGATAACATGGGACACATTTTCGGGAAAGAAGAAAGAGAACGAGAAAGGGGAAGAAGAAAGAAGATAGACAACAAACAATCTTTTCGTTTAGATTTTTCCAGACAGCAAGCTGCGATGCTAAATTAAGCAGCGACGCAAATTAGTTATCAAAGTTCAGAAACATTTAAATATTGAGATCAGCTTCACCAGTCATCTAGCTAAACTTGAAAACCATAAGCCCTTCAAAGTCGATAGATATATTTCTTCCAATAGGGAGAAATGACTAATTGATAATTTGGTTTCAAATATTATTGTCCTCCTTAATATCAAGCTTTTAGAGATCAATTTTGGCAGCTAGTTTTGTGATATGCTTATACTCCAGTTCCTAGACTGTAAAATAGGAAAGATAACTAGGGGTAAAAGATATAAGATACATACTGTTGGTCCTGCCAATAAGGAAGTTCCAGAGTCGGCAATTGCTGAACAACCTTCAGCACAAAATCCTGAAATTGAAGATTTGAAGACCGTAACAAGCAACAAGAAATGAATAAGCAACAATTACAATATTATCAATATCTCCTAAGCAAGAAATCTAAAAAATTACCTGTTGTTTCACCACCAATCAGTACGTCACCCATATTAAACTGCGAGAATAAGAAACTACATTAAGAACATTCTAGTTTTCAATCATCAATTTCAGGGAAAGAATGGCATAAGAATCAGAAAACCCACCTGCCAATAACCCTTCTGAGTTACATTAACGTAGGCATGGTCACCCTTAAAATGATTAGTATCAACCCCACCAAAAACAATTTCACCCCCTTGTTCCTCTTCAGCTTTGCGATTGAACCAGAATGAAAAAACTGGTTGGTCAACAAGACCCTGTTTCACCATGTTGTACCTAAACAAATGTAACAAAGAAGGAATTGAATTGAGAAAAAAAAATTGTATGTGAGATTTATCCAAGACTAAACAAATACTGTTGGTAAACTGGTTATCTACAGAGAGGAATCAAATTTGTCAGTCGAATAGCAACCAGCCAATTAACAGGAGATACACTTATACCTACCAGACGGGAACAGCATTCCCAACTGATATCTCTTGAAATCCTAGTCCAAGGATACCATCAAACTTGGCAGCCAAGAAAGTGATCCCTGGCTCTCTGGTTGCCTCTATGAAATCCTAATGAACAGAAATGTTAATACTGAGTTTCTAATCGTGAAAGAATATTTTAGTTCTGAAATATTATCAGTGAATTTATAATGATGTGAAAATGTTTATTCTGAACTTTACCTGATCCTTTACAATAAGATTGCCGAGCTTGACATGATCTTGGCTAAAAAACCCAGAGATGGATCCAGTGCCATAATGAATTTCAGCAGATTTTCCTGTCAAGAATGATTTACCATATAATTTCAACTATTGAGACAAAAAGTCAATTAAAGCTAACGCAAGACATCATGTTGCAAAATATTGTTTATGAGGAGCTATGTTTGACAATGCTGAAGAAGAATTTTGGCTTATATCCCTAAGATTATTCCTGTTTCTATGAGGGTTCTATCGATAAACAACTTCTAGCCATTCCTAGTAGGAATTTCTTTGTCTACTGTAGATCAAGTAACATTCCAAAGGCCTTGCCAACATAGTTTTCACCATTTTTGTATACACAAAAATGGTGTAATTTATTTCTTTTGTTGTATTACGAACTGCAGATTGAGGAGACGCTTAGAAACCACATGTACCCTAAAAGCGAAAAGAATGTGAACTATGGTAGTCTTTAATACGATGAACTTTCCTAAGAACGGTCAAGAAAAATGCTTAATTGAAGTGAAAACTGCCCTAATATAGAGTTGCTACAATCCCATATGGAGAACAACTTAAAAAATTAATGATCAGGAACAACAGCAAAAGGATGTAAATAACTAATTTCAGATACCATTTTTCTTGTAAGTACTTGAATGGCCTGCCTTATACTTTGAATGGAAATAACATGCAACCTGCAGCCAATTATAAAATTCAGGTGACAGAAACAACAGCAAGTATGCAAAGTAAATGGGAAAGCGAAGGGGGGTGGGTTGGGTGAAGGAATTGCATTCCGAGGAATCAAAGAATTCCTCGAGATGAAATTACCGAAAAATAACACTTCACAGAGGGCACCCATAGATTAGAACTTCCGGTATCAAATATCACAGTGAACTTCTGAGGAGGTGTGCCAACACCAATTTCACCATAATATTGCGCATCCATGTAGTTCTTTAAAGCAATAATATCAGTATCCGACTGTACTACATTTCCACGACGACGATTAATTCTTGCAAAACCCCCTTCAGTAAGATCAACATTTCCAGAAAACCGGCTGATCTGATCTAACTTTGTTTTCTTCAGTGCAACTCTAATCAATTTATCATTTGATGCTGAAAACACAGCAGGGGACAAAAGCAACAACAGTACAAAAGTAACTGCAGTGGCCCCACATTTAGTCCCCATAGAAACACCTAGGATTGAAACAGCAAAAACTTAAAAATTAACCTCCAACTTTCAGCAATCCATATCTTGAAACACAAAAGCAATCAAGTAGGAAAAGAGAGTCTATCCAATGTTGTCAAGAGCCCACATGCAAAACTTGTTTTCTCTCTTTACACATTATTTTTCTTGCTATTTTTAGGGCCTGTTTGGATCCTAAATTTTTGTGGAAGACGGAAAAAAAAAGTGCAAAATAAAATTACTGCCTCCACATTTGTCTGGTATATAAGCTAACTAAATCTAGGGAGTCCAAATTAAATAGGATCTATAGAATTCAGAGCCTGCTTATGTCTAATTCTAGTATCACTCCATCATTTTAGTCTCAATTCACATTTCTTTCACTTTAACAAACCACATTCTCGGGATAATTACTTTCCTTCAAGAATCATATACTTCCAAGTAGCCCTGCACAAAAGTGAAGCTTTTGACAACATTTTCTTTCCTCATCTTTGAATTAAAAGAAACTTTCCTTAGTGTCTTTCCCAAACTAAAATCCAATAATTCTCCAGTAAATTTAGTCAAGAAACTCAAAGATCACAAAATCAACTCGACCAAAACCAAACATAGATTTATATCCCCAGCAAATTCCCCAAAAGTTCGCCCCCATCGTCCCTTTCCTATGCATTATCTCAACTAAAACCGAGAAACCCACTAAAGATGCTGAATTTCCTACCTTATGTAGTAATCAAAAGCAATAAAAAACATGAAAAACTTTAAACCCAGAAACTAAAGTATGCTACTTCCAAAGTCAACCACAATCATATGAACTTTAGCACTAACCACTAGGAAAACTATGATAGAGCAGCATAATCATATGAGTATGGATTCAAGTAAAATAAACAAAATCACATACAAAAAAAACTGTTATGGAGAAAGAAAAGGGAAGAAACTTGCTTACTTGATCAGATAATTGACAGCAATAAAAGGTTGGGAAATCTGAAGAGGGAAGTTGGGAAATGATCCCAAATAAGAAATATACGTGAAGTCAACGCATAATCAGCTTTCTTGTGGAATGTTAGAGTGAGGAACTGAGGCGGCTTCATGATTGGTGGCCTAATTTTTTAATATAAGATAGTAATTCATTATCGTTGGAAGTTACGAAAACTCATGGATAATTGCGTTTGTGGGTTTCCCTTAAATTGGACTGTAGCCCATGAGGTTTGGAATATTTCACATTGAGAAACAAAGAACGTTACAATGAGAAATTTCGTTAATAGACAAGTTAAGAATTGGAGAAAAAAACATCATTTTGAACTAAATCTATCTTTTGTTTTTGTTTTTGATAATTAAACTAAGGGTGTGTTTCATAAAATTGAAGTCTGGAAATTGAAATATGAAATATGAAATCTGAAGTGCGAAATTATTAAGTTATTGAATTGTTAAGTACTAAATCTAATACATTTGAGTGTATATCATATTAAGTGATAAATAAATAATTTATCACTTATTTTTTAGAGCAAATTTTGTTTAGAAAATTCATCGTCACTTAATTAATTAATTCAAATGTTTAATTTTTGATTAACAAATGTATCTGAATCTGTTAAAATCTGCATTTATTAAATTTAAATGCTGAATTAGTTTATGAAATGGGTTTAAATCTATCTTATAATAAGAAATGTATATGGGAACAGTTTATGATGTTTCACCTAGATGTTCAAGTTCTTGACAACTTTAGAGAAGGCTTTTATTTTTGTTTATAATAAGACAAGTTGGAGGTTTTTTTATTTTGGGTGTTCAATTTTAGCAAAAAAAGAAGGCTTGATGCTAGTTCGAAGGATGTTGACAAAACTGGTTACAGGAATAGGTTTAACTCCAGATTTCATTAAACAAAACCAATTGAAAAATGGTTACACTATAATTTTCCAATTCTTTTAAAGCAAAAAATTAGTTTATAAAAGACATCAAGTAGGAATGTACGCGAGCCGAGCTCCTCGCGAGTAGCTCGGTCAATGACTTGGTTTGAACTCAGTTTGACCAAGTTTGAGCCGAGTCTCGAGTAACTCGATTATACATTCAAGTCGAGTTCGAGTCAAGATTAGGCAACTCGTGGCTCAATGAGTAATATAATTTAAATAATATATATGTATTATACTTATAAAATGACCGTTATAGGTATAATTTATACTGAATTTACATGATACTCTTCTTTATAATAAAATTCCATAATGGCAGAAAAGTAATAACATAATTGTAAAAAGTACTGAAAAGAAAAAATGTTGGGAAAAAGCAAAGAAAAGGTGGAAAATTCATCAAAAAAATTGTGAAATGCTTCAGTCTCTTTTTCTCTGTTCAAACCACTAAGACTAAAACTTCTAAACCCCCATCTCCGTCACCCTCAATCTCTCACTCATCACCGTTGCTCACCGTGTCTGTAAGCCTCTAACGCCATCGCTGCAGAGCTAGTTGACCTCTAGGGATGTTTAGCTAAAATCTAAAGAGCAAAGAAGGAATAGTGAGGTGCCATCGGAGCTGCTGTTTGGGCTGATCGCAGACCAGCCACCAGAGCTCATTTGAGTTAGAAGTAAGCTTTTATTTGCCGACTTAACTACTAGAATTAATTGTTGCTTAGAAAATGTTTGTCAATTAAAGAAAAATTGGGAACTTGAAACAATATTACCAAAGGGTTGAAACCCTAATGCGCAAATTTCAGTGGAATTTGCTAAATGCTACTGTAAATGGTTGATTGTTAGTTGGTTTTGTGGAAGTTTTCTTGAGTTAATTTTATTTTTGTCAATGGCCGAAACCCTAACGAGATTGGTCACTGTGCATATGAATTTATCTTGATTAATGAGTTAATTTTATCCACAAAATTTTTTTTTTGTTTCGTTCTTGGATCATTTTAGTTTTTAATGTTAGGAAATTTAGGTAAATTGGCATTTGGCATGAGATAGATATGCTACAAAAACACGGGCTAATTGATCTTAAATTGTCCAAGTGATGAAATGTTTCTACCCAGTACTTTCGGATGGCTTATGTTGTAGGTATATGTATACATTCCACTGATTATATATTGCTTGTTAGGGAATAGTTTTAAAGTTGTAAGAGTAATTGAAAATCTTGTATTCTTGTATGGCTGACCATTATCAACTAAGGATGTTTTATTAAAGTTGTAACAGTAATTGTAGTATAAAAATTGCAATCTTGTTGACACTTAAGAATTTGCCCAATTTGACACTTAAAGAACCTTTGACAGTTCTTTATAAGAACCTTTGACTCACTCCCTAGAAAGTTGTCAAGAAAATGTAAAGTGGCACTAGACATTTGATGAGTTGCTCAAGATTAGAAGGCAATGCCGAAGGAGTTGGTAAGTTAAATGCACTTGATTTTGGGTAGTTTTTGTGGTGATATGCTTGTACTAATGAATGTTTGTAGTGGCTGTATGGCTGACACAAGTGTGTATATACATTTACTTTTTGGGTAAATTGTAGGTACGGCAATTAGTCTTCTTGAGGTATCTTCTATCCCACAATTATCCGCTATAGATTTATCTACTCCATTCACGCTGGATACCCCTATCTTTATAAGTAATGATACAACACCAACAACTGGAGTTCAAGCGATTGCTCCTAACTCAATAACCGGGTCTATGCCACCTGAAGAAGAAGAAGAACCAGCTGCCCAAATAGGAGGAGACACACGAGAGGTGATTGAAGCTAAAGATGAATTCCGCATCCACAAAAGAAGGAAAACATCTGAGGCTTGGGATGATTTTGATGAAGTTGAGGAAAATAGATTGTATTACACTATTTGCAAGCATTGCAAGAAAAAACTGTCAAGAGATAAGACAAAACAAACAAGTAGCATGTGGAGGCATCAAAACAGATGTTCAGCCCAAAAAGTAAGCATTAGAAAGGCAAAGCAGCAAAACAAACTGAATTTCCAGCCAACTGATGAATCTTTTTCGACTTTGCCACTCCTAAGCGGAAAGTTTGACATAGAGAAAGTTAGAGACGTTGCTGCACATGGGGTGCTAATGCACAAGCATCTGTTCACCATATTAGAAGTAGAGGGCTTCAATCTTATGATGAAATGAGCGATCCGAGAGTGGAAGAGAATCTCTTGAGCAATAGCAAAAAATGATTGTATACAAGTATATGAGGTTGAAAAAATTAAGATGAGGAACAAGTTGAAAAATGTCAAAAAAGTGAGCATCACCACAATCGATCTTTGGAAGTCAAAAAATCGAAAGATCGAGCACATGGTCATCACCGAGCATTGGGTTGACTATAATTGGAAACTACAAAAGCGAGTCCTAAGTTTTGTGCACATACCACCACCTCATTGAGGAGTTGAGATAGCATCTTCAATTTTCAAAAATGCAAAAGAGTGGGGCATTGAGTACAAGATTTACTCCATATCAATTGACAATGCCTTGAACAATGATGTTGCTGTTAGAATATTACCGGATGACATCTCCAGGTCCAAAAAGCTTCCTTGTGATGGAAAATTCTTCCATGTTCGATGCTGTGCACATATTTTTAACCTTGTGATTCAAGATGGCATTTCTGAGATTGTGGACATCATCAAAGCCATTAGGGACTCTGTGGAATTTGTGAATCGATGAGAGAGTTGAGCGTTGATGTTTGCTAAGATTACCCAACAACTCCAAATACAAGGAAAAATGTTGCTTTACGATTACAAGACAACATGGAATGCCACTTTCAAGATGCTGAATTATGCCATCAAATTTAAGGATGTTTTTCCCTGTTTCCAAGATAGAGAGCAAAGTTACAATTTTTGCCCATTTGCTGAGGATTGGGAAAAGGCAAAAAAGGTTTGTTTGGTCTTGGAAAAATTTTGGCAATGCACACATATAATTTTTGGCTCAGATTATCCTACCAGCAATCTTTTCCTTCAAGAGTTGGTGAAGATAAAAAGAGTGTTGGATGCTCGAGTTAATGATGAAGACCCCTTCATTTAGGCCATGGCTCAAAATATGAAAGTTAAGTTTGACAAGTATTGGGGTGAATGTAATTTGATATTGGTTGTGGTAGCCATTTTAGATCCGAGACAGAAAATGAGGGTTGTAGACTTCACCTACCCTCAATTGTATTCACCTTCAGAGGCTGCTCATAACATTTCCACCACTCGTCAAGTAATCTCTGAGTTATATGATGAGTATGTTGCTTTAGCATCGAATCCAACTGGAGGGCCAATGGCTTCTGGCTCTTCACAAAGGCAAGCAACAAATGTGACCAAGAAGACTAGATGGGGTGACTTTGATCAATATTGTGATGAAGTCGAGACCAACGAACCCCATAAGTCAAAATTGGTTGATTATTTAGACAAGCCTCACCAAAAGACTGGAGAAGATCTCGATGAATTTGATTGTTTGGAGTGGTGAAAAATAAATCGAATCTCATACCTAGAACTTTCTTGAATGGCCTGCGATATCTTGGCCATTCCGATAACTACAGTTGCATCGAAGGCCACATAAGTGTTGGGATTCGAATAATTGACACCTATTGAGTTGCACTTCACTCAGATATAGTTCAAGTGTTGATGTGTCCAGGAAATTGGTGTAATAATCTTCACGGGGTCAAAAAGAAGATGAAGGTCAACTTAATTGTTTTATTACGAAACTTCCATATTTGAGTTATTGACTATAAGTTACTTTATTTTTTTGGGAAATTGTGCAACTTTTTTGTGTTTCCCCCTTTCCTTTTTGTAGGAAGCCAAGACAATCAAAGAATTCGACTTGCCCAAGCTTTGAAGATTTATGCTGCTATTCATTTCTTCAACCTAGATTAGCTCATAATTTGGAGCTTGTTAATTTATAAGACATGTATTTATTATGTATTGTGAAGTATATTTATATTTTGAAGTTTCTGCCTTTCATTTACAGTTTGAATGACTATTAACAGGAATGTGTGAACAGGATGTTCCTCCAGTTTTCCGAGCCAAGAAGCTCGATTGATCAGATTACTTAAATCAAAGGCTTGATCTCAACTCGAGCCTTATCAAGTCGAGTCTCGAGCTTTTTAAGCATTTCCTTGAGTCAAACTTGAGTCCAAATTTTTCGACTCGATCGAGTTCGGGCTCAAGTCGAGTATGGTAATATTATAGTACGAGTCAATCTCGAATATGGCAGTACTCGTGCACATCCCTATACCAAGTAGATAATATCATAGCCTTTTTATACTTTGCATCTAGAAATTACAAAGGTATATCCACTAGGGACTTATGATGGCTTTCAAAACTTTCATTTAATTTAGAAATTTAGCTATTTTACATTTAATAGTAAACCAGGCCAAAAGAACTTTTCACATGAAGACCTGGAATTGAGGGTAGGCAATTTACCCTCCCCCCTCAACTTTGAGAAAATTTTGTTTCAAGTATGGAACTTTTAAAAATTTTCAAGTTGCTCCTTTGTTTGCACCTCCTGAAATATTTTAAATTCTCATGCCTATCCACCTTGCACCACCAATATTTTTGAAATTATCATTCTTATCTATATTATATTATTATTTCCTCTAAAAAAATTTTTGATGTCTCTTTTTTATTTACATTGGCCTCCCTTAATGAATTAAAAATTCTTAATTCTTATACTTCACAAGAGTGTTGGATCTGATTAAGATTAGTTATTGATGTAAATTGAACAATGAGACTTTTGACGTTTTGAAATTAACACTACATTATAGCGCAACTTTTAGATGTCAAAGTATAATTGACATAACGGAAAAAGATATGTTTAAGATAACCGCCTTTTGGTTGTAAATTGACCATGATTATATTTGATGTAATGTTGAAAATTGAACCCCCTAACCCTAGTGTCTTAGCTTCGCCATGGATAAAAAGTGATTATGGTGCATAATCAGAGTCAGCATGCAAAAAAACTAATTTTTGGTAAATTATAAAATTTAGTTTTCATTATTAAAAAAATCTATAATCTTAAAAAAAATTGAGAACAAGCCCGAAGCAAGGTAATGTTGTTGTTATTGAATGAAGTTTTAGAAATACTTAATAGACAAGCTATTGGAGTAATAGTTATTACCATCCAAACTGAAAGATATAGAAACATCAAGGACCCTACAACCAACCTACTTAGGAAGTAGCAACTGGTCTTTTGGTAAAGGGAAACTAGCTAGAGGGGTAAAACCTAACATCTATATCAGACAAATATAATTTTCTGTACTCCATAAACACAAGAATTTAATAGGCATTTGAACTTCAATATAAGGGGGTTTGTCAAAATACAATCCAATTTGAAAAAAGGTAATTTACTTCAAAAACTTGACTCTAGAAGATATATTATTGTTTGCTCATAAGTTCTGAGACCTAAATGAATATAGTCTCTCCACAAGCTAGTTGTATTACATAACCGAATTTACAGCTATATACATTTAATGCATGTTGAAGATTGAGATTCAGAGAGTACAACAACAATGGATAGCAGAAGCAATCAACGAAGGAAATTAGCATGTGGAACCCAAAATTTAATGCCGAGGATGATGGAGATAGAATTAGCAATCTACCAGAAAGTGTTCTGTGCCACATACATCCCTTCTTCAAGCCAAGGATACCGTACGAACCTGTGTTCTAAGCAAAGCTTGGGAATACAAGTGGATTTGCCTGTACAATCTCAAGTTTGATGATAGTTTAAGCTATACAAATTAGCAACCTAAAAAGAAACTTTTTGCAAATTTTGTTGATAGAGCTCTAGCACATTGCACAATGTCTATGATAAAAGAATATGAGCTCTTGTGCAAATTATCTTCCTACGATCCATCTCATGTGAAATCATAGATCTCAGTTTTGTTATTGCATAATAATTTTGAGAGGCTTCTCATGTTTCGTATCGAGAACATGGCACGCGAAAGTTGGAACTTCCGTGCTATTTTCACACTTGTGATTTTTTAACAGAAGTGAGATTATGCTGTTTCAATCTCAAATTTCCTCCCATTGTTTGTTTGCCAAAGCTCAGAATCTTGCATCTTCTCAAAATTGGATTTCTTAATCACAATCTTTCATTTTCTTCGAGCCAGTTAGTGTTGTCCTTCCCAGTTCTTGAATCTTTTCACTTGGAAGATTATAAAGGGTTGGATAAAGAAAAGACATTGAAGATAGATGCTCATTTGCTTGCCAACTTCCTGATGTTATCTAACCATTGCAGCACACGAATTAGAACAAATGATGAGCTAAATCACTGTGAAATAGAGGTTAGTGTAGCCAAGTTGAAAAAGTTTAAATGTAGTGGTCTTCTATTTCACAAGTTTGTTTGGTCAGGTGCATCACCATCAGGGGCAGTTAATATCTCTATCAAGCATACAATTCAAGACAACATTCTTGTGTTAAGGAAATTCATTACGTTTCCAACCTTCAGATTGTTGCAAAAGCTTTCTGCTTCCGTTACAATTCTGGAACTCCCAACCCATATAGTTGAGGTCAGTGAACAAACTTCCTCATTCTATTCTCGTTGGTAAACTAAACCAAGCCTAGAAGTATTTATTTATTTATTTATTAGTTTTATTGGAGTTAGGTTTTTAGTAGTTGTATGATTTAGAAATTTGTGTTTTATGTGGCAATTTCTTGTGCAAGTGGTTTCTTTTCCAACAAGTCAGGTAGGTTATAAATAGGGCATTAGTTTAGACTATTTTCTTAAGAGAGTTTAGAAGAATTTGTTAGGTTTTCTATTGTGTGTGACTTTTTTCATTGTTTGAGATTTCAATAACATTGTGAGTTAAATATTTTCTTCTCTTCCACATATATTTTGAGTGTTTGTTTTATCCCTTCAATTTTGTAACCCTATATGCATTTATTATTATTAGAACTCTAAAATTGGGGTTCTACAATTGGCATCAGAGCCAGACTACGAGGTTAGTTCTAGGCGTTTCTGCTGTCAGAGAATTAGGGCAAAAAGTTGCCGAAAAGTATTCAATTAATTGAGTTTGACCGCAAAGTTGGTTCTGAAGTGTGTAGTTGGTGAAGAATCCAACCATAAGATTGGTCCAAAATTTGTTAGATTGCTGCAGGTGAAGACAAAGATCAAAGAAGAATCTTGTGAGATTTATTGATTGCTGTGGGTTATCAGATTGAAGGATTTGATTGGTCAATCAACTAGGGAGGCTAGGAAAACCAGATAGAAGGGAGAGAAAAATTTATTCAGGTATATGAAATGTTAAATACTGGAATATTATACAGATCTGATTGATGGTGAAAAATTTTCATATTGACTCCCATAAGTACAAATAGACATACATATTTTGGTTGGGTTTTAATAGTGGAAAAATATCTCAAACATGTAATTTGGATGATATTCTTTGTTGGGTTGATGCAAGTGAGTTGCCAAAACATGTTTTTAAGAAGAAGGCACAATTATTTTTTTCAAGTGATGCGTAAAATGATGGCAGAATGTATTTACAAAACTTTTGTTCGTTGTACTAAAATACCTTGGAGATTTTGGAAGGATATTTACTATGTTTTTGTAGACGATTGAGAAGAATTATGCTTTCAAACCGAAGTCTAGTTGTTGGAGATGGTTTGTGAATTTTGAGAATGATAGATTTGTTGATAATATGGGTGATATTGAAAATTTTGAATCAGTTGATAGTTTTGATTTGCATATTTTGTTTGAAGAAATTGGAAGTGATGAATTTGTTGAAGAAAAAGAATGCAATAATCTGGTAGGAAGAAAAGAAGTCTGATTTGGTATGTAAAGAAAAAGAAATTATTATTGAAAAAATCATTGGTTTGAATTTCCTCAAGATGATAGAAAGATATTTGATTTGATAGTTATGGATTTCATTGGAATTCAAAAAATTTTTGCTCCAAAAGAGTTGATTGACAATATGAAATTTTTGGATATTTTGAATTATTTGGTGATGATAATTTTGGTAAGAGAGCAATCTATGATTTTGTATTTTTAGGCACTTACATTGGTGGTAAATATGGTGATTTTGGTGATGAATGGACTTGTATGAATAAGTACTTTGATCGAGGAGAAATTGTTGAAAAATTATTTGTAAAATACAAAATGCGCCCAAAAACACGTGTAAAGATGAAGTTAATAACCAACAACAAGATGAAGTTGCATGTCAGTTATACAGCAACAGAAATTTGCATAGAAATTGTTGCTTGAGATGGTGTTGGACATGCCTCAATGGAGAGTTTTGGTTTAAGGGAGGCAATATTGGCAAACTAAACCAAGTCTAGAAGTATTTATTTATTAGTTTTATTGGAGTTAAGTTTTTAGTAGTTGTATGATTTAGGAATTTGTGTTTTATTTGGCAATTTCTTATGCAAGTGGTTTCTTTTTCAACAAGTCTGGTAGGTTATAAATAGGGCATTAGTTTAGACTATTTTCTTAAGAGAGTCTCGAAGAATTTATTAGGTTTTCTATTGTGGTGTGACTTTCTTCATTGTTTGAGATTTTAATAATATTGTGAGTTAATTATTTTCTTCTCCCCCACATATATTTTGAGTGTTTATTTTATCCCTTCAATTTTGTAACCCTGCATGCATTTATGATTATTAGAACCCTAAAATTGGGGTTCTACAATACTCATGAAAAGTTTGTCAGTCAAACTAAGTGTGATTGGTTATTTGGCTTAATTCTGTTAATTAAGGTAAATTTTTTCTCCAGTTGAAGTTATTTGTCCTGAAACACATTTTTTTATGTTAACTTCTCTTTCTTGGCAGTTTGAGTGAATTGATACTAGATGCTAATTTTTTAGGATTAATCTTGTACATATTGATAGTGTATACACTATAAGGTATGGATGCACACTATATATGCAAGGATTGAACTTAAAATTCAAACCAAAATTAGGTAGCATGCATCATACCCTCTAGTGTATTATGCATTGTCAATATATGCAAGATTAATCTAGTTACTCAATGTAGATTGTGCCGTCAAATTAGTCTCAATTATATGTAACTAAGCAAATTTAGTTCAATGGCTGTGGCATTTATTTGCTAACTAGACCAAGCGGTATGTTGTAGAAGTTTAGGGACTGATGGTCACAAATAGTATAGTAAACTACCAGTTGTTAACATCCTAATTATACTTTGAGGCTGCAAAGAAGAATCAACCTATCTTTTACCTAATTGGTTGGGTGTATTTGAGGCCTCACATTACAAGATTCCACAGAGATTGAAGGCGGCTGCTAAATTTGCAGCCTGAAAGATTATTGATTAGACTTTTAATTTCTTACCAATGATGAGTTTTGAACTGATACTTATCAATGGTATCAATGGCAGAGATTATGGCAGAGATTGTGGCAGAGGTTATGGGAAAGATTATGGCAGATTATATGGCAGAGGTTATGGGAAAGATTATGGCAGATCATGACAGACATTATGGCTACAATCTGTATATATTTCTTACCTAGAATAGAAAATCAGTTACCATAGCTGTATATTAGGTCAATCAATCAAGTATATATAGGGGTTTACCAAAAATAGATTGTACAGGAATTCTTATTTAATAGAAAGGACCAGGAAGAGGAACAGCATCCGATTCCAGTCAATTTACTCGAATTTTGTCATGGTATCACAGCCTACCTTTTGAATCTATAAGATATTTTGAGTATTTTTTTTCTATAGCTTTTTGGGTTGATTTCTAATCAACATTCTGGTTTTGATATTTCTTAGTTTATCAATCTGTGATTTCGGATTTGAATTTGCGTTTTGTTAAGAATGGCTGCTGAGAATTCTTTTGGAAGACAATCTGCAGAGACTTTGGGTATCAGACTTACAGGGAAGAATTATGCAACATGGGAATTTCAGTTTAGAATGTTTCTGAAAGGGAAGGAGCTTTGGGGTCACATTGATGGGTCTTCTACTGCTTCTGGAACTGAGAAAGAAATAAGTCAATGGGAATCAAATGATTCACAAATTATTTCATGGATTTTAGCATCCATTGAACCTCATATGGTGAACAGCTTACGTTCATTTAATACTGCAAAGGAGATATGGAATTTTCTGAAACGCATATATCATCAACACAACACTGCAAGACGATTTCAGCTTGAACTTGATATCAGTAAGTTCAGTCAAGGTAATCTCTCTATTGAGCAATATTATTCTGCATTTCTAAATCTGTGGGGTGAATATTCTGATATCATCTACGTTGAGATACCTAAGGAGGCCTTAGCAAGCTTTCAAAAAGTTCATCAAGTTAGCATGCGTGATCAGTTTTTGATGAAACTGAGGCCAGAATTTGAGACTGCTCGGGGTGGATTGCTGAATCGAAATCCAGTTCCTTCTTTGGATGTGTGTGTTGGTGAATTGTTACGGGAAGAACAAAGATTGGCTACACAGTCAATTCTAAGTGCAGCTGGTGGGACATCAGAGGTTGTCAATGTTGCTTATGCTGCACAAGGAAGGAATAGAGGAAAGGGACAAATGCAGTGCTACAGCTGCAAGGAGTTTGGCCATATTGCTCGCAATTGTGGTAAGAAATTCTGCAGTTACTGTAAGCAAAGTGGACATATTCTAAAGGAATGTCCTACACGTCCCGAAAACAGGCGAGCCCAAGCTTTTCAAGCTACTGTTCCAGATGCTCCTGTTATTGGTCCTACATCTACCACCAGCCAGACTGCTCTGACCCCAGAAATGGTCCAGCAGATGATTCTTACTGCATTTTCTGCCCTTGGACTTCAAGGTCAAGGTAAGCCAGCTTCATCTACTTGGCTTATCGACTCAGGAGCGACCAATCATATGACTGGTTCATCTGATTTTTTACAAAATTTGCGGCCATATACTGGTTGCCAAAATATTCAGATTGCTAATGGTAGTAATCTTCCAATTACAGCTATTGGTGATATTGGACATTCTTTTCGCCATGTATTTGTTTCTCCTAAGTTGTCTACTAATTTAATCTCTGTTGGACAGCTAGTGGAGAATCATTGTGATGTACATTTCTCTCGTGGTGGTTGTCTTGTGCAGGACCAGATGTCGGGGAAGGTAATCGCGAAGGGGCCTAGAGTGGGAAGATTATTTCCATTGCAATTTACTATTCCTAGAACTTTATCTTTAGCCTCTATGATTGTTGACAATAAGGCTGAAATTTGGCATAGACGATTGGGTCATCCAAATAATGTCATTTTATCTGATTTAATAAAGCGTGGTTTTCTTGGTGCTAAAGATCAAGGTTTTGCTCATGCATCATCTCTTGGTTGTTCTGTGTGTAAATTGGGGAAGAGTAAGATGTTACCTTTTCCTACTTCTGTTGGTTGTGCTAGTGCATGCTTTGAGATAATACATAGTGATGTTTGGGGTATTACTCCTGTCATTTCACATGCGCAGTATAAATACTTTGTGACATTCATTGATGACTATAGTCGGTTCACATGGATATATTTCCTGCGCACTAAAGCTGAGGTGTTTACTGTTTTTCGAACCTTTGTGGCTTACATTGAGACACAGTTTTCCACTTGTATTAAGATCTTACGGTCTGATAATGGTGGGGAATATGTGTCACATGACTTCCAAGCCTACTTGCAACGCAAAGGGATTGTATCTCAGAGATCATGTCCTTATACCCCTCAACAAAATGGGGTGGCTGAACGCAAAAATCGCCATTTGTTGGATATGGTTCGAACATTACTCTTGCAATCTTCTGTACCCCCTAGATTTTGGGTTGAAGCTTTGTCAACTGCTGTGTATTTGATTAATCGATTGCCTTCTCAACAATTGGGTTTTGATTCTCCTTATTATCGTCTTTTTGGTGTACATCCTAATTATCACATGCTACACACATTTGGTTGTGTTTGTTTTGTTCACCTACCACCTCATGAGCGCCACAAGCTTGCAGCTCAGTCAGTTCGGTGTGCCTTTATGGGATATAGCACCACTCAAAAAGGATTCTTATGTTATGATGCTGTTGCTAATCGTTTGCGTGTCTCTCGACATGTCATTTTCTTTGAGCATGAGTACTATTTTCCGCAGCACACTTTTCCTTCCAACAATGTTCTTCTTCCTAGCTTTGATGATATCTCTCCACCAATTCAACGATTTAGACCTGGCATTGTCTATCAACGTCGACGACCTCCATCAGTAGAAATCCTTCCCGATCCTGCTCCACTGCCTACCACTTCTGATGATTCTGTGACTCTGCGACGATCTTCCCGTATCAGCAAACCTCCTGATAGGTATGGTTTCTCTGCCACTTTAGTTGACACTGCAGTACCTTCCTCTTATTATCAAGCAACTAAACATGCATGTTGGGTAAAAGCTATGGACGAAGAACTTCAAGCTCTTTTGGAGAATCATACTTGGGACATCGTACCTTGTCCTACTGGTGTAAAACCCATTGGCTGTAAATGGGTCTATTCCATTAAACTACGGTCCGATGGAACGCTTGATAGACATAAAGCGAGATTGGTGGCCCTTGGTAATCGACAGGAATATGGAATCAATTATGAGGAGACATTTGCTCCTGTAGCAAAGATGACTACGGTACGACTTGTTCTTGCCATTGCTGCTTCTAAGGGATGGTCACTGCGACAGATGGACGTTAAGAATGCCTTTTTACATGGAGATCTGAAAGAAGACATTTATATGACTCCACCACCAGGGTTATTCTCCACACCTTCAGGTGATGTTTGTAAGTTGAAACGATCACTCTATGGTTTGAAACAAGCTCCACGTGCTTGGTTTGATAAATTTCGTTCCACACTTCTTGGTTTCTCCTTTGTCCAAAGCCAGTATGATTCCTCTTTGTTTCTTTGCAAGACATCTAAAGGCATTGTCATACTTCTTGTATATGTTGATGATATTGTTATTACCGGGACTGATTATGCATTGATTTCTCAACTTCAAGACCATCTTCAACGTTGTTTCCATATGAAGGACCTGGGTTCTTTACAGTATTTTTTAGGTCTTGAGGTATATTCTAGTTCCACCGGTATTTTCTTAACCCAGCACAAATACATTCGGGAGTTAATTGCTTTGGCTGGTCTTCAAGATGGTCGATCCGTTGATACCCCTTTGGAAGTGAATGTTAAGTATCGTCATGATGAGGGTGATCTTATCTCTGATCCCTCTTTATATCGACAGCTGGTGGGTAGTCTAAACTACCTGACTATTACTCGCCCTGATATCTCTTTTGCTGTTCAACAAGTTAGTCAGTTTATGCAAGCACCTCGGCACCTTCATTTGGCAGCTGTTCGCCGCATTGTTCGCTATTTGAAAGGCACTTCTTCTCGTGGTCTTTTCTTTCTAGCAAACTCTCCTATTCGCCTGATTGCATATAGTGATGCTGATTGGGCTGGTTGTTCTGATACTAGACGTTCAGTTACTGGTTGGTGCATGTTCCTTGGTACTTCTCTCGTTTCCTGGAAAAGCAAGAAGCAAGACAGGGTGTCTAAGTCTTCTACGGAGTCTGAGTATCGTGCTATGTCTTCTGCATGCTCTGAAATTGTTTGGCTCCGTGGATTGTTAGGTGAGCTCGGGTTTCCTCAAAAAGGGTCTACACCGCTTCATGCCGACAACACTAGTGCAATTCAAATTGCGGCTAATCCAGTATTTCACGAGCGTACCAAACACATTGAAGTGGATTGTCACTCTATTCGTGAATCATATGATGCTCAGGTCATCTCTCTTCCACATATCCCCACTGATCTCCAGATTGCGGATGTGTTTACTAAAGCTCTCTCCAAAAATCGTCATCACTTTCTTGTTGACAAATTGATGCTTGTTGATCAGCCAGCATCAATTTGAGGGGGGATATCAATGGTATCAATGGCAGAGATTGTGGCAGAGGTTATGGGAAAGATTATGGCAGATTATATGGCAGAGGTTATGGGAAAGATTATGGCAGATCATGATAGACATTATGGCTACAATCTGTATATATTTCTTACCTACAATAGAAAATCAGTTACCATAGCTGTATATTAGGTCAATCAATCAAGTATATATAGGGGTTTACCAAAAATAGATTGTACAGGAATTCTTATTTAATAGAAAGGACCAGGAAGAGGAACAGCATCCGATTCCAGTCAATTTACTCGAATTTTGTCAATACTTGAATGATTTCCTCCCTATCCTAAAGGGACTTGCATACGCAGAACCCACATTTGCTCTTCCAGTCTTCAATAAGCTGCTCGTCCTTAAAGTATCTGGAGAAGTTTTCAATGACAACATTAACGTAGCCCTAATGGGCTTAGCAAAGATGGCACCAACAAGGTAAATGAAGAAACAACAAAATTTTGGAAGCTTTATCTGCATTTTTCCATTTAGTTATGTAGTGTTTGAAAACTGCTGTTTTTATACAAATTGGAATTCCTTTTTTTTTTTTTCCTTTTTTTGTTACAGTCTAGGAGATCGGCCGGCAACGATCAAGCAACTGAATCCTTGCCTACACATGCTTTACCATGTTTGAGACAAGTGACATTTGGAAGATTTAGCTGGGATGATCTAGCATTAGTGAAATGTCTGCTGAAAAGTGCATTGGTTCTTCAAGAGTTGGCAGTTGTTACAAAGCATTTGGGAGATGCAAAGTCTGAGATTGAAAATCAGCTGTCCATGTTGATGTTTCACAAAGTTTCCAGTAATTTATCTATCAAGCTTTGTTTCAAAATATTGATAAATTGTGCAAAGGTCGCAATTGGATGTTTATTCAAAAGAGAGCACAATTTCAGGTCATTTTATAAAAAGCGTTTGTACAAATGCTTATTGACATGAAAATCCCAATTAGCATCAAAATGTATACTCATAAAAATTAGCGCAAGTTCTCCTTGTAGTAAAGGACTTCATCTTCAACCCTTTTTATGAACCGAATCTAAGCTCATGTGCCTAATTTACAAAACACTTGCAACCCTTTATGTCAGTCCACCAAAATTCAATCCTCTTTGACAATAATTGCAGGGATTTATGCAGGAGAGCCAAAAACACTCACAAGGAGTAATCCCTAAAAATTAAGAATCTACTGGAGGCCTAATCTAGATTAAGTGCTCTCTGGCAGACCAATTGAGTCTAAATTATTAAATATAACTTCAACCATGAGGCACACAGAAGATCTCTAGTGATTAAGATTCTAATAAGAAGTTTAATTGTAACATGGTGATAAATGATGATAACCAGACACGAAAATATTTGCATGGTAGCTGATGTTATTTTGAAACTTTCCAAAACGGATTGTGGTTATAAAATGGCATCATCTTGATTCCGTCTCGTTGGAAACAAGGTGCCTGTTGTCGATTATTGCACCTTCAAGGTTCTTGCACGTACGTTGGTTTCCAAGAAATTGTAATACAATCAAGATGCTGATGAGTAAGAAGGCAAATTATGCTGCTCGATTCTGAACTTATTTAGGTTTCCACGGCTGCAGAGAAGGTGGCATTGATGTCATGGCATGCGCTTTGCTGCCTACAACCAGCATACTGGTTACTTCAACGAAAAAGCAAGGCAGCCTTTCCCGGGTGTGCTCGAGCAAAGATTTCTTTGCTAGAAGAAGATTAAGAAGATCATATTCCAACAATCACCTCTGTTACTCGGTCAATCCTCGATCATTCTTATTTGATCTGTTAACTGGCAAAAATCTCCATGGAAGAGAACATGGTGGAAAGAGACCAAGGCAGTGAGATCAACGTTAAAGAGGAGCTGAAAAGTGCAAACTGGGTTGAAAGCATAACCAAACTTGTGCGCCGGTGGAAACAGAAGCAACTAAAGAATGATGAATATGGCAAACAAGACAATGATGATGGTGATGAAGATGGAGCTGGGGACTTATGTAAAGCAGAATACGATGATGATGCAGCTGATGGCAGTGCGAAGAAAAATGCTGGATCCTTCTTGAGGTTGTTGAGTCCTGTGCCCTGGTCAGACACCAAGCTTTTCTCTAAGTTGGCTTTCCTGTGCAACATGGCTTGTGTGATCCCAGAGATTAAAGTACGTTTATCAAATACTTGATACACTTCCCACTACGATGAGAACTCTCCTTGACGGAACCAAGAAACATAGTTTATGTGGGATGCACCAACAAAATCCCTGTATCGTCTGAATAAAGGAGGAGAATGATTCACCTGTATACTCTCCATTTTGGTCCACTATTCCAAGGTTATACATTCACCACGTTCACTTCAAGAGCTACATCTTGGACATTATTTCAGATCAATTGACGACGTGAACCAAATTATGAGCAGGCTGAGATACTATGGCTTAAAATTTGTAACTTCTTCTCTAGCAAAGAAGGCAAATGCATCAGCTGTGAAAACCAAACTTGATCAGAATTCCAGTCTTGAACCTCTGGCGGCATCATCAATGTGTAGAATCAGGTACCCAGAAAAAGGAGAATTCTAGGCATAAGCGCTTACATCACTCATCAGTTGCATATGAGCTTGTTGCTTCTGCTGCATCTAATGTCCAAGCTCTTGTCAAAGACTATCAATTGGTTCTGGATCCCAGCTGCAGATCAATAATGCAGTTCTACATGCCAAAGGAAAACACCAAGAAGATGTAGTGGGAACTCCACGAGTACACAAATCAGATACAGCTGCATATCTAGCATCATCAGCAGTGATTGCAGCAGATGCAAAGCAAAATTGTGAGGCAGCAATGGATCTTGAATCACATCATTCCTCAGCTTCTGAATGGTTTGTTTGTGATGACTCAAAGATATATACACGCTGCTTTGTTATCCATGTAACAATTCAAGCAATCCGATATTACATCGTCACAGTCCCAAGATAGATATGTTATCAAGAAACTACAATATCATACTGACCAATTAGTTATCTGTGTCAAGAGGAAGCTCAATAGCTTCAACTGCTCAGTTAGAGAGGATTCTGCATATTTTTACACACTTCTTGTGAACCGCAAAGTTCAGACTCCTTTTCGTCATGGCAGGCAAATCTCTTCTTTGAACCCACTATGTTTGTTATATATATCCTAAACCTATACAGATGTTATCTGGGAAGAAGTGTGACTATTTTCCATCAAGGGTATTGAAACTTCTCAGTCTAACTTCCTGTTACAGGGAACAGATGTGTTGGTTCACAGGGGAATCTATGAAGAGTCAATGGGGTTGTATGAGCAACTCATGCCAAAAATGATCCAGCATCTAGAAAGAATTGGTAATCAAACCAAGCTTCAACTTACAGGCCATTCTCTTGGAGGTAGCCTTTCCCTTCTAGTCAGTCTGATGCCACTAACAAGGAAAGTTGTTAAACCCTCTGCTCTTCTACCAGTTGTCACTTTTGGATCACCTTTTTTATTCTGTGGTGACCAAAAGGTCCTTGACCAACTCGGCTTGGATGAAAATAATGTTCATTGTGTGGTGATGCATAAAGACATTATTCCAAGAGCATTCTCTTGCAACTATCCAAAGCATGTGGTACAAGTCCTTAAGTGCTTCAATACTACCTTTTGTTCAAATCCTCTTCTAAATAAAAATGTATCCCTCTCATAATCAAGAAAGGAGACTGTTAACACTTCTTATTCCTAAAGAAACCAGTTAAAGGAAGTACTACATTTAGACGTAAATAAAGATTTCACTACCAGATTTAAAAAGCAAAGGATTAAATTATGTAGAAGTAATGTAGTACAAATATGACTAACACACCCAATGTCTTCAATCCTGACTTTTTTATTCCATCCCCCTGTACTGACAATATTTTTCTTCCTTGGGGCGCAGAAGCAGCTGTACTCTTCCATGGGTAAAATATTTATCCTCCAACAAGATGAGAGGTCATCCCCTGCGCATCCTTCCTTCCCCCCAGGCAGTGCTCTATATGAATTGGAAAATGCCCATGGTGCTACTACAGCAGGCGCTCATATCCGGTGGAAACCCTTAGTGACCCTACAGCATATGGTTCTGAAGGTTCGATTTTTAGGGACCAGGATCTAGCAACTATCTGAAGGCAGTGAATAAGGTTGTTAGACAACACACAACGCAAAATATAAGGAAAGCAAAAGAGAAAATCAATCTATTGTGGCCCCTCTTAACTTCAGAATCTCCCCATGCATGAAGCGATGACTAACTTTTTGGAAGAGATATTGGCACTAAAGGATATAATGACTGGTATCTAAGTGTTTTGACGACCTGATGTTGTAAACAGATGTTCACAAGAGCTTGAATGGGAACTCATAATTGTGCATATTACGAATTATCTTGTATATGCACAAAGTTAGTATCACTAACACCCTTTATCCCATGTTAATACCAGTTAAAGAGATGTTACTTCATAGTACACCTGCACCAAGAGTTTATACCCCCGTGGCTTTCCTCATTAGTGACCAAAGCTACAAAGAAAGTGCAAAAAATCAAGATTTTTGAACTTACATAGAAGTATAAGGTTTTCTTAAAAGATCAAGGGAGCCAAAATTACCATATCCCTTGCAAACTATGTGATTTTCTTGTCAACCAAACTAAAGATGCATAAAATCCCATCCCAATTCAAGAAATGCTATCACAAAACTCAATTATCCAACCAAAGAGAGTATTTCACATGAAAAATGCATAATTAACCATGATACAACTAGAACAGAACTAAATTCAATCCTTGCAAACTCAAACTACAAAAGAAAGATATAAAAAGGAAGCACAAGACTGAAGTTAAACAATCAAGAAACCAAACTGAGCATCAGAAGCAAAAATCTTTTCTTTTCCAGCAAATGCTAAAAAGCACCTTCAACGTCAAAAATTTTATTTAAGGATAGCATCTTGTGAGAGAATAATGCAATCCCTTTACAAGTAAAAGCCAAAACATGAAACATTTTATTTTACTGGGAAGTACGTGACTGCGAGTGTAATATGAATTAAGAGAAAAAAAGAAAAAGCCAAAATAGGGATTACAATATGTACAGGGGCTCTAATATGTTGTATGCGTAACAAAAGAGGAAGAGCGCTGATGCTCTGTGGGTGCTGTGTATGTAATATCTTTGGTTTATGAGAAGTTGAGAGCCATTTATTGGGTTTTTTCAGTGAAGTTGTGTGTGTGTGTGTGTGTGTGTGTGTGAGAGAGAGAGAGAGAGATTGGAAGGTCAGAAATGCAGAGTCTTAACCTGTAAGTGGCTCAAAGGAAGGCCTTTATCTACTAATAGCAATATTAGTGTTAGGCAATGAAATTCAATTCAATCGAGGGACACAAGACTCCACTGACTGTCCAACCACCTTGCCCACTCCTTGCCCTTTCCACTTTTGTAGTCGACATTATTCTTTTGTAAAGAATCTTATGTCTGTTCCCAATGCAAGGTTTCATGCGTGTTGGTATTTGCCTAGATTATTGTTTCCCCCCTTTTTCAGTACTCAGATGGAAAGGTAGGTCTTAGGTACCTATACACTCCTTAGCAGAGAAAATTGTGCCTATGTAACAATACTGTTAATGTGTCTATATCTTCTACAGCCAACCTTCGGATGCTATCCACCCTGTACTAACAAAAATTCTTTTTTTGGGTGTAAAAACTGCTATACTAGCCCAAGGTGAATGGTCATCGTCTTACAAATGATTAGCATCACCTGTGGATCACAAATGAAAACGCACACAACCAAGCTGAATGGTGATCGTCTTGCAAAAGCATCAGCATCACATTCACATTCAAGTCAATGGTATTCGTCTTATAATATATAATATATACACATTACTCAGCATAAATGCTGTAGAGTTTTGTAAAATAGCATGTACCAGAAGCAATGCCCTTACCATAAAAGATGTGTAAATTGGCCAAAGTTGTACTATCTGATCAAAAAAGAACTTACACTAGAACAGAAAAATAATCATAGCATATATAGGATTAGATCATGATGCACAAGGCAAATGGCTCAGACACATCATTTCCCTTCAGCTGACATTCTCTTGCGTATCTCAAATGCTGTGTTGAATATCCCATTGGTTGGCTGGTTGCACACGAAGCACTTCTTGTTTCTTGCATGATGCTGTCAGCCATAAGGATTGTAATCAATAACATATTCAAAGTTAATCAAAGTAACTCTTCACATATTGTATTCATGAAAAGAAAAAGCAGGGATGCAAAGTCTTTATACTATGGTAGCCAAATGTAACACATATCTCAGCTAACTCTCAAGCCAAAGGGAAGATACTGCAGAATGACAAGAAGTTGGAAGAACAAAATTAAAAGGTGGATTTTCACATATGAAGAAATTATGAATACATTTAAGCTCCAAAGCATGATAAGTAACACAAATGCTAACAATAATGATATGTAAAATATTTTCCAATAAATGAGAATTTTGCTTCATACTCAACATTTTCATATATCAAATAGAAGGGAGATGGGGGTGAGAAAATAGAAGAATTACAATGACAACTTGGAACTTAATCTCTTTTCCCAATTTGAAGTAAATAAATTTTCTCCCATCAACACTACTGATGTCATCCTATTTTAAATGAAGAAAGATATCTCCATCTGATTGATGATAAACATTAAGCCCAAAAATGAAACTGCCATAACAATCATGATCTTAATAAGAGTTTCAAAGTTCTCCCACAATCTTAAAACACGTCTAAACACTTTCCAAGCCAAAAGTTGGGGATATTAGAAAAAGAAAATCAAACAAGACAATCATTTCTAAGCTCCAAGTTGATTTGAACTTTAAGGCAACGTAATCATTTAAAATTGTGTCAACCAGGCATATAAGTTCTGTGCAAAAAATTCAAGTAATCTGGCCCAGATGAAAGAAATAAATTAATAACCAGTATTACCTTTAATGCACAATGCTCGCAGAAGTAGTGCTTGCACTTGGTCACCACAGGATCCACAAAAGGTTGCCTACAAATGAAACAAGCAAAGGGCAAGGCATCATCTTCATCTTCATCACTCTTCTCAGCAGTATCCTCATCCGCATTATCAATTCCCAAAGCCAAATTCCTTTTCCTGATCTTCTCTGCTTCATCCCACTCCTTCTCTAGTTGCCATCCTGATTTATAATCACCGCGGTCATGCATAAACTTGCATGCATCCCCATATCCACAATAACCTGTCTCTTTATAATCCTTGCAGATATCTGGCTGATAGTCAAACCTTGCTGATACTCTAATGTGGGCAGATGCTCGAAGAGGTCCATGTGAACCACCAGCTTTCTCACCAGAGACAGTATGCTCTCTTCGAAACCCAGCTTTGTAATCTGTGTATCCATGCATTCCTTTATATACTTTTTCATCACTAGTACCTTTTCCTTGCAATGCCTCCTCTGCTTGCTTGAGAACTCTCTCCCTGATTGCCCGAGCATCTCTTGAGAACTCGGTCTCAGTTTCTAATGTTGCTGTTGCTCTACTATCATTATGAACCTGAATCTCCTTAGAAGATTCAAAATGAAAAAATGGGGTTTTTGAGTCTGCATTAGTTTCTGCCTCGATAGAACGCTTGGAGGATCCAGTAGAGAAGTGCAATTTGTTGTCAGCTGCTGCTGGCTTCTTCTTATTAAAAACCACGGAGCTTTCATCCTTTGAATCTTCATCAGCATTATCTTCGTCAACAGCAGGGCGTTTTCTAATATTTTTACCTTTGGATGGCTTTTTAAAGAAATTACAAACTGCAAACACATAAAAAATAACTCAGTTTAATGTCATGGCAGAGAAACCAACAGTAGAACCATCCAAGAAAGCAAAAACAATTTCTTTTAAAAGATAAAAAGAAAAGGACATGAGGAAAAAATTAGAAACAAAAGAGGCAGCATTACTGCTAATACCTGGATGACCACCGATCAGTATTGTAGGTAAAAATCATTTCAATAGACCAAATCATAACTAAATAACAAGCCATCAGCATTTGGCTTTCAGATAGAACTTCTTTGTTGGACAACAAGGTCAAAAGGATGAACTGGTAAAGGGGAAAGGGAAGGGGAATGTGAGAGTTAAGAACTGGTTTGAACAACGACTTATTTACTCCTACTTTTAGAATTCATTATTCTCATTTTTCAAAAAGTATTTAAAGAAAAGAGAAAAAGAAGAAAATGAGAATCCCACAACAATCACAAAGCTGCAAAAAATGCATTTTTAGCCTACAACTCTAATCAGCAGTAACTTTCTTTGAAGCTCAACACCCTATATACTGAACATCTTCTACTATCTTTATGTTACTCCCTATAATCCAAACACTAGAAATTAGGGACATGAGAGAAAGCAAGTAAAGTATAAGAAACACAAATTCCCAACATTAAAATAGAAACAGAAAACAGAACTACTAGTTACAATTTAGATGGGCAAAAGAAAAGAAAAAAGGAAAGGAAAACCGAACCTTCTTGTTTTTGTTGTGGAGCTTCGCCGGAGTCTGACATTTTACACTTGACCCGAACAGTGTGAGCTGGATAGCCCAGAACACGGATACCAAATCCCGCGCTGATTCAGGCCTAGAATAAAAGAACATAGCATTGTGAAATAAAAAACTAATCTTTAATATTATGAAAAAATAACATATATGATTGAAGGACTTCAACCTCTAGTTGCACATTCAGGTGACAACAACGAAGTCAGCAATATACACTCTGAACCATAATCTGTGTTTCATGACAAAGTTGATTGATTCCACAAACTTACAATCTACTATGGGAAATCATGAGAAGTTCACTTTCTCTTTTAGCTATCTTCCTTTATAGCCAAAGATAAAATCAACAAGAATAACAAAATAACAAACTTACTAACAACGCTTAACTCATTCAACTGATTTCACCAATCCGCACAAAAGCTCTTCACATCTGGCTTAATCTACCATCAGAAAACCAAGACAAAATCTGCCAGTAGCCCACTTGTGCCCCTAACTAGAAGTGCTAAAAGACACTAACCTAAACACAAATGAAAAGTTCTTCTTCTCATATATTTCGCACCTCTTAATCAGACACACAAAGCCCTTCATCCCATATTGGGAATATGCGGTTAACACTATTTATTGCCTGATAATACTACAGGATGTGGGCTATTGATACATAGTCATTAATACTGACACAATGATTCGGGGTATAAACGGGCCAAATCAAGCAAAACACTCTAGATTCAAGCTTGTTTGTCTTTTAACAAACTTGAAATTGTAATTGGGTTCAAATTTAGCTTGTTTAAAAATCAAGCCAAACTTGAAAATCTTTTATAGAGCCGAGCTCAAGTGGCTTGAACACTTTTTATCAAGAAATTAGAACAATATTAAGCAATACCAAAACAACAAGGCTTAAATCCAAAATTTCTCTCCTAAGAACAGCAGTTTCTCATCTAAACTGAAGCCAGAATCAGAAGCACTTACCGTTATTGTTGAATATGCCTGGTGTGCTAAAAAGTTAGAGGGATGGGCCTTGTCTCCTCCTCCGCAGCCGCAGCCGCCGCCGCCGCCGCCGCCGTCGACACCAGCCAAAATCAAAGCTTGTATCTCCTCAGCCAATTTGCAAGAAAACCCAGAAAACTACTGCCTTGAACCTCTCTAGATTGCAGTTTTTTTTTTATTTGGGTTTTTCGAGCGGAGTCAGCGAAGAAAGGTGCTGAACGTTGAGGAGGAGAATTTTGGCGAAGAAAGAGGAGGAGAAGCAGGGATCAATTTTGGAGACTAAATGCCGCGAAAAAGCCCTTGGGGGTTTTGAGATTTCGATTTTAGACCACAGTAAAATTAAGAATTACATGGAGGTTTCTAAAATATGATTTAGTTCACAAAAAAGTATGAAGATGTCGGTTGAGCCCTTAAAAGTTTAGCAAAGTGGTTAATTAAGGTAGGATCGGATTCAGATTAAAACCAGACCAGGGTAACTAATACATTGTCATGTGTGGAGACTTCGAATTTAATAAGTTAATTTGGACGAGCGATTATTTAAAGTTTTTTTTATTAATATTTTTTTATAATATGATGAATGTGAGATGATTAGAAAAATAAAAAGATTCTTCATGAAAAAAAATGATGGAATTTCACGATTTTGCATCCTAAACTTTTATATTTAAATCAATTTCATTCTTTATAAATTTTTTTTAACCAATTTAGTTCTCGAACTATTTTTTTTAGTTTTAACGCGGGACTTTTGGGACGACACCATATCATATTTTACATATTTCACACTATTGAACAAGGATAAATTTGTCACATCAAGTCACAATTTTATTCATTATACGGACGATAACTACACCAAAAACAACCACAAGGCCCACAACCAGGCTCCCCATCGCTACCAATCTCCCAAGCCCCTTTGAACAGTCCCTCCCAACTAGGGATGGCAATGGGGGCGGGTGCCCACGCGGGGGGCTCTCGGGGCGGGGGGTGGGGCGGGGGCGGGGGGGAATTTTTCCCCCCCGCTTAGAAACGGGGCGGGGGAGTATACCCCCGCCCCATCCCCCGCCCCGCCACCCGCAAAACAAAAAAAAAAAAAAATATATATATATATATATATATATAATTATATATAAGCCAAGTAAAGCAGTAGTTGAGCAGAAAAGAATTGATTACCCACAACCTTATCAATCTGCTTGGTATATGATACATAGCTACTTGTGCCTAATACACTATGATCTTTTGTTACAGGATTGTACGATCATTACCGCATTGTAAATGTTCTAGGTGGGTTCTAGGTTCTTTTACTACAGTCCAGTAATCTTAAATTGCATCATCCTTTCAAAATTAGTGAGTTAAAGCAGGACCAAAACCACATACTTGCAAAGCATATTCATCAATTGATTCGCCTCTGATTGGCTTCTCACTCGAGGGCCAGCCTCATATTTCCAGGAACTTTGGAGTTTGCTATGAGCTCTTAAAGCAGCTTCAAAACTAGGAATTCGCACTGGATACTATCATGAAAATATTTGATCAAAGTCACAAATTTGATTCTTGGACAAAATGTTGTTAGCTTCAACACGAACTCTGGGATGCAAAATCCTATGAGCAGAACTACCATTTCCGATTGGAAAAGCTCCTTGACCCAAAATTCTCAATTTATTCATGTGTTTGGGGTAATGATCATGAAGATTTGGGAATCTACGTTATTCTCAATATAAAATTTTATTAACCCCGCGGGGGCACCCGCGGGGGAAGCGGGGCGGGGCGGGGCGGGGGGAGCGGGAGGCGGGGGACGGGGCGGGGGACGGGGGGAACTAATAGGCAACGGGGCGGGGGGCGGGGGAGGGGTCCCCCGCCCCAACCCCGCCCCGTTGCCATCCCTACTCCCAACAAGTCCGCCCGATTCTCCAAAGCATCTGTAGTAAAAACCCAATATACTTAAAATATAGATGATCCATAACAATCAATCCAGAAGTCCAAACGGCCAAAACCCAAATAAGATATTTCTCTGTGGCTAAGTTTCCAAGTAATTCTACTAATTATCATTATAGTAAATATTGCAGAGTTTTCTTAATTTGTCTTATAGTTAACATCTTAATTAATTGTTTTCTTTCATGGAATTACTATATAAATGATGCATAAATAACATTTGGAGCTCATGAAATTCATTGGATTAGTGCATGTCTGTGATGGTTATTGTAAAAGTGAAGCGGGGATATATTGATCAAATGAGTTGGTGGCATTTGAATTTGGTCAAGTGAATTGGGGATATATTAATATGTTGATTAGATTTTGACTATCCATTTGAAGAATTTTAGGGTGGATTCTCTCTAATGTTTGAATAATTTAAGGCAGTTCGTGGCATTTAGTAGTCAACTTGGCCATCAGCATTAACGACAGAAACACAGCATGGAAAGGAAGAAATTCATCATTCCAACTTGGCTACTCCACCTTTTGCCCGCTAGCTTCGGCGACAGCATCAACCCGCGCGTCCCCATGGAGGCCCTACCATAGTGGTTGCCAGAAACCTCAAGGCCGCATAGGTCTATATGATGGTAGATATCACGGTGGTGAGGAGGCCAGAGAGGGACATGAGTACGCAATACAGGATGAGACAAATATACCCCTAATTGGTCACGATAGAGATGTAAAAATTGGTGGCGCCGCGCGCACGAATCTTAAGTTAGAAAAGGAAAAATAGTTCGAGAATTAAATTAGTTTAAAAAATTATGAAGGATGAAATTGATTTGAGTGTAAAAATTTAGAGACCAAAATGATGAATTTTCCAAAAAAAATGAATCTGATGCAAGTAAATAATTTGTTTACGAATAATGACCGATCCAAACACACCCCTTTAAATAATAGGGTAAATTACATCTATCTTCCTTGAGGTATAGCTAAACTATGAATCAAACCCTAAGGTGTGGCCATATTTACATCTACCTCCCTTGTCACTGACACTGCCTATAAAATCGATGGATGGAATAAATGAAATGACGAATTTATCCTTTATTTAGAAGAATTAAATAAAATCCAAAAGAATTAGAAAAAGTTGCAAAAGTATATTTTTGAGTCCCTACAAAAATGACTGAACTAATTTAAAGAAAAACATAAGCATGAAAATTGCACCCAAAAAAATCACTGTTTCAAGTTTCCAACCCCTAACATAATAAGAAAAAAAAAAAAAGAAGCAAGCAAAACGAATTATGGGAATTGCACAAAAATATAAAAAGAAAAAGTTAAGTACCATAAAAATGGTAATGAACAAAGAGATGTAAGGAATAGAAATCTGCCCAGAAACTTTAGAAAAAAAAAAAAAAAAAAGAAATCTGCCCAGAAACTTTAGAAAAGGAGAAATCGTGAAATGGTTAAGGCTTCTAGGAGAATAGAACCAGGCAAGAAAAAAGAAAACAGGCAAGATAAATAATAATTAAGAACAATATTCCATTTCAGTAGTATTCCAGAAATCGTTTTCTCCATTTTTGCGTCTACATCACATCGTCTTTTCTTCTTCAAGTTCATCTTTAACTTTGCCGCCTCCATCCTCTCCTTTCATAAACTCACAAAGCAATAGACCCATTGAATTGAAGCAGGAAGGCATTCAAGATTTAATAGCTAGTGGAATCATTTTTTGCATGTTTGCATGGCCTTTGGAGGATGAAGAAGATGAGTTGAAAGAATTAGGCTTGTGGGTAGTAAGGGACATTCAGTTCTACTTTTATCAAACGTCAAGCAGTCAACATTTGTGGACTACCAGCTTGGGTCTCTTCGCTATGTTTTTGCGTATATGGAGGGTTGTTTTCTTATTTTTCCAAACCTCAGGGTTCAATTTATAATTTGGCCATACCTCAAGGGAGGTAAATATAATTAACCCTAAATAATATTTGTGCTTTTCCATACTTTAATACAAGTCCAATTCTTGATTGGATTTGCATTAAATCCCTCTTAAATAATAATATTTGTGCTTTTCCATACTCTAATACAAGTCCATTTCTTGATTGGATTTGCACTTAATTTGTCCATTCGTGATTTGAATGCACTGACTACACCGTCAACTTTAGCGGTGGTTTTTTTTTTAAAAAAAAATTTTGCACATTTCATGGTTGCATATGTAGGACCTTTTTATATAACAGGAAGCTTAGAAGTACCTTTCCTCTGGTATAATTCGGAGTTTTCCCTCTTTACTTTTGTTTCTGCTTGATTTGGGGTCGTAAGAGTTTTTTTTTTTTTCCCCTGAGATTTGCATTCTTCTCTATAATTCTCAAGTGTTGCTCTAAATTCAACCGTATAGGCATATATGTTTTTCATTAACTAATTTTTCTTAAACTTTTCTCTTTAACCCCTTACAAATCAAAGAATGACACATATTCTTGCTTTGCCACCTTGGTGCTGCAGATTTTTCCTCTTTTCTTAGATGCAAGACCAGAATCATGACAAAACATAGCATTCTCATTTTCTATTAGCGATAATTTCATAAAACTCCCTCGAAGTTTCAGATAATTGCACTTAAATACCATCTAATATCGAAAATTACATGCCCTCCCCTTAAATGACATTTTTTTATAACTATTTCAACCCTTGTCAAAGCTTCCTTAAAAATTGCGAAAAAATACTGACACATAATTTTCTACCAAATTGGCCCTCATTGTGTGTAGGAGAAAACATGTACTACTTTTTTATGAAATTAACAAAGCAAGAAAAAAAACATATTGGCACTTCAATGATACATATAGAAAAGTCAACTTTTGTCTATTAAGGCCAAGAAGAGCTATTGCATTATCAATTGCAATGACTCTACCCGGGCAGCATATAAGCTAGAGGGAAGTGTGAAAAACATTCATTCCATTTTCAAAGAAGTTTTTTCTTTTTTTTTTGAGAAATGAGTTGCGACCTTCATCAAGTATTAGAGGTACATATTGACTAGCACAACCGTCGAAGAACAAGTATGTCTTCATCAAATTAACACAATAACTCAATTCATGGAGGAACATCATTAAGGATCTAAAATAGAATTTGTAGTTGCGGATGCAACGCAACAATTAGAATTTCAGAAAAATGAAAAAAATCCAAATAGATTATATTTCTGTTGTGCCATATGCGACTATTTCAAGTAGTATAATGGCAATGACGAAGAATAAGTGAACAATAGAAAACGGCAATTAGTTTGATTTTTCATGATGAAAGATCATCAATTGAGGATGCACTGGTTTCTTGAATTCTCTCTTATCAAACCTAGTTTGGTTTTTCTCGCAATAATGGTATTATTTAACATCTTGACTCCTCACCACTAGCTAATTGGCACAAGAGGTAGGAAAAAAATTATATTTGATGCAATTTTATTTTTCTCATTTTTTTTTCAATAGCAGAAAATGCACAACTTTTTTAGGGCAATTTGATCATTTGGAATCTATTGATGGTGACATTTGGCCATATCTATCAGAAAAGAGAGGGTAGTGTAATTTTCAATATTAGAAAGGATTTAAGTACAATTGTAAGAAATCTTGGGGGAGGTTTTTGAAATTATCCCTTTCTATTAAAATGGATTTTCGAAATCTTTCTGCAAATCATTACGAATTGATAATCTCGTTGACACACTGAAATGTAATCTTCTGATGTCTAGCTGGTTGATTTGATTCATTTGAATGTCACGATAACCATTTAATTAGGAGACTACCTTATGTTTATTATTCTAAAATTGCATGGTTGTCTGGAATCTGAAGGTTCAGTTTCCCACGTTGCATAGTAGTCTGTGCTGTAGCTTCACGGTGTCATAAGAGCCAGCTTTGTTTAAATTTTAGCCTACTATCAAAAATATCATTGGAATTTGTGTTTTTGATCGATTTTTGAAAGATGGAATGACTCAACCGCAAAGATGTCATGGTGTACAGTGCTTTCTTTAGATTTGTTTTGTGAGACAAATGCTGCGTGATTTGATGCTTTTCTTCTTGTAAATTTGTCACTAGAAGTTCACTGTGCCAAAATTTATCAATAAAAAAAAGGCCTCTAAAGGTGAAAACTGAAAATTAAGATCTTGAACGATGATATTGGTTCGGCTAGATTATCCTTTTCAATAATCCTATCCAGGGAGACTTAATCTCTATTTTGATGTGAAACTTCAAATGGGCCTTGACTAGAAAGTTATTTGACCATGAAGTTTGGAGCCACTTCTGGATTTCAGGAGGAAGTCAATGGTTCTCTGGTCGGCACCATTGGAGTTTGTCTGGTGCTAAGATATATATATATATATATATATAATTTTTTTTTTTAAGGTTGATGCATAACAAGGACCCCGGATTCTCGCATTCTTCATTTGTATTGATGAGATTTTTCCTTCACTCCAAATTTTAAAACTTAAATATCTCATTTTCTATGAATGTAGATGTCAATTCCATAAAGAAGATTATCAATTACCGGTGTGATTTTAATCATCTATTATTTGGACTATCACAAATAAATCAAGTAAATTTATACTTCTAACATGAAACAAAAGTAGTAAAAATAATAACAAAGACATCAATAGAGTTATTGATTTATTAACTACTCTTGCAAGTAAAAATTACGGATTAAATGAGTTTATTTACCTTGACTAGTTATAGTGTAATTTCTAAATACACATGATATATGCTTTCATAAGTATACCAATCATTTATATAACTACTCCACACCTACTAACCTGACATGAAAATAGTTATAAATTCATTAAATTATATGGAACAAACTACTAAAGCCACAAAGGTACAACCATACTTTAATGATTTAACTCTCTAAGTTTAACAATTCCATGAACGAGTACTAAATCATAATGGTTATTGGTGAAACAATACTTTTAGATAATCACAGGTAATGAGACCAAGTAATCATGATTGTAGAACAAAAGTGTTAAATAACTTACTCAAGAAAAAAATTTAAATGACCATGAAAATCTCATTTAACAATCATAGAAGTTTATCCACTCCTTAGATATACAGACTAGCAAAACATACAAGTTAAGAAAACGAGAACCAAACTTGTATTATAACAAAACATAAAAACCAATGCAAAAAATAAAGTATAGAAAAGATATCACGCTTGTCACATAAGTTCCAAACTCTCATTTTCATCCTTATCTCCTTCTTTTAGTTAGCTACAAGGATTTGAAGAATTATACTACTCTTATACTAATCTAATGACTTAAGGAAATGCTAATGAAGACTATATTTTTATATTGTTTCTCTGGACTTTAAAGTTACAAAACAAATTCTCTAAGACCTCTATTTATAGCAAATTAAAATTCCAATCAATCATGTTAAAGTTGATGCAAGTTGACTTTTGGAATTGCCAAAAGTTAATTCTTGAAATCTCTATGCTTCCTTAGGCAGTTTCTACCAAATTTTGATTAGAAAAATGGTCAAAAAGTTGTGTAAACAAACTGCAAATTGCCCTACAACTTGCATAGCCGAAATATGCATACCGGGGAGGGGTAGAATACGTAGAGGAGGGTCGCGCATTGGTCCGCATATTGTCCTTCCCCATAGGTTTCTCTTGATTTTGGAAATTGCTCGATTTTTGCATCAATTAAAGCTGCAAATTTCTCAATCTAGGAAGCTAAACTGACTCTTGCACAAAACATAAAAAGTTGTAATTCTTTGAATTAACTTTCTAATGTATTAAGAATCATCTCATTTGAAATTCTGTAAACTGGAAAATGATAGAAATACCCCTTGACTGGTCATAAGACATTTTGTAGAAGATAGACATAAAAATGCACCTCTATATTGCAGCATTTTGACCCTTGAAACGTATGAATTAGACTTCGATGTCTCATAATAATTGTAGCTATGGATTTTTGCTTTAAAATGATATAAGAATCATTTCAATCTAATTCTTATGGCTCAAGTTATAGCCAAAATTCCAGATTCTCTTAGGGTTTCCAATGCTTTCTTCACTTGAACCTGATTGCATTTCATATTTTGAACATTTTGTACTTCATGTTCACTTAAAATTACTTAAAATTATCCAAAATCATCCAAATATCTTCTCACTTCATTCTAATTGATGATTGAATCATTGAAACATTTAAAGACATGAAGTATAAACTACTTAAATATGTAGAAATGCAATTTTTTAACTTAAATTACAAAATGCAAACTTCACTAGATTTCAACAAAATGTATGTTTTAACATGAAGTACAATTAAATGTGTATTAGTAATTTTAATTGTTAAAAAACTATATAAAATATCCTATCTAAATCCCTAAATTAAGTAATATTGATACATGACAAGTGCTTATTTTACATATCTTTAGCATGCTTTACTATGTAGTTTTTGGTGTGTATTAGTACCCAATTAGACTCCGCAGTGAGCTAACGCTTGTCTTTGTCGCCGGGGGCTGTAGATCTCTACGAAATATGGGTTTTCAACTTTTCATACATTTTGTTTAGTGACATATATTGACAACAACCCAAATATACGATGTCTTGAGACCATTTCAAAACCATCTGGATTCATCATCAAAAGGCAATATATAATCCACGAACGTTAAACGTTTATTACAGCAATAAAACATGGAGTAACTTCCATAGGATACTCTGTGGTTACAGGATTCCGTTTGGTGTTTGTTTTGCTAATGCAGAATCCAACCGGCCAGCAAAACAATTGAGTGCATTCCAGAATTTGAACTATGCAAATGGATCATGATAAGTTGCAACTAAAATCAAGCTGCTCTTTCTTCTTGCAGTTGCACCAAAGGCCTCGGTCATATCTGGCATTTGAGGACTTATAGTTCCATTTGGAAGTGACCAGTCAAAATGGTAGAGCAGCTTAGCAAGAAGAAGCTCAACACCTGCTGAACCAAATGATACTCCTGGGCAAATCCTTCTTCCTCCACCAAATGGGATATACTCGAAATTCATCCCTATTGAGTCACTGCCACTGTCAAGAAATCTCTCCGGTTTAAACCTTTCGGGGCTCGGCCAAACTTCAGGATGCCGATGAATTGCCCAGGCATTTATCATGACTTTAGTTTTGACGGGAATATCGTAACCAGCAATCTTACATGGCTCCCTGCATTCTCTTGGAAGTATCAGTGGAAGAGGAGGGTGCAGCCTCAGAGTCTCTTTGATCACTGCTTTTAGGTAATTCAATTCCTTCAAGTCTGTCTCTTGTACTGTTTCCCTCCCCTTGAGGACCTGTCTCAGCTCGGCTTGCACCTTTTCCATCACACCTGGGTTTCTAATCAGCTCTGCCATTGCGTAGTCTATTGTGGCTGCAGAAGTTTCAGTCCCAGCTGCAAAAATGTCCTGTATTACAGTTGGGGAGGAAATGGTTACTTAAAAATATGATGAAACGGGAAATTTACTTGAGGTGTCTGTGATATGTTATATACTTACCCAAATAACAGCCTTGACGCTGTCTGTTGAAATAGGAATATTGAAGTCACCACTTTCCTTGAGTCTTAATAGGACATCAACTAAATCTTCCACTTCTGATTGAGAGCCAACGGGGATTGATTGATTTGCTCGCTTCTGTTTGCGCTCACTGATTATGTTTTCAAGCATCTGGTCAATCTCGTGATGCAGCTTTAGCAGTGTTGGCTTCAAACCACTCAGGGAATGAAGGAATTTTAGCGAAGGAAACAAATCAGCTATATCAAAACCTCCGCTTGCTAAAATTGCCCCATTTATCAGCGTTATCAGACGATCTTGGTGCGCGAAGCTCTTTCCAAAAGCTGCTCTGCAGACTATGTCATTCGTAAAAGTGAAGGCTTTGTCAGTAATATTGACTGGTGAGTTTGAAGACTTGATGGATCTAATCACCTTCGAGGCCTCATCCTCCCGGAGAGTGCCAAAAGACCGCACGCTCTTGGGACTGAGGAGTTCTAGGAGACAGATTTTTCGCATCTGTTTCCAGTAATCACCGTAAGGAGAAAAGGCGATATCCAGGTTATCATAACCAAGTATCTTAGAAGATAGAAATTCTGGCCGATCTGCAAAGGAAATGTCATGAACTTTCAGCACTTCTTTTGCCTCCTGTGGTGCTGATATGACCACTGTAGATATTTCTCCCATCTGCAGATGCATGATGGGTCCAAATTTTTCAGCCAAGTCTCTTAGAGCATGGTGTGGCAAAGAACCAGCTAGATGGTGCATACTTCCAATCAGAGGTAGCTTCCATGGCCCTGGGAGTTTTCTGGGACTATCAGTGCTCTTGGAACTTTTGATGAATAGCCCAGTCAACTTCCATAGAAGAAAAAAGAGGAGGAGGCTTACCAGAAGAGCAGGAAAAGTAATCTCCATTTCCAAAAGAGAGGACAGAGGAAATGTAGAGGTACCTCCTCACCTGTCCCAAACTATATAATTGCAGGCTTGGTATCAATTTTGTGTTTACTTCTTAATTTTTGGACTTTCTGTCAAGTAAAGTAAAGATGCTTTTCTAAACAGAAATTGATTCTCAGGTCGTCGCCTTTTTCTAATGTTTTTTGCGCAATAATTTATGGCACTGACCTAGTCATAGATACCTTCGGAAAATTGGTTACAATAATGTTAACATTTCTATATCCTTATTTATTTTGTTCTATGGAAGAGTTTAAGGAGGGTGTACGCGAATTTAACATGTATACAGATCTAATTAAATTAAAAAAATAATTTAACACCATCTTTAAATTTATTTCCAAGTAAATGAGGTTCGAATCCCACACTTCCAATCCGAAGGGAACATAATCCTTTTACCTTCAGAAAAAATTTGCTAGTGTTTGGTACTGTGATCATTGACCGATAACATCTGAATGACAATTTTTCTAGCCTTGTGATTGTCGCCTCCCAGCTGATGGTGAAATCGGTCGCACAAATACAATGGTGACACGTATCTCTGTCACATGCCTTTCGGCTCATTTGCTTCCCTTCTCCATCTGTCCACGCTCCTCCGAAAGCCCGCCTTGTCTCGTCAGTCGTCTCCAAGGCTAATTGCTTAGAATATCGACTAAAAAAAAAGTCACGTGAATGTTGATCTGACAACATAATTTACTTAAACTATATCGTGTTTAGTAAGCATGGCAGGCCGTTGAGGATTTTTTTTATTTGCTAAAAGCAAATGCGTGCCGTGCTTACTAAACTAAAGTAAATCCTTGCCCTTGGGAATTTTTCTTTTAAACTAAACTAAATAATATCTTTCTTTGTTCTCTTGTAGGAATCAAATTATTGCGGTGCCACAATTTGGTAGGGACCAAGTTTGTCTACAAACGAGGCAGGAACGTAAAAGCGGGAAGACCGTACACTAGTATCATAAAATAAATAAACATTACACTAGTTAATAAAATAAATAAAGTTAATATTTTTAAAATGAATAAAATAGGCATTACACTAGAATCATAAAGATAAAAAATAAAATAAGTTAAGACTATTAGACTCGCGAACCTTTGTATTGAGTGTCTTTGAAATACTTAAAGGCTTGCTCGAGCTATTCGAGCTCTACTTGAGTGTTAACCAATGTTTTAAAATCCGGACCGTTAATTGAACCGATGAGGTAAAAGGGTCGAGATTCAACCGGTCGGACCGGTTCAACCTCGGTTCAATGATTTTTTTTAAAAATAATTTATATAAATATATATATGCACAAAATAAGACATGCAATAGACTAATTTAAAACTTTATATGATGAAAAGTTCACTATTTTTGAATAATTTGGATTTTCAAAAAATAAATTTTTTAAATTATAAGTTAAAACAAATAAATTTCATCTCAATTTTAATTATATCTACCAAAAAAATCTCAAATCCAACCCAAAAATATCACAATATTTTGAAATTATACAAAATTCACATCTATGAAAATTTGACATTGTGAACTTAAATTTTAATTTACATACTTGAGATTTAAATATTGTAATTTAAAAAAGAAAGTTTGGAGTTCGAAAGAAGTCAAGATAATTCAAAATAAAAATGCAAACTTGATAAGAAACAAAAAATGAGATAAAAGTGAGTGGTTGTGGCATTAAATAATTTGGGTTAAAGAAAAATAATTCTTTTTTAACTTTTTTCAATTTAATGGACAAAAAAAAATTAAAAGATAGAAGAAAATATTAATAAATTAAAACTAAAGAGGTTTGATTAAAAAAGGGAGTGACAAAAGAAAAGATGAGAGAGAAAGAGAGAGTTGAAAATTAAAAAGAAAGAGTCACGAGAGAATGAGATTTTGTAAGAAAAATGGAAAAATGAAATATAGATGTTTGTGTTATATAAATAAATTATCAAAAAAAACAAATAAGATGTGATGGTGCAATGGTTATTACATTGGTCTTCTATTGCAAAGGTCTTGAGTTCGAATCTTGATAGAAGCATTTTGCAAAAAAAAAAAAAAAAAAAAAAAAAGGGAAAACTCGAAAACCGGTTCAATCCGGTTCAATGCGGTTCAACGGGTTTCACGGTTTTTACCGGGTTTGACCGATTTTCTGGCAAAGTCAACCTAAACATGGAACCGGACCGGTGCCATGGCCGGTTCGACCGGTCGAACCGGCCGGTCCGGTCCGGTTTTCAAAACACTGGTGTTAACTACATTCATTAGTTGACTCCATTCGTAATGATCCAATATGTTCAACAGCCCCATTTATTTAAGGCTAGATTAGTCTAAAAAAATTAGTGTCAAACTTTAAATTGAAAAAAAAATATGAGATACAAACAACATGATATGCATTAGTTTTCTAATAATATCTAGATCTTGTAAAAACACATTTGATAATAAGATTTTGTGCAAAATTATTTACCATAATAAACTTGCAATATTAAATAAATTAACTACGAAAAATTTTATACATGATCCAAGAAATTCTATATCTTTACATAATTTCATCCCTTCCTCTTATGACATACTACCAAAGGGGAAATTAAGCAAAACCATTTTTTGATTTTAAAATATATGATGTAGGCATGTTTTAATCATACCGTAGCATGTTCCTTCCAGATTAATGATTAAGAAAAGAAAAACCACCAATCAAGAAAACTTAAAAACAAAAGAAAGAAAAGAAAAGTAGTTAAGCCTAAATAGGACAATGAGCAAAAAATGCCAAAATGTGAACATAAAGGTGATATAACAACCACGCTAATCTTACTATAACATAAACAAAGGTCCAAAGTTTCTGTTACAATTCTCCTTACTGACACATGGCACTATGGATAATTTTTTAGCTTTCTCTTTTGCTTTCGCTATGGATTTGGCATTGTCTTGTCGATTTGATATTACATTATAAGGTTGACTAAAGGAGTAAGGCCCTCTACCTACGGTTATAAGGTTGAAATATTTTTAATAAACTTTTCAAACTCTAGATTTTGGAGAGATATAATTCAATTGGAGTATTATTTACATGATCATTTCAACTTATATTTGATAAATTAACTTAAGTTTTAATCGGATTACAATGTTATTATCATTATTATTATTTGAATTTATATTTATATTTATTTGAATATGAATTATCATTTAAAGTTATATTTGACAAATTAAGTTGCATTTGTTAAAAATTGTCGAATTGCATGGATTTTTTCAAATTGTTATATTCTTTGACATTTTGTTATTTTGTTAATGTAACAAAAAAGATTATTTAAAACTAATTTCATCTTAGTATAAAGAAAAAGATTATTACTGCTGCTTAATGTAGTATGCATTTTTCTGTTTCAAAATTTTTAAATTTGTTCATATTAAAATTTTTGGTAGCATTTGACTTTGTGTTTGTATATTTTTTTATCAATTCTATTTTAATTCATTTATACCTTAATATGTGTTTTTTTATTATAATTAATTTTTTCCTTTCTTGATCAAACGAATGCATTAACGTCTAAATGACAAAAATATTTGTATCTCTGTTATATTTCATTAAAATGCTCTTTGTTGTTGTTTTCATGGTAACAGTTAGATTTGCATTTTTTTTCTTATTTTCTATGCTGTTACAATATTAAATTGTTCAATAAAGCTTATTTATTAGAAGTTCTAATTTGGAGAGAAAAATGTTTTTCCAAATTTATTGCATTATTAGATTATTCAATAAGTCAGTTTACAGATTGCTTGGTTCTCCTATTTTTCCTTTGCTTTGCTTTTGTAATAAGTCATAAGTCAAGTAATGCAATCATTCTTGAACTACTCAACTTTATCTTAATTACATAACCAGATTAAATACTTACATTTTTCTGCAACATTAGGTTGCCCTTCACAAGAAAGTCAACCTTTTAATGAATTATCAATTGTACTCCATGTGTTTGTAACCATTAGATTGAAAGACAAAGTACTAGCTTAGTTTAGCTTTCATGAACTACCTTTTTAGATGAAATTATTATCAACAAACTAATCTTGAATAGTACAATACACACCCTTACATACACTACCAACCTTTATTGTGCTCTATTTCCTTCCCATTTTATTTCATTCTCATTCTCACCTTCACTTTCTTGTTTTCTCACATGTAGTAATATAATTTTTCTTACTTTTTACTTCAACAGATCTATGCATTTATATCTTGCTGTAGTAACATATACTTTCTTTTGCATGTTTTGTGTTTTCTTTTTGCAGCATTACTTTCAATACTCAAGATTTTTGCTTCACTTGTCACTTCCAAGTTAGTCACTTCACTTATTTTATTTAGCACCAGTTAAACCTGTATAAACCAACTGAAATTGCCACTAAACATAATATACACTTTTTCTATAAATTTTATTTTACTTTATTTATGCATTAATACTTGCTTTTTATTACAACGAATTTTTACCCTTTATTAACCAGCAATGTATTAAGATGCTCTTTAGATCATCCACAATGGTTTACACTGTTTAGAGTGTAATCAACATGCTACGTCAGCATTTCGCTTTCTCCTCTTTTATTACACTTCCACTCACAATGGATTACACTCCACAAGGTGTAATAGCATGGGTCTACAATTAAATCAAACATTTATTTTAATAATGCATAACTCACATCCCATAAATAAATAAAGTAATTTTTAAAAATAATTTTGTTATTTTTAAAAAATAAAGTATTAACTTGCATTAAATTTTTTACCTTTTGAATTTTTTATCTTCTAAAAATAATATTATTAATTTCTAAGTTTGAACAATATATTTTTTTCTATCTCTCAAAAATAATATATTGTTATTTTTTGAAAAATAATTATGCAGAACATTAAACAAATATGTGATACCTCAAATGCGAAGATATCATAATAATCCATACTTAATTAATAATTCTTTAAGTAATTAGTTGAACTCCATAACATAATATTACATAACTTAAATCAAATAAAATACAAATAATAACAAAATGAATACTAGTTTTCATTGTTATTGCCTCCGAATCGTTCCCAAATATGCTCGACCAAGTCTGATCGAAGTTGATGATGTACTTCTCGATCACGTAATTCCACGTTCCTCTGAAGGCAATATTGAAAATTTTTGGCCAAACCTTGAGTCACGGGAATCGTTGGATCGTCATCATCAGCATCCCAGTTTCTTATTGCATCTCCTTCATCTTTGACAATCATATTGTGCAATATGATGCATGTGTACATTAAACCTTTCAGTTTTGCTCTATGCCAAAATCGAGCAGGACAACGTACAATAGCCCAACGAGATTGGAGCACACCAACGTCTGTTCTTGCAGCCTCCTGCATTTGCTTAAACTTGATCCTATTTGGATCTCTAGGAGATGTGAAACTTTTAACAAATGTTGCCCATTCTGGATATATGCCATCTGCTAGATAATACCCTTTACTGTATTGGGTGCCATTTACCATAAATTGAACATCAGGAGCGTATCCTTGCAATATGTCGTTAAATAGTGGAGATTGATTGAGCACATTGATGTCATTGTTAGACCCCGCGACGCCAAAAAATGCATGCCATATCCATAAATCTGCTGATGCGACTGCTTCTAGCATTATTGTGGGAGATCCTTCATCATCTCGAGTAAATTGATCTTTCCATGCCACAGTGCAATTCCTCCATTGCCAGTGCATGCTACCAAGCATGCCAGTGAAGCCATGCCGCTAGGAATGCAAATTAAGTAAACGTTCAACGTCATTAGCATTAGGCCTTCTCGAGTGTTGTGCCTCATAAATATCGATCACACATCGGCACAATAACACTCGATTGCAGTGGTTTCACCCATTCTTATGTATTCGTCCGACTGATTAGCTGGTGCCCCATATGCTAACTGTCGGATAGCTGCCGTGATTTTTTGAAGAGGAGAAAGTCCCTTTTTGCCTGCTACATCAGCCCTCATTTGAAAAAACTCAGAATGATTTGTAATGGACTCCACAATTCAAAGGAATAATTCTCTTCTCATTCGAAACCGTAGGTAGAATATATGTAAAGGATAAACTGGATTGTCGGCAAAATAGTCATTAAAGAGTCGGACATGCCCGACACCCTGCTCTCGATCGTAATATCTTCGACTACGTGGATGCATATTAGAACTTGAAGATGTGTGGTGCATTTGCCACTGCTCCAACAGCATCATAATTTGATCCTCTGTGCCGTCCTCCATTTCATCGGCTAAAATTTTTTTTACTTCTTCTATAAGAGAGGGATCAGGATATCGAGACATTTTGGAGTGTGTTGAGTTTATGGTTTCAATGTGTGGAGTCTTACTAATATATATATAGTGCTAGTTTCCAACGGCTAGTTTTCCAACGGCTAGTTTTAATATTAAAATAAAAATAGTAAAATGCAAAATTCATTATAAGTACATGTTGCAAACAAATTATTAAGCACTCAAATACAAAATGGAAAATTAAAAAATTACATTACTAACCATGAAATTAAAACTAAACTAAGAAATATTATACTTGGCTTTTAGGATGGAACACATATGCTCATGAATTTTAAGCTGCTGCTCGGACATGCCTGTGGTATCCTTCAATAGGATTTCATAATCACTTCGGAAATTATAATTGTCTAACTTATTTGCTAAGTTTTCCATAGCTTGCAATTTTTCTTCTTTGTGCTCTTTCAACATGATCCGGATTTGACTAAGTTCTCCACCCATATCTTGTTCATTCATTTTTTATTTTCCCTTTCTCTTTCCCTTCTTTGCTGTTTTTTGACCAAGTGGATGAATTTCACGTACTTCACTGTCATCGATGTCGAAACTTGAATCTGCATTGGATGAAGAAGTGTATGCCCCGCTTTCATCAGTTCTTACCTTTTTTGAAGAACGCTGCATAGGAGTATTTGCTTTCCATTTCGGATAATTTTTCAACAACACCCATACATGTTCATGTAAAAAATGCTTATTCTTATTCTGGTGAAAAAGCTCTCGTGCATGTTGTTTGATCTGATCATCATTCCATCCGCTATGATGTTCTCCAACCAATTTGTTGTAGTATTGGTTGAATTCATTGACCATTCGACTCAACCAGTGCCAATGTGATTTCACAGCTTTATATTTTCTTGGCAGCCCAAATTGCCGATTCTCGTTGAAGTAGTTTGTGACTCGTTTCCAGAAACTCTCATCATTTTGAGAATTACCCACAATGCTACAATTAGAAATTGTGAGCCAAGCACTTGCAAGCATCTTGTCATCATCCACACTCCATGGAACGCGTTTATAATCACATTCTTCCATCGCCTCATTGGTGAGAGTAATGTTATCCACTCCACGTTGTGTTGAATATGGTGGAAATTGAGAGTCCGACGTTGATTCCGTTGACGCAGCATTTTCTTGTTGGCCGGCAAAATTAAAATCCTTCCTTATCTCCGTCGGAGTTTTTGAGCCTCCACAACCCATACCAAAGTCATAATACCCCGATGTGTAGTGATTTTCCATATTTGGATTAAAATAAGTAGGTGGAGGATACATGGGAATTGGATATGAAAAATTTGGTTGACTTTGGAAATTTGATGGATGATTGGAAGTGGATAAATTTAGGGGATATGTATAATTTTGCACTTTTGTAGGAATACCAGAAAATGGGTAATTTGGAAAATTTTGGGGGTTTTGATTTTGTGAGGATGATATATTTTCTATATTTGGAGCATTTAACATATTTGTAAAAATACTAAAATTTTCATCCATAATCACAAAATATGGAAATTTTAAAAAAATTGTGCACAGAGTTTGAGGAAAATGAGTGAGAGAGTAAAAGAAATAATAGAGTAGAATAGTGGGATATGAAAAAAAAAGAGTGTGTTGTGTGTTTATATAGGGAATTAAAATATGACCGTTGGAAAAAAATGAACGTTGCAAAAACATTACCGTTGCAATAAATGAACGTTGCAAAATTTTGTCAGTAAGTTGAACACTCTGGCTGGCCCACCCATTACACACATCATCAGAATAATTTGTGTAATGGGTATTACACGGCCACAATGGGTGGCCACCAAATCTCCTTTAATAGTATATCCAAAATTTCCTTTCTTCCAATAGTAGCGTCCCATGGCCAAGAAATCTCATTAATAGCTCCTATTCCAAACAAATCGAAAACAAGCATCAAACAATAATAAAATATAAACAGATATACAATCCCTATTATATCCTGTACATTTTCCGTTATTCATTCAATTATTACTACCAAATTATATTTATTCCATTTTCTTTATCTTCCAAATTTGATGTCTACAGTTGTTAGTAGCAACATAGAAGGGATTGACTGTTAGTGTTGGTTGTGGCAAAAGCTTTCAGGTTATAGGATAAAAGCAATAATTCAACCAAAACCTGAAGGAGAAGCTTTGAAATCTTGAGCATCATATTGTTATTAAACAAAAAAAAAACAGTTAAAATTGTTACAAAAAGTTGCGGTGATGCCTATATTATGAACAAAATAGACATCAACGTATAAGAATTATTGTAAGTCCTTTTACAATCTGTTCCAATTATTGTGTGAATAACAAATCAATTAAGAAGCAAAAACTGTGATAATGAATAACAATCACGAAATTATGTTACCATGTTTCACTTGTAAAAGCTACAATCTTGTAAATGTTACAACAATATTCTTGACTTATGAACACAAACGGCCTATCAACCATAAAATTATAATCCCTTTCTATTTTCACTATCAAGAGTCATATGGTTTTTTGAAGAGTACAAATGCCCAATTGTTAAAACTTCTTTAGGTTCACCTTCCTACCCATCACCCTTTTTGTGATACCTATATCATGAATAAACTTGGTATAAAATAATTCAAAGAATTGTTAAAACTAAATGTTCCAAGAAAAGATAGAAAAACTTGCCTATTGATGAAGAAAAAAATTGTACAAAGCATAGGAGTTCCAAGGAAAAAAAAGAGGAAAAAAAACAACTAAGGTATTGATGAAGAAAAAAAAAACATGTGTATACAACTACACATTATGTAGAAGTAAAAGCACGGAAGGTAATCGATATCCCAAGTTTAATTGAGAGTATTAGGATGAGAAAATATTTTGAAAATAAAGTGGGAAAGATAAGCCTCATTAAAGAGATAAGCCTATCTAAAATTTGATGAAAGTAAGATTAAAGTGTAACAACTTGTTTTGAGAAGAGAGAGAGAAAATAATTAAAATATAAGAGCACATAATTTATCACAGAGTGCATTACAAAAACTCACTCAATTAGGGTGCCATGTATGAAAGAGGAAGTACTATAAAATAAGTATTAAAATACGACTTTATTATATATGCATATGATTCAAATCATGAGGGGTTATACATAAGTTTTAGGCCTTTAATGATTAAAATTTTCGAACATGTTTCATTGGATAAAGATGGATGACATGTCCTAGTCAAAATTAAAATTATTATCCGTGGGTGATTGTAAAATAATTGCAAAGAATTAAATTTTTGCACCCATGAAAGTTTCAAAAGGGGGCCGCCATAAATCGTTCTCCTCATCAGCTTTATACTTCACATGACATCAACTTGTTTCCTTCTTTCTTCTCCTTTGCTTCGTTTTCTCTGTAACAAAACAATGGCAAAAGGTTTAGCTATAGCATCCCACCAAATTCTTTGCGTGCTTTTAATAGCAATCTTGGCACAATTGAAGACGGTGTTCACAAATTTGACAGTATACGACCATGAATTTCAAAGTGGAGATGCTCGTCACTTGTCTTGGCAACCAAATTCCTTTCAAACCTTTCACCTACAAAATCAACAAATCTAATGAGTACTAGGAAGCAAAAGTTCTAACATTTAATCACCACACTCAAACAAAATACGGAACAAAATACGAGTAAAACTTCTAAAATGACCGCAAAATATAGTGCATAATAAGCACGGCTGGCACCACCACAGAGACTCCGGCATAGTATTCACTTTGCTAGGGGAGAGTACAATGGTAGCACTGTGGAACTAAACGGAATCGGCATAGGGTCTCAGGATGTCAATTAAATTGCAATTGTAGGAGGAACCAAACCAAACAATTTCTGTACGCAACAGGGCGTACTACCTTCGAAGCCGTCTGCGTTGTAGCAGATTATAATGCTGCAAGGTTGAACCTCCACATTAGACATATATATATATATATATATATATAAACTTGGCCCTCGGAACTATTGGTCATCAGTAGGCCTGTCAACGACCCGAACCCGGACCGGATCCGTCAAATTATTCCGGATACGGGTAGGGATTTAATTCAGTTATCCGGATCCGGACTCGGACCCGGATTCGAATTTGTTTTGTCAGACAAAAATGGATCGAATACGGAATATAGTATTTCGACCCGTATACGACCCGGATGCGGATATAAATGAATTAATAATTTAAAATATATATATTTATCAATATAATTTGATTAGGGTGATGTATATGAGTAAGATCAATTTGATTTCTTTTCTTATTTGGTTTTTTTTTTGTATTAGTTAGAAATTAGTTTACAAATATATTTTTTTCTCATTTTTGTTAGAAATTGTAAGTTTTGATAGTTTTTATCGGGTAAACCCGACCCGGATCCAGGACCCGTCGGATTCGGATTCAGATTCGAATCCGGAACATAGAGTGGAAGACCCGTCAGGTAAACGGATCGGATCTGAATCCGATATAGTATGCCGATCCAAATCCAGAATAATAAATTCCAACCCGTTGACAGGCCTAGTCATCAGGTCTAGAGTTTCTACATATATTAATAAAAATGCAACAACTATGACGCGTCACAACCTGAAAAGATGTACCTTGACCTTTGAAGCAATACGCTCCACTAGGTCTGCTAATAGTTATATCAAGATATGTGAAGGGAAGATATGTGATTCAAGGACCTTATTTTGTTGCCGACAATATCTTGCTTTAAATGGTATGAGTAGCAATTCCAGAAGACATGGTATGAGCATCAATTTCAATGTAAAGGATCTTTTTTTTTTTCCTTTGGTAGACGTAAGATTTTTACTGTGTTTACCATAAAAAATTTAATACTACTAAAAATTTGTGTCGATTGTTTGTACTTTGTACTCTCCATAAGTTAATTATTTAAATGAACTTTGCAAATATATTAGAACTAAGCAGTAATAAGTCATCTATAACATTCAAGTTGAAAGTTTATAAAAGCAGAGAATATATTAATGATTTGTGAAATGAATGAACCTACTGCAGTTATTGTGATGCTGACAAGTGGTACCCAAGAGTTAAGCCTGATGCGAAAACTTGTCAAAAATGGATTCTGTAGTTACGTCAAGATGTAACCCATGGATTGTTTAAGAGAGTAAATTCTTTCTAACAAGCTAACTTCTTTGTTGGACCAATTTTGTTTCTAAACTTTTTTATTGATTGTCGATCTAATTTTTAATTTTAATCAATTTGATATTAAACTTATTTTGCAATTTCAATTAAGGATCTCCACAATGCTACTGCTACATAAAGCACTCGTAATTAATTAACCAACTAAGAATACTATGATACCACTGCTTGAAATTGATCTGGCTGCATTATGCGTCTTTACGGAGCTGGAAGGTGATCAAGATGAGGTTGACTCTGGCCCCCTTTTGAGGACATTCATGACGTACGAAAATTTGGCTCTTTGCAATTAGTTTAGCACCGCCCCCACAACCTTGGTACCATTAGTGCTTTTCCAGTGCATAAGCAATTACCGGTTTTCCAGTATTTCAGTGCTGCCCCGACAACCGTAGGACCATTGCCGGTTTTGTCAGGCACCCCAAACGTGTCGCACACCGTGCTAAGAGAATAACAAGTAAAAACACAATAAATTTTCTTATCAATTGAAATTTGTGTCTTAAAATTTGTTATATTTTTACATATCATTATATGAGTGGTTACTTTTATTATGTTGGTGTTTACATCTATTTTGTCAGTCCCTACACTGCACAATAAAATTGAGACTGATAATTTTATAAGCACTCGCTAGTACAAATGGAGGTAGGAGAGCCTTTAAAAAGTCAATTTCTTTCAATTGTTTAATTCACCATGTTCTTCAATTGGGCAATTACTTTTTACCTAACTATGTCCTTTTAGTAGATATAGCTATTTTTGGCTGTCAAGCATTTACAAAATCTCCTATCGTGTAACACACCATTCTAAAAAAATCTTTAAATTGATTTAAGACCCTGAGGTTTCTGATTATTTCACTGATCTCCCTCCAAATTTTGAAAATTACACTAACATTCCTTGAGATTTATTACCTTGTAACATTAAGTGATATTAGAAGAGAAAAGGTAATATGATTCCTCCATTGCCTTTCATCTACTATGTTGTTTAGTTAATCTAATACCAATCTAAATATTAAAGAAGACACTAGAATTTGCTATTTATTATTAGGAATCAAATCACATATGATATTAAAACATAGTATATTATTTTATCTAATTCATTTAATATAAGATCCAAATTACTCTTTTCAACTTATGATTAACAACAAATAATCAAAAAATTCTGTAACCAAAAAATTAGAAAAAGCGAATTTTAATACCATAAAAATCTCAACAACTAATCTTAATATGTTAACAAGAATATTTATAATGTTAAAGTTTAGTCTATCTAATATTTTGGTTGCAAATTTTTTGATTATTTATTGTTGATCATGTTTGATTTTGGGTATGTAATTGAAAAGAATAATTTGGATATTGCATTAAATGAAAAATATAAAATGACATACTATTTTTTGCTATTCTATGTGATTTGATCCCTAATTATAAATAGCAAATTTTAGTGTTTTTTTTTGTAATGTGTGGATTGGTATTAAAGTAACTAAATAATGTAGTAGATGCGGGCAATGGTGGAATCAAATTATTTTTTTCCTAATATCATTTTTAATTATTGGTTGGGCCTAAATCTTACAAGATAATTAACCTCAAAGGAGGTTAGTGTAATTTTTGAAACCTGGAGAGAAGCCAATGAAATAGTTAGAAACCTCCCTTGAAGTTTCTGAAATTATCCCGATCTTGAAATGTATATCTTGCAGATGCATTTGTCCTTTTTTTTGGTCTTATCATATCTATGGGTTTCTGGTAATCATTGGTTAATTAAATAAAGATTAGTTTAATTGTAACGTTCCAATGCCACTAGACTGCCAACAACTTTTTGAGCTGAAAACACAAGGTCAAAATAGTTAATTCAAAGTTATTAGTAATTCAATGGGCTGGTCGTTGTATTTCCTTCCCTTCTCTTTACTGTCCCGATGTGGGACATTTCACTTTAACTTTGCGTCCTCGGAATGTTCTTTACAACCTAAACTGTCCACCTAATCATGCGTGAATTTTAGAGGTGGTTCATACGAATTCTAGAAGTGGCTTCCATCTAACATGACACTTAGTCCTGTAGGTTTCAAAGGCTCTCGTTGAACATTGCACTTAACTCTACACAGTACTTTGTTTCTTGCACTCTCTTGCGTAAGTCAAATCATAATGCCATTTGGCACCAAACTCACTCCATGCAGAGATCACGTGAGAATTGCTTTGAATCTGCGAGAATTGCTCTGATACCGTTTTGTAACATCATGACCCCACTAGACTGGTCCAATAATTTTTCAAGTTAAAATCATGAGTTCAAAATGGTTAACTCAAAGTTATTAGTAATCAAATGGGTCAGACATTATATTTCTTCTCCTTCTCCTTTAAATAAGTAAAGGACAAGAAAAGGCTCTAAAATTGCTATGTTTAAATGTTAGTATGGCCCTACCATGGGATATGATAGTAGGTAATGGCTCTATTATGGTTATTAAGTGACCATAACATATTCTTTAGATGAAGGCAAAGTGGAAAAAAAAAGAAAAAAAGATTCCACATATCATAATTAAAGATTAAAGAAATATGGATTTATGCACAGACATGCATTGTGTATGTGTGTGTGTATGTGTATATGTGTGTGTGCGTAAGCATGTAAAATATTAAATTATGATTGAATTATGTGAAGTGACTTTATTAAATGTTATATATCTTATTAAATATGCTCGAACTAGTAGAGATATTATTGGACTATTTATTGGGCAAGTAGATATTCGTTCCACTTATTTACTCTTCCATAGATGTGAATCAAGTCTATGTGAACTTGAAGAATAGTTTTTGTGACAGCCTATATGTTCTAAGAGTTAAATTGCTAAAATGTAACCTATATAGCTATTGAACTCTAGTAATGTATAGATGTTTGTGAGTTTAGTTCAAAGTGTTGCATGAGTGATTTTTTATTTTTTATTTTTTTGACAAACGATAACATTTTTATAGATATTAACACTTGATAGTACAAGGGCTAATTACAAAAAGGGGTAACTACCCCCATATCTTTTCTAGCTAATGCTGAAAGCCAAGCTGGGAATGAACCTTCCTATTCAAAATTTCTAGTTGCCTTGACTGCAAATTGTGCCAACTCATGGCTACAACTATTAGCAGTTCTGGGGACAAAAGAGAAATTGCAACTTTCAAATCTTTTCTTCACGACATCAATGTCTTCCAGGAGAGTTTGGAGTCTACCTTCCTGGACATTGTCGGTATTGATGAGGCTCACAACGTACTTGCAGTCAGATTGGACTTCTATGTTTGTCCATCCTGCACCTTGAGCCATTTCCAGTGCACTTCTGATTGCTGGAGTTTCCTCTGTGGCTGCATCCCCTTTCCTCCTGTCAGTAATTCCCTTCGCTTTCACTATCACCCCGCGCCAGTTCCTTGCAATGATCCCCAAACCTGATCTGACCATTTTAGCTGAAATTGCTGCGTCTGTGTTGATCATCATTGTTCCTTCCTTGGGAGGCTCCCACCGCTGCTGGACCTGTCGTTCCATTTCAAGAGCTGAAGTTGTTCTTGTGTCTGATTCATTTGCTGCATCGTACTCTATCCATTCCTGCTGTGCCTTGTCAATTATTTCTTTTGCATCCACTACCTCACACTGGAATGTTAACTTGTTTTTCGCTTTCCAAATCTGCCATAAAAGGTTCATCGTAAGCCTGATCCTATCTACTCCTTGTGTTTCCTTTGCTACTTGCATCACAGCTTCCCACCATCTCCATAAGTTACCTTGTAGTGCAACTAAGTCTTCCCACCGTAAGCATGAGTGATTTTTTAAAAGTGGACATTTTGTAGCTTATATTGTGGTTTATGTAATTATTTAGTTTGTATTTATAAGTTCGATAGACAGCTCGTATCCTCTTGAGAGGGTATGCCGATGCCGCCCTTCAAGTTATAAGTTAAATATTTTTTAAATGTGGTAATCGAAATTGGGGCATGACATTTAGTGGTATCAGAGAAAAGGTTTAGAGATTTTGTAAAAACATTAGGTATGAATTGCTTATTGTGACTTAAGGTATAGCTTAAGAATAGAAAGTATTGTTTATCAAATTTAGTATGAAAATATAAGTAAAGGAGGGGGAGAGTGAAATATCCCACATTGGGATGGTAAAGGAGAAGGAAAGGAAATATAACGTCCGATTCGTTGGGTAACTAATAACTTTAGATTAATTATTTTGAATCATGGTTTCAAATCAAAAAGTTATTGGGCCAATCCAGTGGGGTTGGGACGTTACAAAATAGTATCAAAGCAAATTTCGTATGGTTTTTGTCTGAAATGAGATTGGGATTCAATGGCATTATGATTCCAACTATGCAAGAAAGTGCAAGAAGTTAAGTGTTGTGTAGGATTAAGTTGCCATGTTCGACAGTAATCACATTTAGAATCTACGGAACTAAGTGTCGCGCTTGATAAGAATTACCTCTAGATCTTGTGCGAGCCATCTCTAAAATTCATACATGACCAAGTGGATAATTTGGATTGTAACGGGTTTTGCGAGGGCGCGAAGTTCTAAAAGTGGGGTGAGTGAAATGTCCCACATGGGGATAGTAAATGAGAAGAAAACGAAATATAACGTTCGCCATATTGGGTTATTAATAATTTTGGGTTAACAATTTTAAACCCATGATTTCATCTCAAAATTTATTGGACCAACTCAATGGGGTCGGGAGGTTACGCTAATTCTAGTGATCATATCCATCTTTGGAATGCACAATGCCTCATGCGGCAAGGTAACTCTAAAGTGACAGATGAACACATGTTTAATTAGTTGATTTATAAAGTAAATGATTGTTTATTTGTTGCATCGAAAAAGTACTGATGAGATTATATTATTGTCTCTCAAAAAATGATAAATTCTCCTAACGTGTCTCGCACCATGCTCAAAACAGTTGAAATCTTACATGCATGCATGCATACATACATACATATAATAAAACAATGTTCAGTTCTAGTTTTGGTAAGTTTTCAGTTAAATCAATAAAGCCAATTGTTGTCCCGGATAGCAAGAATTTTTATTTTGGTAAGGAAATTATTTGTAACAAATTTTCTCCAATTGAAGATTATTTTCCTGTGAAGACCAAGAAAGTTGAATTCCTTATCAATCGAAGAAAAATCATAAAATTTGTATTGACACAAGCAAATGGAGAAATTGTAGCATTTGAACTCTTCATACAAGTCCTAGGATTGCAAGAAGTTTTCTATGTTCATAATTGGGTACTCAGGTTCCATCACAAGCATCGTCCCTACAAGATTCATAGAAGATTTGTTGCTATGTCTTCATGTGGTTTTTGTGTCAAGTTCTTTCGTGGAACTCAAGGACGAGTTCTTTGTAAGTGATAGAACTTGATACAAAACGAGGATATTTGAATTCTCATATTCCTTGTCTGCATCAATATATGTTTAATTTAAAGTTCTTAGAAAGGATATTTTCTATAGTTTTATTGTTCTTACTTATTTATTTTTAGGAGGACAATTATTATTATTGTGGATGCTCTCTTGTTGACGAAGGGAAAAAGGAAGTGGTATTCACTTTTGAATGCAATTCGGGCCTCGAATCCACAGTTGCATTCTCATGTGAGATTCCATGCAGAAGATGGAGTAATGGATTCACAAGGCGGATCCATGGCTGTCTAGCTTGGATTCGTCCGTGGATCCTTGTCGATTAGCTATCGAAGTTTACATCATTTTTGTTGTAAAACTAATAAAATAAATTACTATAATAGGGATTGAAATATTAAAGAAAGAAGTAGAGAGAATAAAGGACTATTTTCTATTATTCCGACTGATCAAAAGTCATCCTAAAAAGTGCTAGAGTACCTCTATCTATATATATGTAGTACAAACTCAAAGGTACATGAATTCTATTCATTCATACATTTAATACTTCAAGTATATGAATAGCTCTGAAACGGTTCATCCAATATAACTCCTGAAATGGTTCATCTAATGAACCATGAATTAATTTTTTTCAAAATACAAATGGACATCTATCTTTTTGTTTTATAACACTTCCCTTTGCATATCCATTACACAAAGAATATGTCTTGTTAAAATCTTATTAGGGAAAAATCCAGTGGGACAAAAATCCTAATGAAGGAAAAAGAGTACACTATTTTTGCATATTAATTTCTCTCCCTGATGTAAATATTATTTGAGATCTTTTAGCCGACGTATTCCAATATTCTTCACCAATTTCTCAAATGTTGCAGTCGGTAATGCCTTGATAGATAAATCTGCCAAATTATTATCTGACTGGATTTGCTGCACATCAATTTCACCATTCTTTTGCAAATATGAGTAAAGAAAAATTTTGGTGAAATATGTTTCATCCTATCTTCTTTAATATATCTTTATTTCAATTGAACTATACAAGCTGCATTATTTTCATATAATATAGTTGGAGGATTTTCTTTCTCGGAGGATAACCCACAACTCTTCCGAATGTAGTGGGTCATTAATCTTAACGAAACACATTCTTGACTGGCATCATGAATTGCTATTATTTCAACATGATTTGATAAGATGGCGGTTAATAATTGCTTTGTAGATCGCTAAGAAACAGTTGTACCGTCACATGTAAATAGGTAACCAGTCTGAAATCTTGCTTTATACGGGTCAGATAAATATCCAACATCAGCATAACCAAGCAATTCAGGTTTGGATTTATTTAAATAAAATAAACCAAGATCAATTGTTCCTTGGAGATAGCGAAAAATATGTTTAATACCATTCCAATGTCGTCTTGTAAGCGAGAAACTAAATCTTGCTAATAAATTCATTGCAAATGATATATCAGGTCTTGTATAATTAGTAAGATACATTAGTTCATTAATTGCACTGAGATATGGTACTTCAGGATCAAATATCTCTTCATTTTCCTCTCGCAATCTAAAAGGATCCTTATTAGGATCTAATGATCTGACGATCGTTGGAGTACTTAATGTATGTGTTTTATCCATATAAAATCGCTTTAATATCTTCTGAATATAAGCAGTTTGGTGGATACAAATTTCACCTTTCAAATGCTCAATTTATAAATCAAGGCAAAATTTTGCCTTTCCTTTCAAATTCTTTTTTTTTTAATATTCAACAGTAATTTGGATCTCTTTAGGAGTTTCAATTAGATTAAGATCATCAACATATACAGCAATAATCACAAAATTTGACCCATTTTTCATGATAAAAACACACGAACATATCAGATCATTGATATTACCTTCTTTAGTTAAACATTCACTGAGACGGTTAAACCACATACATCAAAATTGTTTTATCACATATAAAGACCTTTGTAATTTAATAGAATAAATATCTTTAGAATTTGATTTACATACTTCAGGTATGTTGAATCCTTCGGAGATTCTCATATAAATATGATAGAGCAATTATTGGGCACCATTTGCGCTGTTATTTGGTCATAATTTTGGTTACTTATTGTGCTAAGTGTTGAGATTTTGCTCATATTTGATATTTGTGTAAATTGTAGGTGGTTGTTCTCAAAAGTACTCTCTCGAGGCAAATTTTCAGAAGACTCTTTATTTCATGGCGTGCCTACGCCAAAAACTGAGGAGATACACCTAAAAGATGGACCCGCGAGATTGGTAGAAAAAGTGGGCAATTAGGAAATCACTAGGCTCGTGGGCCGCGGAGGTGCAGGGGATAAAAACTCTATTCCTAGAGAAAGTAGAGGGTCTAACGTTTTCTTTCTTTTCAATGGCTACTTTGGGAGATTTTGACAAAGCCAAACTCACATGGTCCAAAAAGAGAAAAGGAGACCAAGGGTCTTAAGGCTACAAAAAAGCTTTTGAACTTTGATTTTTTCAACGGCGGCAATCTGCGGTGAATAGGAGAAAAGCCAGATTTACGTGTGATCGATAGATTACCTTTAGTTTTCCCTGTAGACAATTTTGCTCTGTCCGCCTTTGTTTCGTACGATTTTCATTAGACCTTTGCTTCAGTTTTTCTCTAGTACGAACACGAAACCCAAAGAGAAGCAAGACTTTTCGTTTGTCTCCTTCATTATTTTCATCTTTCCCAATTCTGCGGTAATTAAGTGGATGATAACAATCAACCCACGCGAGATTGATATGATGAGGAGCGGTTAGGTTTCTCCTCTACCAAAGGTAGATGCGAAGGCGCGGTCCATCACATCTGTAAGATCTAATCGAACTTTCACTATTTCGTCCAATCCGTTACTATTCGTGTGTTTCCTGGATTAACTATTTATGGGTATTTTATTAATTGAGTATCAACAGCCGGATATTTGATTTAATCTAATAGCCTACTGTCACGTCAACTAAATTAAATCCGTAATTGTTCGTTTAGTCAACAACTAGTGACAACCATCATAATTGGCTTTATGTTGAAAAATTATAAGATCTAGTTTAAATAAACCCTCTTAGCATGTTTATTAGTTAGAGTTGGATTTTTCTAATTTTAATGCAACTGGATAATTAAACTCTTACTGTCGTACCTAGAGTTATTTTCTTGTTAGAGAAGCAGTCAACGGTCGTACCTTGGCTATCAAGAAAGTAAGAAAAAATTGGCTGTTAGAGCTTGTTGATAGCTATAACCAACTTAGTGACGAATGAATGAAATATCTTTGCATCGATGATCATTTAATTGGACCGTACCTGAAAAGTTGATCCTTTGGGTAGAACTTTACTAATTGCTATTTTTAGTAAATCGTACTTGGTGAGTTAGCTTTTGAGTTTTGTTTATTTTATTTTTATTTTTTATTCCATTAAATATCTCCCACTTTCATTTTATTGATTTGGGAAGAAACAACTTCCTACCCATTCCCTGTGAAATCGACCCTACTTGCCACTGTCTACTAGTTAGTGAATTTAGTCAAATAATTAATTCTGGTATATCGGATTAAACAAACTCTTCGGGAACAGGGTGAATCAAGTAACCCATTGCACACCTAGAGTCCCTACTCCAGTACTTAGAATTGATTATTGACTGATTTTGGTGGTAGTTAGGTTTTATTATTATTATTGCACAGGTTCGACACCTGTCAATTTTTAGCGCCGTTGCCGGGGAACAGTATTTTGGTTAATTTGTTTCTTTCTAAGTTATTTTCGTTGGATTTGTCTGGTATTTTTCTAATTTATGTCTCGTTCTTCTCGTACATGTGAATTGATTTTCGATCCGGAAGTAGAGAAGACTGCACGCTGAACTAGGAAAGAGATTAGACAGCTCAGAGAGGAACAACTAGCATTGCATCTCAGAGACTGGATCCAGAGGTCGAGTCAACAGATTCGAGTGGTGAAAATTCAAGTGATCCAAGCCAAAAAAACATCCCTATGGCGAATGCAAGACTACTAAGGGAGTTGGCTGCTCCGGAATTGACCCAGCAGCCGTTGTGCATTACATTTCCAACTCTAGTTGAGAATACCTCCTTCGAATTGAAGTCCAGATTAATTCACCTCTTACCCACATTCCATGGCCTCTCGGGTGAGGAACCCCATAAACACATCCAGGAGTTCGATGTGGTATGTTCTAGTATGAAACCTCCAGGGATTACTGAAGAACAGATCAAACTTAGAGCATTCCCTTTCTCTCTCAAGGATGCAGCGAAGTATTGGTTATACTACCTATCTGCAATTAGTATCACAACATGGGTCCAGCTGAAAAAGAAATTCTTGGAAAAATTTTTCCCTGCATCCCGAGCTGCAAGTCTGAGAAAAGAGATATGCAGCATTAAGCAGTATCCCGGAGAATTTCTATATGATTATTGGGAAAGGTTCAATAAGTTGTGCACTAGATGCCCATAGCATCAAATTAATGAGCAACTATTGATCAAATACTTCTATGAGGGACTTCAATCATCTGACAGAAGTATCATTGATGTTGCGAGTGGGAAAGCACTGGCAAATAAGACACCGAGAGAAACATGGTTGCTTATTGAAGTTATGACAGAAAATTCTCAACAGTTTGGCTTCCGCAAGAGTAACCTTACCTGTAGGGTTAACGAGGTAGAGATGTCGTTCATTCAGCAGCAGCTCTCGGAGCTAACATCTTTTGTTCAGCAATTAGCTGTGGGGAGCGTGCATCAAGTAAAGGCCTGTGGAATTTGCACAAACGTGGACCACCCCACTGACTCATGCCCTATTTTGTAAGAGGATGGGGCTGAAAAAGTTAACATGGCTGGAGGCATGCCCACGCCTCGTAGGCAGTACGATCCATACTCGAACACGTACAATCCGGATTGGAGAGACCACCCCAACTTCAACTATGGGAACAGGGCACATAATTCATTCTCAAATCATCCACCAGGATTTCAGCAACCATGATAACCAAAGCCTCAACCTTCGCCCTCTAATGCGGGAAGTTCTTTGGAGGATATTATCAAGAGTCTGGCCACGAGTACTGCTCAATTCCAGCAGGAAAGACTCAAATAAGCCACATGGCAACTGCAATTAATCGCTAAGAGTCTCAAGTTTTTGAAAAATTGCCATCGTAACCCGAGACAAGTCCTAAAATTGTGAGTGTCATGACACTGAGGAGTGGTAAGGAAGTGGAAGAGCCTAAGGCTACGAATCTAAAGAGTAAAAGTGAAAAAGAGATCGAAAAGGAGATTGAAGAATGACACATTCGTGGAAACCCTGAGATAACTCTTACTGCATCAATTCCCATTAAATCTAATTTATCTCCTTTTTCATGCAGGTTGAAAAAGACGAAGAAAAAGGCAGAGAAGGAAAAAGAAATCCTAGACATATTTCGAAAAGTAGAGATCAACATCCCATTGTTGGAGGCAATTAAGCAAGTGCCAAAGTACGCCAAATTTCTCAAGGATTTATATACTCATAAGAAGAAACTGAGAGGGGATGAAAGAGTAGCGGTGGAAGAAAATGTATCAGCTATTCTCCAAAAAAAGCTCCAACCTAAGTGTGGGGATCCAGGTATGTTCATGATCCCATGAAAAATAAGAAATACATCGATTAGAAAAGCAATGTTGGGCTTCAGTCAACGTGATGCCAAAAATCATTTATGCTTCTCTAAATCTTGGGCCACTAAAAGAAATAGCCATCATAATCCAACTACCTGACATCACCAATGCTTATCCAGAGGGGTTAGTTGAGGATGTCTTGATTCAGGTAAATGAGTTAGTTTTTTCAGCAGATTTTTATATCCTAGATATGGGAGATGAAAGATCGTTAAATCCGTCACCTATCTTGTTAGGTAGACCGTTTCTTGGCACTGTTAGGACTAAAATAGATGTGAATGAGGGTACTTTATCAATAAAATTTGATGGCGAAATTATAAATTTCAATATTTTGAGGCGATGAAGTATCCGAAAGAATCTAACTCAGTCTTTGCCTTGAGTGTTATTGAGCCCATTGTACAAGAAACTTTCGAATTGGATGGTGAAAACGCATTAGAAGTGGCCTTGACCAAATCTCTTGAATTGGGTGTAACTCTTAATGTGGACATGAAAGATGAGTTGCACCGTGCAGTTGAAGCATTACATTCACTTCCAACCATTTCTCCAAGATAAGAGCTTACCTCTCTTTTTGTGCCAGAAATGCAGACAAAATTGTTGCTTTCAGTTATGCAAGCACCGGAATTAGAGTTTAAGCCTCTCTCGAAACATCTAAAGTACGCATTTTGAGAGACCGAGAGACGCTTCCGGTGATCATTCCTGCACATTTATCTCCAAGTCAAGAGGACAAACTGGTGCGAATCCTTAGGGATTATAAGGAGGTGATTGAGTGGAGTATAGCAGACATTAAAGGAATAAGTTCGTCCTTGTGCATGCACCGGATACGACTCGAAGATGATGCGAAACCGATAAGACAGGCGCAGCGGAGATTGAATCCACTGATGATGGAGGTAGTAAAAAAGAAGATAGTTAAACTCCTAGAGATGGAGATTATCTTTGCTATCTCGAACAGCCCGTAGGTAAGCCCAATTCAAGTAGTCCCGAAAAAGGCAGAAGTACTGTAGAAGAGAACCATGAAAGTGGGATGGTTCCGGTTAGGAAGCCACGGGATGGCGCTAGTGCATCGACTACCGGCGACTGAATGCCATAACAAAAAAGGACCACTTCCCTCTCCCTTTTATTGATCAGATGATAGAGAGGTTGGCTGGTCGTGTTTATTACTATTTTCTTGATAGTTTTTCAGGGTACTTCCAGTTCGCGATAGCACCGGAGGACCAGGAGAAAATCACATTCACCTGCCATTTGGTACGTTTGCCTACCGAAGGATGCCTTTCGGCTTCTGCAATGCTCTAGCAACCTTCCAAAGGTGCATGGTAAGTATCTTCTCCGAATACGTAAAAAAGATTATTGAGATGTTCATGAATGATTTCAGTGTATACGGGGATAGTTTTGATGAATGTCTCGATAATTTAGCTCTAATTTTGAAAAGGTGCATAGAGACGAACTTAGTTCTTAACTAAAAAAAATGCCACTTTATGGTAGAACATAGTATTGTCTTAGGGCACGTTGTGTTGGTTAAGGGAATAGAGGTAGATAAAGCAAAAGTAGATCTTATTTCTGCTTTGCCTTTTCCCATATGTGTGTGGGAAGTACATTCCTTTTTGGGCCATGCACGGTTCTATAGGAGGTTTATCAAGGATTTCTCAAAGATCGAAGCACCCTTGTTCAAGTTGCTGCAAAAAGACGTGACATTGGATTTTACCAATGAATGTAAGGTGGCTTTTGATAAATTGAAAGAGTCATTGACATCGTCGGCCGTCATTCAACCCCCAGATTGGAGCCTGCCATTTGAAATAATGTGCGATGCAAGTGATTATGCCGTAGGAGCAGTGCTGGGGAAAAGAATTGGTAAGGCGGCGCACGCGATTTACTATGCGTCGAGAGCATTGAGTGGAGCTCAACTTAACTACTCCACGATAGAGAAAGAATTACTAGCCGTTATTTTTGTACTAGAAAAATTTAGGTCATATTTATTGGATGCAAAAGTAATTATTTTCTCTGATCATGCTGCCTTGAGGTATTTGTTAGCGAAGAAGGACGCAAAACCTAGGCTCATACAGTGGATTTTGCTTCTATAAGAGTTCGACTTAGAGATTAAGGACAAGAGTGGGATTGAGAACATGGTGGCTGATCATTTAAGCCGTTTGCTTACGAATAAGGAGGATTTGCCATTGAGAGAATCGTTTCCCGAGAAGCAGTTACTAGTCATTGATTCGTCGGTACCTTGGTATGTTGATGTTGTCAATTTTTTGGTAACGAATCAATTCCCCGCAGGTTGGCCAAAGACTAAAAGAGATAAATTGAGAAGTGATGCCAAACACTATATTTGGGATGACCTTTAGCTGTGGAGGTAATGCTCGGATCAAGTGATAAGAAGGTGTGTAAGTACATGTGAGTTCTATTCTATTTTAACTTTTTGTCATTCATTTGCATGTGGAGGGCACTTTGGGCCAAAGCGAACAGTTCATAAGGTGTTGGAGAGTGATTTTTATTGGCCTACTCTTTTTAAGGATGCATATTTATTTTGTAAATCTTGTGATACGTGTCAAAGGGTAAGGAATGTTTCTCGTAGAGATCAAACGATTCCATATTGTTTGTTGAAATTTTCGATGTTTGGGGTATAGATTTCATGGGTCCCTTTCCCTCGTCTTTTGATTTCTTGTACATTTTACTTGCTGTCGATTATGTTTTCAAATGGGTGGAGAAAAAGGTCACCTGGACTAATGATTCGAGAGTGGTTGCAGAATTCATAAAATCTAACATTTTTGTCCGCTTTGAAATGCCGAGAGCTGTAGTGAGTGACAGGGACACTCATTTTTGCAATAAAACGATCACTGTTTTGTTCTGTAAGTATGACGTACTCTACAAAGTATCCATACCCTATCATCCGCAGATGAATGGTCAGGCCGAAATGTCGAATATAAAGATTAAGTCAATCCTGGAGAAGATGGTGCGGCCTGATAGAAAAGATTGGAGTTTGCAGTTGGAAGATACTCTATGGGCTTACCGCACCGCATATAAAATGTCGATTGGAATGTCCCTATACAGATTAGTTTTTGGGAGCCATGCCACCTTCCAGTGAAATTTGAACACAAGACATTTTGGGCAATGAAGTCTCCAATTTTGAATACAACATGGATCTTGTGGATACCGAGGGATATAGAAAACTCCAATTACAAGAGTTTGAGGAACTAAGTAATGAAATCTATGAGAACGTAGCAATTTATAAAGAGAGGAGCTAACTCTTTCACGACCAGCAAGTCTCAAGAAAGTCTTTATAGTAGGGCAAAAAGTCTTCCTTTATCACTCGAAACTTAAATTTTTCTCCGGTAAGTTGTGTTCACGTTGGATTGGTCCATTTGTCATTTCTAATATTTTTCATTATGGTACAATGAAAATCCACCATTTGAAGACGGATAAGAAGTTCGTGATAAATTGTCACCGTTTGAAACCCTATTATGAAGGGTTTAATAGTGAGCAAGTGGAGGTCATATCTCTTGTTGATCCAAATTGTGCGGTCTAAACAGCTATTACTGTGTCTAGCTAAAAACATTAAAGAAATGTGCTGCTTGGGAGGCAACCCAAAGACTACAGTATTAGTTGTTGTTAATTTTCGTTACTTTGCAATTTCGCAGTTCTATTTTTGTATTATAAGTATTTTTGTGGTGATCAACAGAAGATTGGAGTTTTCAAGGCGTGCCTACGCCTTACGGGGGTACGTCAGGAGCGCTATGCAAATTGGGGACTATCAGTTCCAAGGCGTACCCACGTGTTGAAAAGAACTCTTTTGGACATTATTGGGACGGGATGGTCAGAAGACTACAGCTTCCAAGGCGTGCCCACGCCTTCCAACCTTTGCGACAATGAAAGTCAAACTTGACCATGATCCTGTCAAACCCTAGTTTTCCACTTTTCTCTTTTTCTTGTCTGGTCTGGTCTTGTCAATTGCCTATGTCTTAGTTTCTGCTTGTCACTTTCCTTTGTTTTGTTTTGTTTTAGTTTCAGTTCTTTTTTTCCCTTTTCTTGTTGGTCCACCGCCGCCATTGCCCGCCGCTGTTCGCCGCCGCCACTCGTGCGCCGCACCGCAGCACGGCTCTTCCCTAAAAGCCGCCGATCTGGTTCAGCCGCTGCTGCTCAAGTGCGCGTCAAGCCTCCAGCAGCACCGCTGAGCAGCCCACGCAACCAGCTAGCCTCCGTGAGCTTCCTCAGCAGCGCGCATCTTCAGCACACGTCCAACTGCGTGCTGCCTCCTACTCGCGCCGCCACTCAGATCCAGCGTGCGCTAACATGCCCAGCATCCTTAGCCAGCGCGCGCTTCACCTGCGCGCTGCAGCCAACGCGCGTTCTCCTCTGCGCACGACCCAGCAGAACAGGCGCCTGCCAGCGCGAGCCTAGCCGTGCGTGCGATTGGCACAGCGAGCATCTCCTGTACGTGCAGCGCGCGCCCAGCAGCCTTCACCTCGCGCGACCATTCGGTAAGCGCGCACGCCGTGTGCCCGTCAACTGCGCGACTTGCCCAGCCCGCGTGCACTTCTCTCACTGTGCGTCTCCACCGCGGTCTTCTCCAACGTGACAAAGTGGTACCACTATTTTACTATATTATTGCCACTGATCTTTGAATTTGGAGTCTGTGCTATATTTGACTTGATTTTGGGATTGCAATAATTGTGGGTTCTGGTGGATCTGAGATTTGGTACACGTGGCTGGTGATTCACCATTTATTGAATATAATTGACTGTTAATTTAATTTTGGGGTCTTGGATCTATTTGTCTTTACTGTTATTTGCCAAGTGACGCCAGTGGGGGCATCTTTGTGTTTGTTTGACTTGTTGTTGTTCTGGTGGGGTTACTGTGTTTCTCTTTGCTATTGGACTGCTGACTGTTGAGTGCTACCTGTGGATTGTGGTCCCCTATCCCCATTTTGGTGGTTGTATTGTTGTTCCTGTGCCTATTTATATTTATTTCTGTGGTTTCCGAATGCCTCCGAAAAAGGCAACACCATCCGGTCCATCTGGGTCCCAACCTCGTAAGAGGCGAGCCCCAATTCAACCCCCCACTCGGTCCAGTTTAGATCTTTCCAAAAGTACTATATCTCCGGAGAACTGGGGGGAACATATCACTGACCTTACACGGGAACAACATGACCGATTGAATAGCTTGTTGCCGCTTCCTTTTGCTCCGTGTAAGTGTTTTCATACCCCGACCCTGGATCGTTTGCAAATTGCACGAGATATTGAACAGTTGTTTTCGACAATTGGTTGGCAACGATATCTAGTCATTGACTACCCTACATTTGAGGAGCTGTGTTATGAATTCTATTCCACTTTTGAATTTACCAAAAATGAATTTATCATTTTGGATGAGTAGGGGGTGATTAAATTTATATTAAGAGGTACCCCACAGGATATGTCCATTAATGACTTTAATCTGATTCTGAGATTTGTTAGTGAGGATACAATTTCCTCCGGGATATATATCAACAGTGCATGTGATTACACCATACCTTTTTTAGTGATTATATTGATAAATAGAGGGAGTGGTCCACGGACCTTCAGTTCTATGATCCGAGTTAGTCCAAGGCCTCTAATCTGAAGGATCCGATCGTGAAGGTTATCCACAGATTCTTGGCCTACAATTTCTTGGGCCGGAAGGACTCCTCCGGCACCCTTGCCAAGGCTGAATTTTATTTTTTTTGGTGCATACGCAACAAAGTACATGTTAACTTTGGGTGCTGGGTGGCCACTTAAATGCAATCCATCATTCAAAAATGGCATAAACCGGTGATTATGGGCTCGCTTATTACTCACTTGGCCGTTCGATTAGGATTGTTTGACCTCGATAAAGAGCACAAGTTCGCTCTAACTCGCGAGATTGAGCCATTGAATTTGCGTAGCTTGGAGAGAATAAGAGTTATTTTCAAAGTAAGAGATGTATATCAGATGATGCCTCCTGGCGAGGGCAGGCCACAGCCCCGGGTTCCTCCTACTGTCCCCTCTACTGGGTCACCGCCCCACACTGATCAGGCGGGTCCGTCCTCCTACCATGCTCCCCCTGTTTGGGAGTCCCAGTACCGTTCCCTCCAAGATTCTGTCCATGAACTAGGGGAGCGAGTTGAGGGACTAGATGATCTTCTTGCAGCGTTGCAGGTTTTTGCCCGTATTCAAATGGAGAATCATGTAGCTTTCTTTACTCATATTGGATTCCATTCGCCTCATCCTCCTTCCCCTTAGTGTCTCGTTGCACCATCTCAGTAGTCAGGGAAGTTTCGCCCCCTTTATCCTTACGCTTTATTTGTCTTTGCTACATTGAGAATAATGTAGGTTTTTAGGTATGGGGGGATGGTGTCTATTATTTCTTTTTGCTTAGAACGAAAAAACAAAATAAAAAGGAAAAACAAGAGGAAAAATGAAACGAGAAAAAAAATGTTATATGTAGTTAGTTCACTTTTTGCTAGAACATGTTGCTATGATGGATTACACAATCAAGGTGCACGTGTATGTGGTCATATATGCTAACTATACATTTTGTTTTTCCTTGGCAATATTGTTGAATGTTGAATGTGCTGGACTTGACCGATTCTTGAAACTTTTGGGAGCTTTTGAGTCATGCACGAGTTCATTATTCTTGTCTGCTTCATTTGGATTGTTGAGTAGGTATCACACATGGTATTGACATTCTAGAACTTGCTATTTTATACATGTCAAAGTCACATTTTGTTGAACTGGATGCATTTAAAATGATAAAGGCATTTAGGATTTAACCTTCTTTAGTTTTCTACAAACCATGCCTTCATCTTGTCTCCCACTAGTGAACCATTTTGAGCATCCTTCTACTTTGTTTGTTAGCTGTGTTTGATAACCCAGAGCCTTTTTAGACTTTCTTATTCAACCTTGAGTCCATAAGAGATGTCTGAACTTCGTTGTAGGTGCGAGGCAAATCAATCTAGTTTCGCAGGTGTTGTCAAAATAAAAGTTGTGTGGTCTTAAAAAAAAGGGCAAGAAATGCTATCGACAAGCTGGTGAACAGAAGGCTCTGGCTTACTGGGCGTGCCTACGCCTTGCAAGACGCCCTAAAAAAAAGAGAAAAAAAGAAGAGTTTTGACACTTACACAGTGGGTATAGCAAATGGAAATGCTTTACTTGTGGAATTCCTCCAGTAAAGCGTTGAGGTTATGCAAGTGGATATCAGATATTCTCTTGACACATTACACCCTATCTTTACCTTCTTATCCCACCTTTTTACCCAAGCCCCATTACAACCCTATTGAAGTCCCTTTGATTTTTGTATTTAGTTTACTTTTGAGTGGAGGAAATGTGATAAATGTGCGAGTCTATGGTAATGCCATTCGGTGATGTTGATTTGAGCGTTCCTAGTATCTATTCACTTTCTTGAAGGTGACGAGTATTATTGTTCACACTCTTTGAATAACTACCTGTCCAGTGTGTTCTAACCTTGGCAACATTGTCAGGAATGCGGGATGCTTGTGTTAGTGTAGATCACTGCATAACCGTTGCTATCTTGATTTTACTTTCGAGTTTCGAAATGCTTGAGGACAAGCATTGTCTAGATGTGGGGGGATTTGATAAAGCAATTATTGGGCACCATTTGCACTGTTATTTGGTCATAATTTTGGTTACTTACTATGCTAAGTGTTGAGATTTTGCTCATATTTGATATTTGTGTAAATTATAGGTGGTTGGTGTCAAAAGTGCTCTCTCGAGGCAAATTTTTAGAAGACTCTTTATTTCATGACGTGCCCCCGCCAGAAATTGAGGAAATACACCTAAAAGACGAACCCGCGGGATTGGTAGAAAAAGTGGGCAATTAGGAAATCACCAAGCTCGTGGGCCGCGGAGGTGTAGGGGATAAAAACTCTATTCCTAGAGAAAGCAGAGGGTTTGACGTTTTCTTTCTTTTCGGCGGCTACTTTGGGAGATTTTGAAAAAGCCAGATTCACGTGGGCCAAAAAGAGAAAAGGAGACCAAGGGTCTTAAGGCTAAAAAAAAAGCTTTTGAGCTTTGATTTTTTCAACGGTGGCAATCTGCGGCGAATAGGAGAAAAGCCAAATTTACGTGTGATCGATAGATTAGCTTTAGTTTTCCCTGTAGTCGATTTTGCTTTGTCCACCTTTGTTTCGTACGATTTTCATTAGACCTTTGCTTCAGTTTTTCTCCAGTATGAACATGAAACCCAAAGAGAAGCAAGACTTTTCGTTTGTCTTCTTCATTATTTTCATCTCTCCCAATTCTGCGGTAATTAAGTGGATGATAGCAATCAACCCATGTGAGATTGATATGATGAGGAGTGGCTAGGTTTCTCCTCTACCCAAAGGTCGACGCGAAGGCGCGGTCCATAACATCTGTGATATCTAATCGAACTTTCACTATTTCGTCTAATCCGTTACTGTTCGTACGTTTCCTGGATTAACTGTTTATGGATATTTTATTAATTGAGTATCAACAGCCGGATATTTGATTTAATCTAATAGCCTACTGTCATGTCAACTAAATTGAATTCGTAATTGTTCGTTTAGTCGATAACTAATGACAATCATCATAATTGATTTTATATTAGGAAAATGTAAGATCTAGTTTAAATAAACCCTCTTAACGTGTTTATTGGTTAGGGTTGAGTTTTTCTAGTTTTAATGCAGCTGGATAATTAAACTCCTACGGTCGTACCTAGGGTTGTTTCTGGTTAGAGAAGCAGTTAATGGTCGTACCTTGGCTGTCGAGAAAACAAGGAAAAACTGGCTGTTAGAGCTTGTTGATAGTTATGACCAACCTAGTGACGAATGAATGAAATATCTTTGTATCGATGATCATTTAATTGGACCGTGCCTGAAAAGTTGATCTTTTGGGTAGAACTTTACTAATTGCTATTTTTAGTAAATCATACTTGGTGAGTTAGTTTTTGAATTTTGTTTATTTTATTTTTATTTTTTATTCCATTTAATATCCCCCAATTTCGTTCTATTGACTTGGGAAGAAACAACTTCCTACCCGTTCCCTGTGGAATCGACCCAACTTGCCACCGTCTATTAGTTAGTGAATTTAGTCAAATAATTAATTCTGGTATATCGGATTAAGCAAATTTTTCGGGAACAGGGTGAATCAAGTAACCCATTGCACACCTAAAGTCCCTGCTCCAGTACTTAGAATTGATTATTGACTGCTTTTGGTGGTAGTTAGATATTATTATTATTATTGCACAGGTTCGGCACCTGTCAAAATATCATTTTCAAAATTTTCAGATAAATATACAATGACAACGTCCATTAGACGCATATTTAGTTTTTTATGCACTGCAAAACTCATAAGATATTTAAATGTAATTATATCCACTACAGGTGAATACATTTTAATATAATCAAATTCAAGACTTACTGAAAATCCTTGAGTTACAAGTTTTACTTTATATCTCATAATTTCTTTTTTTTCTTTTTTTCTCACAAATACCCATTTATATCCTATTGGCTTTATACCTTCCGGTGTTTAGACTACAGGTCTAAAAACTGTTCTTTTAGCCAATGAATCTAATTCATATTGAATCTCATCTTTCCAATTTGGCCAACATTTCTATACCAACATTCATTAGCTGATTTAGATTCATGATTCTCGTCCTCTATCATAATATCAAGTGCTATATTATATGTAAAAATACTATCAACAATTATTTCTCTTCGGTTCCAACTTTTTCCTGTGCTGAAAAAATTTACTGAATTTACTATAATTTCATTCTCTTCATGAGTTGGCTTTTTATGAACTGGTTCTTCAGGAGCAACCTCTTCAAGAGGTTGAATTTTATCACTAATTGTTGATTCATCTATTTTTTTTTTCTTTCGAGGATTTTTATTTTTGGAACTAAGAGGTCTCCCACGTTTCAAGTGTGTTTTAGACTCATTAACACTTATAATTTGTCTTTCAGGAACATTAATTTTAATTGGAGCATTTTCAGTAGGAATATGGGATTTAATAACTCTTTTAGAATCATTAAATGCATCCGGTAATTGATTTACAATTTTTGCAAATGTATAATTTTTTGAACTTCTAGTTTACATTCTTTGGTTTGAGGATCAAGGAAATCCAATAATATTTTTCAAGTGATTTACTTTTTCGGTTGATCTTTATCTCCCCCTAAAGTCGAAAAATATGATTAATCAAAATGATAATTTACAAATCTTGAAGTAAATAAATCACCTGTCAATGGTTCAATATACTTAATAATTGAAGGTGATTCATTGTGACGGCCCCACCTCCCCCTAGGGCGTACCCCAGGGTTCGGCGGGTCGTCTGCCCAGCTCTCGTCGGGATTCAGTCGTTCACTACAGTTCTCAAATGAATTACAATATAAATCTCAAATATACATCCACGTCTCCAATAATTACATATCAAAAGCGAAGCGGAAATAATTTCCAACTATCCATAAAATGATTCCAAATCCAAACTGTACAAGATATATGCCATCCAACCACATGAATAAGTATTACTCGCTCTTCCTTCGCCTTGAGCCCTGTGGAGGGGAATACAATCGTTTTGGGGTGAGTTAGAAGCTCAGCGAGTAACTAGTAAAAGCAGTCATCAAATATATTTCACAATAATGCATTTCAATGATGTCATGATTCCAAGATCAAATGTACGTTTATTGCTCTCGTGAGCCAGTGAAATCATTGCACTTGAACACCCAACGCTCAAATAGATCATTTAACATTAATAGTGAGAGGGAGCCCCTTTTTGAGCTCCAGATAAACATGAACATGAACCATAAACAGGGTGGAGACGTTGGTGTCCAGCACAAGACTTTCCCAGAACTCATTGAAGCCAAAATCATATCATGAATTCACATGCAAGCACGCATGAGATGCCGTCGAGTAAATAATACAAGAAACATTTCAAAAATAACTTTGGAACCTGTTTAGGGTCACTCACCTCCATGGCTCAGAAACCATCCATCATATATCATTGCCTTGCTCAAATCCAAGTCTTAGATCACAAACTCAATGCAATCAAGTCCTTTCAAAGCTCGGACAGCACTTCCACTAAATTTACTAACTTTTCCAGCCATTATGGTTTCATTATTTCCTCAGCCAGTCCCAAAGTCACACAAATAAGTTCATTCAATAGCCGTTCAGTAAACTCCAAGTAGTACAAGTACAATTCAAGCTAGGAAAAAGTCCGGAAATGAAAGTCAAGCCCTAAGATATTCAAATAAGCACAATAAGACTCGATTACAAGTCATAAACCAATTCCAAATACCACCAAAATAGGGCTCCATAAGCATACATAAGCATTAGAGGAAACCAGAAAAATTCGGAAATGGAGTTAAGCGTTAACCCAAAAAAAACAGTTTTTGACGTCATTATGCAGTTTTGATACCAATGGCACTACGATTATCGGATGAAGGTGCAAGACCCACCGTTTCGAAGCTAAGAGATAGGGTTACAATATTACAGAAGGTCACTCAGCCCAATTTTGAGTGTAACCAGGTCAAAAATACAATCTACTACGCCAGAACCGCAAAAACAGATTCACAAATCGCATTCTGGTGCAAACATCATAAATTAGGCTACCTAAGTCCAAATCCAGTAATTCTAAAGCCATCCGAAAGCTAAGAAACAGGGATACAATTCATCAGAAGACCTCAACAACCAATTCCAAAGCATTCCCAACCAAATTAACCAATTACAGCCTCAACTATCAAATTCGGGTAAAACCAGGGCAGCAAGGGTAATTCCATCTTTTCTCAAGCTACGCTGCTCCGATTGACCTGAAATTTTGCAGGCACCTCTAAAATACCATTCCCTACAACTTTAATATTTTAACCCAAGACCAATTCGGCCTCTAACTATGAGATAAAAAACCGGGCAGAATGTAGGAACATAAACCCTAGTTTTCCAATTTTCCTTTCAAAACAGAAATTTCCAGCAATTAACCACTTTTTCCACCTTCTAGCTTCATTCTAGATCATTTCCAATCATCATACATAGCCACACCATAACAATCATATGAAATCAGAAAAATTCATGAACAAAAGAAAAATCCATCAATCTCACCCGTAGGTCATGAAATCATCCATAAAATGACATGCTCTACCACTAGAAATCCTTAATTGATCATTATTAGCATGAGAGGGAAGATATTTAATACCTCACCTTTGCAACTCCAAGAAACAAGACAACTAGGGCTTGTTCTTCACAAATGGCTCCACTCAACACCTTAAACTAACTTAGCAAATCACTTTTGTGGAGAAATTTGAAATTTAACCGGTAGGTTTGTAAGATTCAAGCTAGAAATGAAGGAAAATTGAAGAAACTCTCTCTCTCTTTCTCTCCTCCATGGCCGGCCAAGAGCAAGGGGAAATGAAGCTCATTTTGATCAATTTTTGGTATTTAGTAAAGTTGGTGAATAGTGGTCAAAACCAAGGTCCAATGAAAACGCGACACCTAGCATCTCTTTTGGCTTATAATTATCCTTTTGTCTCTCCACTCTCATCCATATAACAACCTCTAATTATCTCTTAGCACTTGGTAAAATAAATCCGGTATCCAAAACTTAACCTAACTGGCCGAATTTTACCGAACTTTCCGCACTAGTGGGTCCCACGTCCGATATATGTTCTTAATTTCTCAAAAACTAACTGATACTAGAAAAATCATCTAAAAACTATATTTACTTAATAAAATTATCTGGGGAATTTTTTAATAAAGAAAATGTCGAAAAGGCGGGCGAACAATAAAATAAACCCTAGAAACTTAGAAAATTTTTGGGTTCTCGCACTCATTCTTTTGGAGTGTCACAAACTCCCCTCCTTAAAAGAATGTCGTCCTCGACATTCCATTTTGTACCAATCAAGTCGAGACATCCCGCAATAATCACTAATATTTCAAACCAAACCCACAGTCCGGCATCCTAAACTTCAAGCCTAGGATACACTACAGGAATCTGAAGCCTAAGCTCTGATACCAACTGTGACGGCCCGCCGAACCCTTTGGTTCGCCTTAGGGGGAGGTGGGGCCGTCACATTCATACCCGGCATGTATTTTCAATCTTTATTGGGGGCCTAATTTACGACATTGGGGTAGTGTAATTGGAACATAAATTGCACAATCGAATATACGTAAAAGAGGAATATTAGACTCATAACTAAAAGTTAATTGTAAGGGAGAATAAGTATGATAATTTATAAGTCTAATTTTCACAAGTGTTGTTAAATGTAATATAGCATGTCCCCAAAGAGATAAAGAAAGTTTAGACCTCATCAATAATGATCTAGCAATTAATTGTAACCGTTTAATAAATAATTCGACTAGACCATTTTGTGTATGAACATAAATTACAAGATGTTCAACAATTATTCCAATAGACATGCAATAATCATAAAAAACATGTGATGAATATTCATCAATATTATCTAGACAAATTCTCTTTATTGGATAATTTGAAAATTATGCTCGTAATTTAATTATTTGAGCAAGCAATATCGCAAACGTCAGGTTGCGAGTAGATAATAAATATAAATATGACCATCTAGTTGATGCATCAATTAACACCATGAAATATCAAAATGGTCCACATGGTAGATCTACAAGCTCACATATATCACCATTAATTCGTTCTTGAAATATGGGGATTCAATCCCAAATTTAACTCGTGATGATCTAATGATTAATTTTTCTTGGGAGCAAGCAACACATGAGAATTTATTTATTTTTAATATCTTTTGATTTTTTAATGAGTGGCCATGTGAATTTTCAATTATTCGTCTCATCATTATAGATTCAGGATGTCCGAGACGATCATGTCAAACCATAAAATCATTGAAATGAGTAGACTTCTGGTCTATTAGGTGATAAATTTTAATTGTACTAATTTGTGCATATGTTATCCAGAAGAAAGTGAAGGCAATTTTTCTAATACCTATTTTTGTCCAAAAATGATACTTGTGATTAATAAAAATTTATCATTTGTCTCATTCATTGTCTTGATATGATATCCATTTTTGCGAATATTTTTAAAACTCAATAAATTCCTTCAAGACTTGGGAAGAATGGTGTATTATTTACGACAATTTTAGTCCCTTCAGGGAGAAATAGAGTGACTTTTTCGGAGTTTTCAATCACTTTTGCACTATCATTGATGGTATTAACATTTGTCTTTCTCATTTTTAAATAAGAAAATTATTTTTTATTTTTTTAATATAGTAGCACTGTCAATGAAACAAATGTCAACATCACCATTATTTAATCCCAAATATTTGCCATCCATTTCTTAATCAGAAAGAAAGTTTCAAACAAAAATAAATATTAATAAAAATATAAAAATAGATATTGAATAGAAACAAAATTACATAAAAGATACAAAGCATCATAAAAAATCTAAACAAGCATAGAATTTTTGTTACATAATCATTTGGCATCTTCAGGATGCCTAAAGAAATCAGCTACATCGAAGTGTGTCATATTAGCATCATCGCCATCATCATAATCATTTTTTAAATCAATGAAACTTGTCTCGACATTTTTGTCTTTTTTTTTCAATAATGCTTGATAGAGATCAACAAAATGATCAGCCGTATGACAGGTATGAGACCAATGACCTTCTATACCACATCGACAGTATTTTTCTTCATATATTTTCTTTTCTCCATTTTTGTGCTTATTGTTGTTATTCCACTTTTAGGGGATATTTTATTGTTTGCCACAGTTATAATTTTCATGAGACACAAATCTACCACGACTGCATCCACGGCCATGCCCACGTTCACGGCCACCTCTACGGCTACGTCCACGATCTCGACCAGAATTTTGAGATTGAGTCACATTCGTTTCAGAGAATGGACTAGCACCAATTGGTTGGGACTCATGATTTTTCAGCAATAATTCATTATTTTGTTCAACCAAAAAAAGACATGCGATAAGTTCAGAATATTTTTTAAATCCCTTCTCTAAATATTGCTGCTGTAGGAGCATGTTAAAGACATGAAAGGTAGAAATATTTTTTCTAAAATATCTTCATCAGTAACTTTTTCACCACATAATATTAATTAAAAAGTAATTCTGAATATGGCTGAATTATATTCATTGATAGATTTAAAATCTTATAGCCGTAAGTGAAACCAATCATATCGAATTTTTTGGAGAATGACCAATTTCATGTGATCGAATCTTTCTTTCAAATTTTTTCAAAGGATAAGAGGATCTTTGACAGTAAGATATTCTATTTTTAATCTTTCATGTAAATGATGACGAAGAAAAATTATAGTTTTGGCACGGTCTTGATTTGAGACTTCATTCTTTTCAACAATAGTATTACCAGTACCTATTGCCTCAAGATGAATTTCAACATTCAATATTCATGATAAATAATTTTTTTCAGAAATATCAAGAGGTACGAACTCTTATTTTATAAGATTAGTCATAAAAAATTGAAAATAATTTGTGGGTTAGAAATTTACTTCAATAGGTAGATAGAAGTTGCTCGAGGAAACACTGGCAGAATCTCGGCAGAGTCTCGTGTTTCGCTTTTATTCAAAGTAGAGGCTCCATTTTCATCTTTTACTCAAAAGTTGAGACTCGTATTGATAACTTGTTATAAAAATAATAAAATAAATTAATATAATAGGGATTGAAATATTAAAAAAAGAAATAGAGAGAATAAAGAACTATTTTCTATTATTTCGACTGATCAAAAGTCATCCCAAGAGGTACCGGAGTACCTCTATCTATATATATGTACTACAAACTCAAAGGTACATGAATTCTATTCATTCATACATTTAATACTTCAAGTATATGAATAGCTCTGAAACGGTTCATCCAATGTAACTCTTGAAATGGTTCATCCAATGAATCATGAATTAATTTTCTTGGGAATGCAAATGGACATCTATCTTTTTGTTTTATAACAATTTTCCTATTTTAATTGTATTTCATTTCCTTTTTAATTTAAAGTACTTGTAGCCTATAAATAGGCATCTTTAGGATTTTATCATTCAGACTTTGATAACATTATTGATTTTTTAACACAATTGTGTATTTGCTGGCTTTACCATGTTCTTTTTAGTGCGCTCTAGCATTTCGATTCTTATTTGAATTTTTTAATGGTTTGATCATGAATCAACCTTTGTTCTTTTTATAGATTTTATTTGTAAATCAAGTCCGTTTTCACGTTTACCACTACCGCATCAAAGGTACTTGATTAGCATTTTCTTCTTTTTCAGTGGAGGTCAAGCCTTAGGCCACGTTGATGACTGGTTACAAGGAAATTGAGACATTGCCTGCAAACTTCTTATCTCACCATCACTTGGTCAAATTCCATTTTTTAAAGCAGGATAAACGAGTCTAAATTACTGAACTTGTTGCTGCAACATGCCATTTGTAACAGCCCCACCTTCCCCTAAGGCGTACCAAAGGGGTTAGCGGACTGCTTGCCCAACTCTCGTCAGAACTACTAAGACAGACATACACAAGCTAAAACGTTTCGAAATATATTACAGCGCTTAAACAATTCGACGACCATGAATAACGAAAACGAAAACGAAAAAATGAAACTGAAAGTGAACAGTGAACAGTGACTGCCACGTCACAATCCGGCCATGGCCGGATTCCTAGCCAGATTGGAAGCAGTAGATGAATCCAAACGGATTCAAAATTCCCTGTCAATCCGGCCAGCTATCCGGCCAAGAACTTGTTGGATTTGTAGTCGGATTCTCCTGCAGAAATTTCAGCCAGAAATTTTTTTCCTTCTTCGTTCAAATTCTGAACCTGTCCAAATCCCAAACGAGTACAAGTAACTTTATATGACTCTAGAGAATGAACATTCCCAAATCAAATATAACACATGAACATGATTAAACACTTTTATATACACTTTTATAAATTTACAAATCAAAAGGGAACATTGAATCAAGATACATTTAGGGTTTTCCAACTACCGAGGAGTTATACAAAAGAATATCTATACTAGCTTAACTCATTCTTCAAAACATCATATTTCCAAAAGATTGTACCCTGTAAGGAAAATAAAGTTAACGGAGTGAGTTTTCGTCCAATGGGGTACCATCACTCAAGTATTCAAGAATCGCAAAAATACAATGATACTCAATCCAAATACATTCATCGAGTGAGTAGAAACGAACACCATACATCACCAGGGAGTAAAAGGATACGGACGGCTCTCAAGAGCCCTTTTCCTCTTTTGCCGTACTTGATCCCACCTCGTTGACTCTCCGTCAACGCTTAAAGAGTGACCATGACCGTAGACTCCACTTTACTCCGATTTTCGTCCATCATACTTACCCCTTACCGGACCCGAACACCAAACAAAACAGAGATGATAATACTTGAGTATATCCAAAGATTCCCAGAAACAGTCCCCATGGCTTGTCAATTTTCCTCGACCAAGCCTTGCCGGCCCAATTCAAATGACTACCTATGAGGTTGAACTCAGATTTAACAGTAAAGGTCCTTGGATACACGTCCAAACGACACCAGTTCAAGTACAACCAAGAAAATTTTCAAATGATACAGTAAACAGTCCAATAAGCAATAGAGAATGAGAGTGATAAAGTACACCCTCGTCTCATCTAGCATAACAGTAATCACAGGCATTCCAGTCACAGATTTCAAGTACGAATAAAGCCATGAAATAACAATCATGTGAGTGGTACACTCATCAATTCAAAGAAAACGAACTTTAAATGTTTCTTCCCGAGGTAAGCCTTGAGCCACCGGAACGTCCTACGAACAATCAAGAAAATAATAGGCGATCTCTCTCCTTGAGAGAACTTTCCCTCCAATGGTGAGAGCTCAAAATTTTTCAAGTCCCAAATGAACAAATCCAGGCTAAAAGCACAAAGAATCTACTCCACCAAAAGATCTCTCCTTGATAACCACAGCTTCTAGATCAGACATATTAATGGTACGGTAGTCAAAGTAGAAGCACCCATAGTGTCTTTAACACTAATTCCAAAAGTATCAGTAGTTGAAGTGGCATTGCAAGTACGTAGTGGAAGGGAATTACACAGGTGTTAGTGGGGGTCTACTTCACAGGCATAAAACCATCCATTTCAAGGTTTACATCCCTTTTTTACCTTCTTTTTTCCAGTTTTCCTTTATCTCTGTGTTTTAGTATTTGTTTCTATTGCTGTCCTCTGTTTCTGTTTCATCCAGGTAAGCCTTTACCTAGCTGAAGAAAGCATTTTTTCTGTTCATCTGCACTTGTTTTGGTTAGTCCTATTTCATTGTTGGAAAGGAGCTGGTATCCCCCTTTTAGCTCAAGCTATTACTATGGTGGAAGAACTGGCGGAGATTATGCAGAAATTTGCTCTAAACACCCAAGAGTGTACCATAACTGACTCGGAAGTGGGTGACTCTAGTATCAGTAGGCAGGAATGCGAGATTTGTCTTCTGGAGAAAATTCAGAGTGATAGAATAGTTAACTTCACTGGCCTAAAAAGCTTTGTCAGCACGGCTTGGGGCTTCCCAAGAGACTTGAAGGTCACAGAGCTAGGACCAAACTTGTACCAATTTGTAATTCCTGATGAGGATATCCGAGAGAGGGTGGTGAACGGTGGCCCTTGGATTCTGGACAACCAATTGTTAGTATTGTGTAAATGGTATGAAGGGATTGAAGATGACCCAGAGGCTTTTAAAATGGCACAATTGTGGGTGCAAATGTGGAACCTGCCGGTTCACTGTCTGTCAAAAGATGTTGGGAAGAAGATTGGTAAAACAGTGTTTAGGGGGGTAAATGAAGCTATTATCCCTCAAACATGTGGGAAGGAAGGTAGGCACTTGAAGGTGCATGTTGTGGCTGACATATCTAGGCCATTACCTAGGGGATCAACTGTTAAGATGAATGGTGTGATGAAATGGATTAAGTTCCGGTACGAGAGATGCCCAAACTTCTGCTATGCTTGTGGAATTATTGGCCACAGAGAGAAAGGATGTACATTAGGTGCCTCGGTAGGGAAAAGGCAACAAGAGATCCAGTATGGTCCTTGGATGAGGGTAAATTATGATAAAGGCTCCCCGCAAAAGGATAGTAACAAGTACAAACCCCCTTCCAATAGAGTACATTGGGGTGTGGAAAATGGAGAGCTGGTTCGTAAGGAGCCAAGTCAAGGAGGAGGGGATAAGCAAATCAAGGAAGAAGTGGGTACTGAGGAAGCTAGGGAGAGGAGTGTGGTGGCTGCCTTCAAAAAGGAGATTACTAAGTTTCTTCATTCCAAGAGGGAAGGGCCGGAACAGATTCCACCAATTGCCCCTAGCAAGACAGTAGAGAAGGATGACATACAAAGCAGTACAGCAATGATGGAATTAAGAAAAGAGGGAGCAGAAGGAAGTAATGAAAAGGACAAAAATCTGGTAGTGACTATGGAGGTAGAGAGTAGTGAGAGGAGTGGAGCTTTTGAATACCATAAGGAGGACTTGGAAATGATGGAACCACAGGCATCAGGGGATGTACAAATAATCACGGATTGCAACCAGATTATGGAGAAACAGAAGTGCATCAATGAGCTGTTACAGATTAGAACTTTTGATGAGAACATTGGAAGTAATCAACAAGGAATGGGACAGCCTCAAGAATTGAAGGTTAGAGGGTCTACAAGAACTCTACGAGGAAGAGGCAGGAGAGCATTAAAACAGATTGACAGGAACAGTATGGCTCAACTTGTGCTGAGTAAACGAAAGGTTTGTCTGACTGAGGAGGAACAACTAGAAGCTGATAATATGGGGCAGGGGTCAAAGAAGAACAAAAAGGATAGCCCGGGTAGGGGGAGCGAGACACAAGAAGAGGGGATGGGAACCAGCCTGATCTGGGTCCCCAACTACCAATGAGAGTGATGGTGTGGAATTGCCAAGGTGCTGGGAGCCCCTTGACAATTCTCCATCTGAAGGAGTATAAAAAACTCCTCTCCCCAAACATTTTGTTTCTAAGTGAGACAAAAAATAGATCAAAATACAAAAAATACTTAACTATGACTGCTGCTATGTGGTGGAAGCAATGAATAAGGCAGGGGGAATGACATTGTTTTGGGACTCAGATGTTAAAATTTTGCAAGTGCAGCACACTTCCTTCACTGTGGAAGCTAAGATTGAGGACCAGGAAAGTAAGTACATTTGGTGGCTGATTGGCATCTATGCAAACTGTAACGATGCTATAAGGAAAGAGCAATGAAGGGTAGTGAATAGGAGGAGACAACTATGGGAAAACAAATGGTTGATAGCTGGGGATTTCAACGATATCGCATCAAATTCAGAAAAGTGGGGAGAAAGATGTAGAGCTGAGTGGAGCTTCAATGACTTCAGGAACTTCTTAAGTACAAATCAGATGGTGGATCTGGGATTCGAAGGGCAGCCGTGGACATGGTGTAATAACTGGGGAAATGAAGGCGAAATCATGCAAAGGCTAGATAGACCCATGAGTAGTGCAGATTGGAACCTGGAGTTTGAGAGTGTGAAATGCTCTCACATTAAAACATATGCTTCAGATCATTGCGCCTTGATGATAGACACTAAGCCTACGGTTGTGAGGAAAAAAAGAAGGTTCTTTTTTGATAAAAGGTGGCTACAACATGAGAATATAGCTGAGGTCGTCAAAAAAGCTTGGAAGGAAAATATTGAAGGTTTTCGGATGTACCAAGTGCAATCAAAATTGAGGAACTATAGAGTAGCCTTACTTAAGTGGAGTAACGGCATTCACAAAAACTCCAAGGATAAGATAGATAACCTCAAAAAGCAATTGGACCAGACTAGAAAATCTGCTATGGACAACAAGAGAGAAAAGGTGGCCGGCCTAAAGACACAACTGATAGAGGCTTATAATGAGGAGGAAATCTATTGGAGTCAAAAAGCCAGGCTCAAATGGTTGCAAGAAGGAGACAGAAATACCCAATACTTCCATGCACAGGTAAATGGAAGAAGAAAACAAAACAGATTGCAAAGGCTCCAAAGGGAGGATGGTGGCTGGACTAAATCCGAAGAAGAAACTGGGAAAGTGATTGCTGACTACTACAGGAACCTCTTCGCCAAGTCTTCAGACAGTAATGCTCAAGAGGTACTAGAGGGGATCCCAACTACTATTACGGCAAAAATAAACAGGGAGTTAACCAAGGAAGTGACAGAAGAAGAGATCAAAAATGCTTTCTTCACTATGGATTGCAATAAAGCTCCTGGCTCCGATAGTATGACCCCTTTATTTTTCCAAAAATTTTGGAAAATTATCAAAGGAGACATGGTAAATGCTATTCAAAGTTTCTTCCATTCTGGTTTTATGCTTAAAGCTATTAATCATACTATCATTTCCCTTATTCCCAAAATTCCCTATCCTACAAACATTAAGCAATATAGACCTATTAGTCTTTGCAATGTCGTGTATAAAGCTATAACCAAAATCATTGTAAATAGACTAAAGCCTGTTCTCAATAACTGCATTAGCATCAATTAATCAGCCTTTATACCTGGGAGGCACATCATTGATAACATTATCATTTCCCATGAATATTTGCACTTTCTTAAGAATAAAAGACTTGGGAAGGATGGTTATATGGCTGTGAAGCTGGATATGTCGAAAGCCTACGATAGAGTTAAATGGGAATTTTTACAAGCTATTATGAGTAAAATGGCATTTTGTGAGAGGTGGATAAATTGGATTATGAATTGCATTAGAACAGTCTCATTTTCTTTCAATATAAATGGCGAATGCAAAGAGTATATCACACCACAACGAGGGATCAGACAGGGCAACCCTTTGTCACCTTACCTCTTCCTCATATGTTCTGAAGGCTTGTCTAACCTTTTAAAAAATGCAGCTCAAGAATGAAGGATAAGTTGAATCAAGATCAGTAGACGAGGCCCTTCAGTGACCCATCTTTTCTTTGCGGATGATTTGCTAATTTTTTGCAAGGCCTCATGTCAAGAAGCACAGGAACTGACAAAAATTCTGAGGAACTACGAACAAGCATCAGGACAAATGATAAACCTCGACAAGTCTAGCGCCTGCTTTAGCAAAAATGTCAACCAGGAATCTAGGGAGACAGTATGTAGCAAGCTGGAGGGAATTGAACAAGTAGCTCAAGGGAAATACTTGGGACTCCCAATAGTGGTCACCAGATCGAAGAAGCAATTGTTTGGATACATCAAGGAAAACATTGAACGTAGAATGCAAAACTGGAAATCCAAATTGCTAAGCTCGGCTGGGAAAGAAATCTTGATCAAAGCAGTCTCAATGGCCATGCCCACTTACACTATGTCTTGTTTCAAATTGCCTTGCAGGTTATGTAAAGATATCTGTTCACTTCTATCAAAATTCTGGTGGGGTGAGCAAGACAACAAAGACAAAATTCATTGGGTGGCTTGGGAGAAGTTGACCAAGAAGAAGAAGAATGGTGGCCTCGGGTTTAAGGATTTTCAAAGCTTTAATAGAGCCTTGCTAGCCAAACAGATTTGGAGAATCATAAGGAATCCAAATCTGTTGTCTAGCAAGGTGCTAAAGGCAAAGTATTTCCCTAACAGTTGCATCTAGGAGAGCAAAGCCCCAAAGAACGCATCATGGTTCTGGCAAAGTGTTATGAGCTGTAGAGAGGCTATGTGGAGGGGAGTAAGAAGACGCATAGGAAATGGAAAAAAAACCAGCATTTGGAACGATCAATGGATCCTAAGCAATGGCAAAGGGAAACCTGTTACGGCCAAATCACAAGGATGCAAACTTGACAAAGTTGCTGACTTGATCAGTAACTTCAGGTGGAATAGACCTCTCATTTTCAAGACGTTTTGTAAGGAGGATGCAGATAATATTTTGAAAATCCCAATCAGCATCACGGGAAGAGATGATAACACCTTCTGGACAAGGAACATAAATGGGGAGTACACGGTGCAGTCTGGATACAAAATGGAAATGGAAAGAAAGGAGGAAGTGATTAGGAAAGAAGGTGAGGGAGTGGAAACGAGTTTTAACTCAGTGAGCCAGCAAGTGTGGAAGGTTCTGTGGAGCTTAAACATTAGCCACAAAGTTAAGATGTTTATTTGGAAAGGTCTCTCGGATGCGGTACCAGTCAAGGAGCTAATATGGAGGAGAATCAAAAGGGGAGATCCAATATGTTCTATATGCGGTGAAGAGGTGGAAACACTGGAACACATGCTACTTAAATGCAGCAAAGTACAGGACATTTGGAAATTGGCTCCTATCCATTGGGATGGTATTGCATACAGAGCGGATAAATTCAAAGACTGGTGGGCAGGAGTTTTTGAAGCTAGATGTAGGATACAAGGGAAAGATCATATAGGCCTTACGGCATATATATATTGTGGCAGATCTGGAAAAGTAGGAACAACAAGGTTTTCAACAACAAAGACAGGGACCTAGCTGCAATTATAAACAAAGCATGCAGAGCTTGGGGGGAATTTGAAAATGCAGCAGGGAAAGCTAGGCGTTGGAGCGATGGGAAGATAGCAGTAGCTCAACAACAAAGGGACCAAGAAGAAGAGCAGCCAGAGCATGCCACAGGTGTAGGAACAACACTGAGAATAGCAGTGCAATGGAGTAAAGAGGACAATATCGTTGGGTATGGCATTGTAGCGTATGATGGAATACAACAGGAAATATTGGCTTGGGGGATGAAAGAAAGGGCAGTGGATAGCCAACTTCAACATCTGGCTGAAGGTGTCAAGCTAGCCCAAATTAAGGCAGCCGAACAAGGTTGGCGTTTGATTAACATAGGTGTTCCTGACAAAAATTTGCTACAACAAATCCAGCAGACAAAACCACTGGCAGAAAGAATTGTAACCGTGGTGTAAGATATCCGTGAGCTGAGCTCCATGTTTTACAAGTGCTCCTTCTACTTAAACATAGGCAACACTAATGATCTTAGTTTTGATGCGAATATAAAGACCAAGGCCCATTCAAGCACATGGGGAATTGGAAGTTTCAAGTGAAGACTAGTTGATTGCACGAATACTTGAGTTTAGTAGGATTATTTGATTTTCCTCATTGATTTTGGTTATTTCTCGCTTTAGAAAGTCTAGGTAATTAAGCTAGTTTAATTACGGCCCATTTGTTAGTAAGTGAGGCCCAAAATCTTCCTTAAGTATGTAGGGTAGTTTGGTCAATTTTTGGATTAGGGTTAATGCTTGTAAGGGCTATAAATAGCCCCACTTCCTCTTTATTTTGGGATCAGTTTTGGCTATTAAATACAATTAGTGAGTTTTCACTTTCTCTTTGGCAAGAGAGTTTCCTTTGAATACTTGAGAATCTTCTCAAGTTATTCACCCGAACTTATCAATCGAGTATCTCCTTGATTGTGGCGTTCTACTACCTCCAATTTGGTTCGTTAATTCGAGTAGTTACGGGTTGAGATAATATCAAAATTGTTCGTGACTTCTAGGGATTAGTTGGGTCAAATTTCCGCTGCCTAAGCCATGGTGTTTTGGTTGTCTAGATCGGGGTTTCACATCAAGTTTCCAGTTTAGTGCTCAAGCTTTGAGCAGTCATCAAGATATAGAATGGGTTAATCCCAATCTAATGTGCTAGATGCACAATGAATGTATCGAGCCTTTGCTCGAGTGTAAATATCTTTTGTTCAAGTAATATATATTCCTATCGTTTCGAAAAAAAAAAAGATTACGAGTCAATTACTCATTCAATAAACTATCAATGCAAGGTAAAATAGAACTCGGGAGTGAAAATAGGGGACAATTGGTGCCAATGGTATGAACAACCCCAACACTTTTCATCTCTACTCACAATCATCCCAACTCAAAGGAATCACATGGACTTAAAATTTGGACAACATTTCCTTTAGATTTTCCTTACTTTTCCACCTTTCAATCAAACACCAACCTCAACTCAAATCACCCACAATTTCACACACACCATATAAGTTATATACCACACCTAATTAGAGTCACAATACCCTTCAATCTTAACCAATTAAAAGCTCAAAAGCCAACCATAAAAAAGCCCCAAATCCCAAACCCTAAACTAAAATTTAGCTACACAAGCTAAAATTTTCCCTAGGAAATCACATCTAGCATATACAAGGTTCATTTCACACACAACAAAGCTATCAATCCATGGCATATCCTTAAGCATTAAATAAGGACAGAAATTCCACCAAAAATTTGAAATTTACCATAATTCTACCTTAAAACATGAACTTTCTCACAAAACTACCTATTTAACAACTCTAATCCACTAATGAACTATTAATTTAAGTAAAGAGGAAGTTCTTAACAAGATTGCCTTAAAATCCCAAGAAAAATTGGTAGCTTAGTGCTTCCCTTTCCAAAACAACTCCACCAACCTCTTTAATCCTTCCTGGGAAGGAGTTTTTATGGAGTGATTTGAGATGTTAATGATTGGAACTCAAGATTTGGGCTTGGATTTGAAGAAACAAGATGAAGTTTTCCTCTCTTTTTCTCTCCTCAATGGCCAGCCAAGGTGAAGAAAATGAAGATGATTTTTGGGTCAAATTTAATATTTAGTAAAGTTGGAAGAAAGTGGTCAAAGTCTAACATCCAATCATGTCGCGACACCTAGCAACTTTAATGTTTAATCTCATCCTCTTGTCTCCCAACACTAATTAATCTAGCTAACCTCCACTTATCTCCTAACACTGTATACAGTAATATTCCTTTACGCAAAACTCCATCTAATCATCAAAATTTATCGCACTTTACGCATTAGCGGGTCCCACGTCTCATAAGTACCACTAATGTCACCTAAACTAATTTGTACTAGAAAAATGATTTAAAACCTATACTCACCTATAAAAATATCTAAGAAATCAGTCTAATAAATAAAAATATAGAAAATATGTGCAAAGAATTAAAATAATGACTAGAAAATTAGAAACTTTTCGGGTTCTCACACTCTCTCTCCCTTAAAAGAATTTCGTCCTCGAAATTTCTCACCTTGATTATCAAATAGCTCAAGGTATTTCTTTTGCATCTCTTCCTCCACTTCCCAAGTCGCTTCTTCTACTCCTTGGTTTCTCCATAAGATCTTCACCAATAGTATTTGCTTGTTTTTCAGTTCCTTAATCTTCCGATCAAGTAACTGCACTGGTTTCTCTTCATAAGTGAGTGACTCATCGATTTCAATTTCTTCTGGTAGTAAGATGTGAGTCGGATCAGGATGATATTTCTTGAGCATCGAGATGTGGAAGACATCGTGAATTCTAGACAAGCTTGCGGGTAGTTCGAATCGATACGCCACTGATGCGAACCCGAATCCCCAAGCTCCCACTCTTGAAGAAACGAATTGTAAAAGGCAGCGGAAGGATCTATCTTGATCAGGCTATGGACAAAATTGGTGGATTCTAAACCAATCAAGGACAACTCAAGATTGATTAGAATGGTAAAAGGCGCCACAATTCAACATGGTCTTGAATTGATAAGCCGGTTTGAATCCTCGAGACCAACTCTAAGGTATTCAAAGTCGCTTCAAAGAAGCCAAGAGAAAACTCTCAATTTTTAATTCATAAAATGTCTACCCTTATTAATGACAATTGATGCCTATTTATAGGCTTACAAGACTCAACTCCTAACCTAATTAGAATAAGGAAACTAACAAGGCTTTGCAAACAACTTGGAAATCCATGACCCTTATCTCTTAAGGCTGCCGAATACCTAAACTAGCTAATGGATCTACTAACTAATCAAGAATCACATGAATAACAAACTAATGACCAAATTAATCCTATACTCAACATGAGCTAATCACACGACTCATGAACAAGTCATAAAATCAGCTACTTAACCAACTAATGACTTGAGCAATTAAAGATGCAAAGTAGTAAACTAATAGACTTGAACTCGGTTCTCTCAAGGAATTTGAACATTGGATTCGCAACATGAATTTCTTGTTTTTGACTCTATTCATTGGCCCTCAATGAATCTTTGTTGGATCTAGAAATAGGGTTTGAACACCTCCTAGGATTCGTATCAGCCACCTTTCCAATTCTTTGGAGGATTTTGAAGGTGTCTACGAATCTCGGTTGAAGTTTCTTTCCTTTTTTCCGCTGTGACACTTCATAATGGCGTAATCTTAAGTAAGACACGATCTCCAATTTCGAACTCCAAGTCCTTCCTTCGGTTGTCCGCGTAGCTCTTTTGTCGGCTCTGAACTGTTTGAAGTCTTTGACGTATTAACTTAACCTTTTCTTGTGCATCCTCCATCCAAGGAATGGTTGTTGGATCTAGGATTCTCTTTTCTCCCACTTCATTCCAATAAATCGGTGATCGGCACTTCTTCCCGTAAAGAGTTTCGTACGGTGCCATTTGAATTGACGAATGGTAACTATTGTTGTATGCGAACTCCACTAACGTCATATGTTGGCCCCAACTACCCCCAAAATCTAAAATGCAAGTCTGTAACATATCTTCAAGGGTTTGAATGGTTCGCTCCGACTGTCCATTCGTCTGTGGGTGATAAGTGGTACTAAGGTTAAGTTTGGTCCCCAAGGTTTCTTGAAATTTTTGTCTAAACTTAGACACAAAAAGAGGGTCTCTATCCGAAACTATACTTACTGGGACTCCGTGTAGTCTCACAATCTCATCCACATATAATTGAATCAATTTATCCATGAAATACTTCATGTTCACTGGCAAGAAATGGGCCGATTTGATTAATCGATCGACGATCACCCAAACAGTATCATGTTCTCGTTGTGTTCGTGGCAAACCTGAAACGATATTCATCGTAATATTTTTCCACTTCCATTCGGGTATCTCAAGGAGTTGTAACAATCCAGATGATTTTTGATGTTCAGCCTTAACTTGTTGACAGATGAGACAATTTCGTACGTATTGGGCAATTTTCTTCTTCATGTTGTCCCACCAATAGGCCCCTTTTAAATCCTGATACATCTTACTACTACCCGAATTGATCGTATACTTTGACCGATGAGATTCCTCTAAGATTTCCTCCTTCAAAGTTTCATCTTTGGGCACCACTACTCGGTTCCGATACTTCAAAATTCCCTCGGAATTAAGATTGAAATCAGACGTTTCTCCCTTTTTCGCCTTCTTTCCCCACTTCCGTACCATCGAGTCTTCCTTCTGGGCCCCTTTAATTCGCTCCAGTAAATTGCTTTTTGATTGCCAAGACAAGGGTTCCATTCACTAATCAATTTTAACAGGTTCCATTCCTTAATCATTAACCCCGTCACTTGAGCCTTTCGACTTAAGGCATCGGCCATCACGTTAGCCTTTTTCGGATGGTAGTTGATGGTGCAGTCATAGTCCTTCAGAAATTTCATCCATTGCTGCTGTCTCATGTTCAATTCCTTTTGCGAGAAGAGGTATCTAAGGCTCTTATGGTCAGAGTAAATCTCGAAAGTTACCCCGTATAGATAGTGTCTCCACTTTTTCAGAGCAAAGACAACTGCAGTTAGCTCCAGGTCATGGGTTGGATAGTTCTGCTCGTGAGGTTTCAATTTTCTAGAGGCAAAAGATATCACATTCTTGTTTTGCATCAACACACACCTCAAACCTTCCCTCGAAGCATCCGTGTAAACAGTGAAACTATCTTTTCCGTTAAACAAAGTTAGAATTGGTGCCATGGTTAATCTTTTTTTCAGTTCTTGAAAACTAACTTCACACCTAGCATCCCACACAAAACAATCATTTTTCTTTGTCAAATCAGTTAAAGGACCGGCAAGCTTGAAAAAATCCTTAATAAAACGCCTATAGTACCCAGCCAACTCTAAAAAGTTTCGAATCTCTGTGGGATTTTCTGGCCTCTTCCAATCAGTCACGGCCTCTACTTTCGCTGGGTCGACAGAGATGCCCTCTTGTGAAATTACATGCCCTAAGAAAGAAATTTTCTCCAACAAAAACTCACACTTACTAAACTTGACGTACAACTGGTGCTCTCTTAGGGTTTGTAAGACAATTTTTAAGTGCTGCTAATGCTCCTCTCGGATTTTTGAGTAAACCAAAATGTCGTCGATAAATACAATTACAAATCAATCCAAATAAAGTTTAAAAATCCTATGCATCAAATCCATGAAAGCAGCAGGGGTATTGGTCAGTCCAAAGGGCATGACTACGAACTCAAAATGCCCATATCTAGAATTGAATGCAGTTTTTGGTACATCCTCCTTCCTGATTAACAACTGGTAGTACCCCTGTCGGGGGTCTAATTTCCAAAAAATCACTACTCCTTACAACTGGTCGAACAATTCATCAATATGTGGCAGTAGGTATTTATTCTTAACCGTCATATTATTTAACCCCCGGTAATCTATGTACATCCGTAAACTCCCATCTCTTTTCTTCACAAATAGCACAGGGGCTCTTCAGGGGGATCCACTCTCTCGAATAAACCCTCGCTTCAAAAGGTCTTGTAACTGTAATTTCAACTCCCGAAGTTCGGCAGGAGCCATCCGATATGGGGTCTTAGAGATAGGTGATATTTCCGGTAACAAATCAATTTTGAATTTTATCTCTCTCTCCGGAAGTAAGGTTACTAATTCATCAGGAAATACGTCCGGATATTCCTTCACCACTTGTACATCTTTTACCTTCAATTTATCGGTGGGGGTATTGATTAGAAAAGCTGAGAACCCTTGCGCCCCTCTACTCAGCAATTTCCTAACCCGAATGCCCGAGATCAATGCAGATGAGACTAACCTACCCCTTATATTTAGCCTCAAGGTAGCCTCCCCAAGAATATGAAACTCCACTACTTTTCTTTTACAATCAAGTTGAGCATTATACCGAGTCAACCAGTCCATGCCTAGCATCACATCATATCCCTTAATGGACAGGCTTATCAGATCCCCCAACAATTTTCTCTCTCCTACCCAAAGTTCACAATTTTTATAAACCATACTAGTGAGCAAACGGTGGTTCCCCGTAAGGGTACTAACTTTTAGATCATAAGGTAAACTAGCAGGTTTTATATCAATTCCGCACATGAAATTAGGGTTGATAAATGAATGAGTAGCATCGGGATCTACTAAAACTTTCGCAAATCGGTGGAATACAGGGATCGTACCTTCTACGACCTCAGAAGAATCAGGGACCTGTTGTGACTCTAGAGAGTACACCCGAGCCAATACCTTTGGTTTAGCCCCTTCCACTTTAGCCTGGCCAGAATTGGTCCTCGTCGATTGCTGGCTCTCACTTCCTTCTCGTGGCAGAACCGGACAAATAGGAATTTGGTGGTCTGCACTCCCGCAGTGCAAACATTTTCTTTCCTTCCTCCAGCAATTGTCCTCTGTGTGGTTCGGCTTTTCACAATACCCGCAAGGATCGCGAGGTGTAGAAGCCGAGCCTCCCTGGGAACCTCCTCTTTGGCCTCGCCCAACTTGGCCACCTCTCGACGGGGCCCCTCTCGACATTCCCGGCAGCCTTCCACCTCCAGTTCCCCTTCCAAACTTGGGAGGGGTACTCTTATCCCCCTGGAGCGAGTTACTTCCAGGAAATTCTCGCTTCTTCGCTTGAAAGTTTCTCACTTGTAGCCTGGCGCTTTCAACTCGTTGGGCCTTCTCTACTGCCTCACTAAAGGCATTGATTTGGGCTACAGTTAGGTTCTTCTGAATCTCAACATTTAATCCTGGGACAAAACGCCTGATTTGTCTTTGTTCGGTCATAATTAGTTCAGGCGCAAACTTGAATAACTGAGTAAATTGGCTCTCGTACTCGGCTACGGTTTGAGTTCCCTGGCGAAATCGAATAAACTCATCTACCATCCTTTCTTGAATTAGAGGAGGGAAAAATTTGGCGTTGAATTCCTTCATGAAGTTCACCCACGTCCTCGGCGTCTGTTCTTTTTCCCACTTTTGTCTTATTACATTCCACTAAGAACGGGCTACCATTTCCAACTGAAAGATAGCAAAAGTGACCTGTCTCTCCTCCGTATAGTGCAAAGCAGCGAATATGTCCACCATCTTCTCCAACCACCTCTCGGCCACATCTGGATCTGGCCCTCCAAGGAATTTTTGTGGGGAGAACTTCTGAAATCTTTCAAGAGCTCTATCCTCGCTCTTCACATGGTTACTAGGGTTTCCAGGCTGAGGCATAGGGTTTTGGCCCTAACGTTCTACCACATGGGCCAAGAGATCGGTCATACGTTGGATAGCCGCTGCTACATGAGCATTAGGATCAACCCCTAGTTCCGGATTTGGTTCAGACATTGGTTCCCGATTACCCTCTTCATTCAGGGGTTACCAAATTCAACGTCCACGACCTCGTCCACTTCGGGTACCCTCCATTGGATTTAACCAATCTAGGGTCGAAGCATGAATATAACATTAAAAATAAATGTAGGCATAAACGAGGAACAAAAGATACTCATGAATCAAAAACATATATACATATAACACAACCGTATCAAACAAGTCACACAATAACAGTCAGTCAAATACAAACAAAGAAAATTCCATGAGATGATGGGGTCATCACAAGTACTATTTACAAGCTAGACCAAAAATACAAAAGCAGCTAGCTAAGAGTTTTTCCCCTTAACTACTCCTCCCATGGAATCAAAACGCAGCTCGAAGGAGCTCTAACCTAGTTCCCTACTGAGCCCACAGACTCTCCCCCATCACTAGAACTAGGCGTGTCCCCTTCTCCAGGTGCTCCGTTACATGGAGCCTCCACTTGTACGTTCGCGCCAACCACTCCCTGGATTAGCGCCTCGCACTCGTTAATGATGCCCCCAGACCGGTCTCGAACCTCCCTGACCACGTTCGTAAGACGGTCGTTGACTACTTGTAACTGCTCTCTAAGAGCATTCGTTCATTCTTGCTCCATGGCTATGTTCCCCTGGAACTCCCCAATCCGATCCGCTTGCATCCTCATGATGCCCCTCAATTTAAGCATCTCAGTGTGATTCCTGGCGGCGGCACGTCTAAGCCTCCTTCTTTCGTCTAGTACCGCCACGACCACATGGTCGATATAAGAATAGTTCTGACAATGGCTACAACGTCGAGTCCTACTAGTAGTATACCAAAGCCGGATCGGACCTCCAACCCTCTCTTGGTAATCAATGACGCGAAAGCGTCTCCAAGGCGGCTCACCTCCGCCCCCCTTATTAGCTCCAGCCATAACCTACAAGGATAGCAAAGGTTCACATCTTAGACAAGTTAATCACACTTAACGGCGCCCTAATACAATCCCCACAAGTCCTAAGAAACAAAATTCTAACTCGCCCAAGTCATTTCTAACCTAGGCTCTGATACCAACTGTAACAACCCCACCTTCCCCTAAGGCGTATCAAAGGGGTTAGCGGACTGCCTGCCCAACTCTCGCCAGGACTACTAAGACAGACATACGCAAGCTAAAACGTTTTGAAATATATTACAGCGCTTAAACGATTCGACGACCGCGAATAACGAAAACGAAAAAATGAAACTGAAAGTGAACAGTGATTGCCATGTCACAATCCAGCCCGATTCCTGGCCGGATTGGAGGCAGTAGCTGAATCCAAACGGATTCAAAATCCCCTGTCAATCCGGCCAGCTATCCGGCCAAGAACTGGCTAGATTTGCGGCCGGATTCTCCTGCAGAAATTCCTGCCAGAATTTTTTTTCCTTATTCGTTCAAATTCCGAACTTGTCCAAATCCCAAACGAGTACAAGTAACTTTATATAACTCTAGAGAATGAACATTTCCAAATCAAATATAACACATGAACATGATTATTCACTTTTATATACACACGTTTATAAATTTACAAATCAAAAGGGATCATTGAATTAAGATACATTTAGGATTTTTCAACTACCGAGGAGCTATACAAAAGAATATCTATACTAGCTCAACTCATTCTTCAAAACACCATATTTCCAAAAGATTATACCATGTAAGGAAAACAAAGTTAACAGAGTGAGTTTTCGCCCAATAAGGTACCATCACTCAAGTATTCAAGAATCACAAAAATACAATGATACTCAATCCAAATACATTCATCAAGTGAGTAGAAACGAACACCATACATCAACAGGGAGTAAAAGGATACGGACGGCTCTCAAGAGCCCTTTTCCTTTTTTGCCGTACTTGATCCCACTTCGTTGACTCTCCGTCAACGCTTAAAAAGTGACCATGACCGTAGACTCCACTTTACTCCGATTTTCGTCCACCACACATACCCCTTACCGGGCCCGAACACCAAACAAAACAGAGATGGTAATACTCGAGTATACCGGAATCAAGAGTCTCAATACCCAAAGATTCCCAGGAACAGTCCCCATGGCTTGTCAATTTTCCTCGACCAAGCCTTGCCGACCCTATTCAAATGACTACCTATGAGGTTGAGCTCAGATTTAACAGTAAATGTCGTTGGATACACGTCGAAACGACACCAGTTCAAGTACAACCAAGAAAATTTTCAAATGATACAGTAAACAGTCCAATAAGCAATAGAGAACGAGAGTGATGAAGTACACCCTCGTCTCATCTAGCATAACAGTAATCACAAGCATTCCAGTCACATATTTCAAGTACGAATAAAGCCATGAAATAACAATCATGTGAGTGGTACACTCACCAATTCAAAGAAAGTGAACTTTAAATGTTTCTTCCTGAGATACGCCTTGAGTCACTGGAACGTCCTACGAACAATCAGGAAAATAATTGAGACTCGATTACGAGTCAATTACTCATTCAATAAACTATAAATGCAAGGTCAAATAGAACTCGGGAGTGAAAATAAGGGACAATTGGTGCCAACGGTATGAACAACCCCAACACTTTTCATCTCTACTCACAATCATCCCAACTCAAAGGAATCACATGGACTTAAAATTTGGACAACATTTCCTTTAGATTATCTTTACTTTTCCACCTTTCAATCAAACCCCAACCTCAACTCAAATCACCCACAATTTCACACACACCATATAAGTTTTATACCACACCTAATTAGGGTCACAATACCCTTCAATCTTAACCAATTAAAAGCTCAAAAGCCAACCATAAAAAAGCCCCAAATTCCGAAACCCTAAACTAAAATTTAGCTACACAAGCTAAAATTTTCCCTAGGAAATCACATCTAGCATATACAAGGTTCATTTCACACACAACAAAGCTATCAATCCATGGCATATCCTTAAGCATTAAATAAGGACAGAAATTCCACCAAAAATCTGAAAGTTACCATAACTCTACCTTAAAACATGAACTTTCTCATAAAACTACCTATTTAACAACTCTAATCCACTAATGAACTATTAATTTAAGTAAAGAGAAAGTTCTTGACAAGATTACCTTAAAACCCCAAGAAAAATTGGTAGCTTAGTGCTTCCCTTTCCAAAACAACTCCACCAACCTCTTTAATCCTTCCTAGCAAGGAGTTTTTACGGAGTGATTTGAGATGTTAATGGTTGGAACTCAAGATTTGGGCTTGGATTTGAAGAAACAAGATGGAGTTTTCCTCTCTTTTTCTCTCCTCAATGGTCGGCCAAGGTGAAGAAAATGAAGATGATTTTTAGGTCAAATTTGAGATTTAGTAAAGTTGGAAGAAAGTGGTCAAAGTCTAACATCCAATCATGTTGCGACACCTAGCACCTTTAATGTTTAATCTCATCCTCTTGTCTCCCAACACTAATTAATCTAGCCAACCTCCAATTATCTCCTAGCACTGTATATAGTAATATTCCTTTACACAAAACTCCATCTAATCATCAAAATTTATCGCACTTTACGCACTAGCGGATCCCACGTCTCATAAGTACCACTAATGTCACCTAAACTAACTTGTACTAGAAAAATGATTTAAAACCTATACTCACCTATAAAAATATCTAAGAAATCAGTCTAATAAATAAAAATATAGAAAATATGTGCAAAGAATTAAAATAATGACTAGAAAATTAGAAACTTTTCGGGTTCTCACACCATTGGTACTTCAAGTTTCACTAATTGATTCAAAAAAGTTTGGCTATGAGAAGGTTTAACTTAAAAATCAAACACTGATGTTTCCTAGAGGCCTAAGGATTGTGATCTATAGAGTTCCTTTTGAAAGCATAGCGAACTGGGATTCAACATAATGTAAATTGGTTTCGATTCAAGCTACTCGAAGTCAATTCCATTTCGACTCGATAAAAGATCATTTAGTTTTGGCTCGACAAATCCAAGCCAAACTTTCTCAAGATTAAAAACATGTTGGAATAAACAAGTTTCAACTCTAAAGAATTCAGCTTAATTAGGTTCCTTTGCACCCTCAGTGGGCATGTAGGGATAGTGTAAGATTTTCAGTCCGTAAATAGGTCTGATTGGGTGGTTGTTTATGGAAATGGAAAATATGCATAGAGTATTTTAATTTAAATGTGCATGCATCAGAAAAAAGTAGTTGTTTTGAAGTTTTCATAAAACAAAATTTTGAAATACATCACCATCCTAATCTCAAATTTAGACGGTTCCTGTGTTAGACTCAGTAATGATCTAACGCTTGTATTTAAGGAAGACAATGGGGGCGGGTGCCCGCGAGGGTAGAAATGGGGCGGGGCAGGGGTGAGGGGAAAAAATTTGGCCCCGCCTTAAAACGGGGAGAGGGGTGGGGCAGCATACACCCGTCCCATCCTTAGCCCCGTCCCCCGCATACAATGAAATATATATATATATAATACAATCCTAAATTTTTCAAAGTTGCACCCTTACTTACAACGCTGGTCAGGTGCCAACGATTGCACCGCCACAACAACTGAAAGAAATTTCTTGAACTATTGTTTCCAACGTCCCTCCCCCAAAACTAAGCTATCCAATTCCAACCTTTTTTGCTCCTAATCCTTTTTTTATTTCTATCGGTTCCCTTCCTTCACACTTTAACTTTCTCTTTAGTTTTTGTTTTTCCATTTTTTTTCTTTTCTCCTCACCCGAGCCCAACCTGCAGCTCGAATTTTGGCCATTCTATTCTTACAGTCCACAAATTGGCTCCCTACTATTCATCTGCTGCTAATCTCCATTGGGTTCATTCTAATTTTTCCAAAGTTGCTATTTTACTTACAATGCCTCTTCCTATCTTCCTAAAGTTGGTATAGAATCCATGGTTAGAGAATTCACAAATGGAAGAACAGAGGCAACAATAAGAGGCTATTTCACCTTCTTTTTCCAGATACTGACCTTCCAATAAAAGCCACTACAGATTTGGTTTTCACTAATATATGCACTTTGAAAGTGAGATTTGGATATTGTTGCTTTTTAAAAGAATGAAGTTTGTAAAACAGCAAGAAAGTGATGAGTTAACTACTAATTACTTATTTTTGTTCCAATTGTTTCACAACTTCTAGTATTGATCCATTGGCATGTGCGTTTTTCTGCTGCAAACAGTGGTTATGTTTAGGTAAAGACTGGAGTATGTATGGAGAGTATCTCCACTGAGTTTTCTTGCTAAGCCAGTGGTATCTGCACAAAAGTCTTCTCTTGAAATTCTAATATCTGGTTCCAATCTGGTAACCTCGGAGTTTTCATTTTGATTTGTATGTGTCTAAATAAGTGTATGAGGTTCTCTTCATTATATACATGCAGTCCACATGATTTAGTAGAGTAGTTGAAGAAAATATACTCACATGATCATGCATGTGTGAAATGCTCAATTCAAATTGGAAAGTAAAGTTAGTGTTTTCTTCTGAATTGATATTGTTCTAATAGTTTAAACCTATAAATGATTTGACAACTAAAGAGGGTATTAGAGAAGGTAGAGATCCCGAAACAGTATTTTCTATCATAAGTGATACACTTGTGGTATCTATGATTGACATGTGAGATTATAAGTGGGTGTGCAGTGGAAATATATCAAGGCTTTAAATCTTGAGCCTTCTTCCATATGTCATTGATTTCCTCCTGATGATTCTCTTGGTATATGAACAGGTAAGCCGAGTCACTAGATGGCGATTTTACATTAGTCTTTAACTAATTGCTTGAATTTGCTTCATTGAATTTTTCTATGCTAGTTATGCAATTATACGTACTAAAAAGAACAAATTTTTATCCAAATTTGTTGTATTATATGATTTATTTTAAAATTCATCAATGTGAGTAGTCCATTTATTGCGCTATTTGCTTTCTTGGCTTTGTAGAATTCTTATAACAATGAATCAATCCAAAAATCTAATTGCATCTAAATAAGGGGATAATTCACCAATTCCACAATCAATGAACGTTGAATCAATTGACTTGACAGATGCAGTAGAAGAAGATGAATATGAATATGAAATTGGAGGAAAAAGAAAATTAAAATTAAAAATTTGGGCACATTTTGATAGAGAGAAAGGTGAAGATGGCATTTTTTATGGTGTGTGCAAATATTGTAAAAAAAAAATACAAGACAGGTAACACTCATGGGATGAGTAGTTTGCATGATCATTACAAAAGGTGTGCTAAAAAGTCTAAACAAGCCAAAAAGTCTAAACAAGATATTAGGCAAATGTTACTCCGAAGTGGTAGTAAAAAGAATGATGGCAAACAATAATTGCACAATTATGTGTTCGATCAACAACAGTTACGCCATGAGCTTGCATCTGCAATTGTATTGCTGAGTATCCATTATCTATTGTAGATCATATAGCCTTTCGAAAATTTATTAAGAGTTTGCAGCCACGTTTTAAACTTGTTTCAAGAAATACAATTAAAGGGGATATTTTGAAGATCTATGAATTGCAAAGATTGAAGAATTGTAATATCTTGGAGTAGCTTGGAAGTAAGATGGCAATTACGACCAATATATGGACTTCCAACAACACAAAGACAGGCTTCATGGCTATCACTGCACATTATATTGATGATTCTTGGATCTTACAAAGTCAAGTTTTGAAGTATGTTTTCAAAAGTTAAAAACTTGAATTATGTTTATTGTTTGTTATACATGAGCAACTTATTTTTTTTCTTGTATTTAGGTTTATCTATGTTCCTGTTCCACATACCAAACAAGTGTTAAGTGATATGCTTCTTAGTTCATTGATGGATTGGAATATTGATCGTAAGATATCTACGATTATCTTAGATAACTGTTCCACCAATGATGATATGATTAATTGTTTGTTGGAAAAGTTGAATGTGAGTGATTTGTTGATAGATGGTCTAGTGCTTCAAATGCATTGTGCTACCCATATCTTAAATTTGATTGTCAAACATGGTTTAGAAATAATAGCGGCTGCTATTGAAAGAATTCATGATAGTGTGGTGTATTGGACTACTTCTGCTGCTAGAATTGAAAATTTTGAAGAAGCGGCTCGCCAATTTCGTATTGCTTCTACTAAAAAGTTGTGTTTGAATTGTAAAACCAGTTGGAATTCAACTTTCTAATGTTACAAACAGCTGCAATTTATAAAGACGTATTTCCACAGGTTAAAGTGCGTGAGAAACACTAAACTAGTTTGCCACATGATGATGATTGGGTAGTTTGTAATGCCATTTGTGAGAAGCTGAGATTATTCTACCAAGTCGCTGAAATGTTCTTTGTTACTCAATATCCTACATCAAATGAATTTTTTGCAAATGTTTGTGATATTAAGGTATCATTGGCTCAATAGATGAAAAGCCCAAATTGTTTAATTAGAGTAATGGCAGAAAAGATGATGGCAAAATACCAAAAATATTGAAAACATTGCAATGTGATATTTGGGATTGCTGCAGTTTTGGATCCTAGATACAAAATGAAGTTGATTGAGTATTATTTTCCTATCATTTATGGTGATGAATCATTCATGAAAATTGAAGCTATTCGTCAAAATTGTTATTCTTTGTTGCATGATTATCAATATCCATCTAGTTTAGGCGGAAATAAAGTTGATAGTGAATCCATGGCTTCACATAGTGAGCATGTTAGTGGGAGTCATGATAAGAATGAAGTTGAAACAGATCCTTTTGTTGATTCATAAGTTTGTGGCTTCTAACTCTAGTGATGTTACTTCTAAGTCGGAATTCGATTTTTATCTTGAGGAAAATGTGTTACAAAGAGTTCCGACTTTTGACATATTTGGTTGGTGGAAAACACATGGCGTTAAATACCCCACTTTACAAAAAATGGCTAAGGATATTCTAGTTGTACCCGTCTCAAGTGTGGCATCTGAATCTGCATTTAGTACTTGTGGAAGAATAATTAGTCCTCATCGATGTAAACTTCACCCCATACCTTGGAAGCATTGACGTGTACTCAAACTGGGCTCTAGAATGAAATAAATGGTATACAAAAGAATTAACTTTTACTTTTAAATTTATACAATTTTTTTTTTGCATTTCTTTATTTAATAAATCTATGGCTATTTCTTTTTAATTTTGGTGTAGCTACTTGCTCTACTTCGGAAGGGATATCATGTAATATATTGTTTGATGAAGAAGATGATATTGATTATGTTACTGAATAGGTATTAAAGAAATTTGATTCATCTAAATTGATTTTCTCCAATTGTTTGTTATACACTATAGTCTGGTGACAAGTTTCTTCTTTTATTTTAGCATCAAATGTTAGGGTTGCTTTTATCAAGTGAGTTATCACATCTCGAGATTGATGAAGAGCAAATGTTCTAAAATTGTTGAGTTATGTTAATGAAGAGAAAAACTGGACTTATTGTTGAGTGTTTTTAGTTTGTTGAATTTGAGAAATTAACTTGACTGAGTTTATTGAAAATGAAAATGTAACTTGACTTGTTGTACTTTATTTCCATCTTGACAACTTTTTAATCTTTTTTAATGTTGATTACGATTATATTATTGTAAGTGAATATTTATGATAAGTTAATTTCTTCCCTCACAGGGGAAACGGGACGGAGGCGGGATACGGGTAAGGGGTGGGGGATGGGGGGAGTTATTTGACAACGAAGCGAGGGACGGGGGGCGGGAAAAGGATCCCCCACCTCAAATCCGTTCCATTGCCACCCCTACTTGAATTTGTCGCCTGGGGCTACAGGTCTCAATCGAATATAGGTTATTGGCTCTGTTTTGATTTCACTATTTTTCAAAAATTAATATGTCAAATACAATGGTCCAATAATACATAAATAAAAATAATTCTAAAAACATCAATTCATACAGAAAAACCTTACGTATAGAAAACAAAAATTCCACCACACAACCATCCACCGCCGCCACCCATCAACCTCAAAATTTTTCTTCTTTAGAGCCCTCGGCGCTTGAGAGAACCCCTCCAGGGGGTGGGATTTCATTTCTTATATTTTCCTTTCCTTTTCTTTTCTAAGCCTTATGAATGATTTCTTGAATTTTACTATAATTTGACCAAAAATTATTTACTTGCGTTGCAAACACACACTTTTAATACACCTTTTAATCTCACGTGCGCTGCATCACAATTTTTATCTGACAGCCATTGACCATCGCAGCCACCCTTTCCCACTAACAACATTTGGATTATATTACAAGGTCTGATTTATTTTTTGCATTGATCTCGAATCAGCTTTTTTCTTTCTGAAACATCCACTCAAAATGCCGTAATTGGCCTTGAGCAGCGATAGCTCCACCAACTCCTCTTCAATTTTTGCTCCAAACTTCACAGGCTTTGCACAAAAGATTACCAAGACTCGACCCCAAAAATAACACGAAAAAAAAACCAATTAAAGCCAAAAATTGCGAAACCTAGTCTCAAATACATGCACGCCCAGATAGGAAATCATTGCTGCTTGCACAACCAGATCTGAATTTGGTCGCCGCCCTCTGGTTGCGATCGGTCATGGCGGGAGAGAGGAGGAGGCAGGGTGCCCATGGGGGAAAGGGAAGGGAGAAGAGGGGAGGAGGGACGAGGAGGAAGAAGGGTAAGGAAGGAAGAGGGAGAAGAAAAGAGGGGGAGAGAGAGAAGAAAGGAGGGAAGAAGAGGAAAGGGATAGTGGCGATTGTGGATGGCGGTGATGAGTAATGATTCTGTTTGGATTGCCATTTTCTGTAATTCGTAATCACATTTTACTATTATCTTTTTCACTCACATACACCAAATCACTATAGTAATTTTTTCATGAAAAATGACAAAAAATGCAATCCAAACTTTTAAAATATATCTCAAAAACACTCAAATACATCCACATACAAGTTTTTAACTCTGTTTTTCATCTAAAATACTTGAAAAACGCCCCAAAAAATAACTGATTCACACGGAATAATCCATAAAAATAACCAAATATACGCTGATTAAAGACCATTTAAAACTATCTGGATTCGTCATCGAAAGGCAATATGTAAATTCACGAACGTTAAACGTTTATTACATAAACAAAATATGGAGCAACTTCCATAGAATATTCCGCGGTTACAGGATTCCGTGTGGAGTTTATTTTGCTAATGCAGAATCCAACCCGGCCAGCAAAACAGTGTCTCTTCTTCTTTGGTGTCCAGTAGTGCACACCAGAATTCGAACTATGCAAATGGATCATGATAAGTTGCAACTAAAATCAAGCTGCTCTTTCTTCTTGCAGTTGCACCAAAGACCTCGGTCATGTCTGGCGTTTCAGGACTTACAGTTCCATTGGGAAGTGACCAGTCAAAATGGTAGAGCAGCTTAGCAAGAAGAAGCTCAACACCTGCCGAACCAAATGATACTCCTGGGCAAATCCTTCTTCCGCCGCCAAATGGGATATACTCGAAATTCATCCCTATTGAGTCACTGCCACTGTCAAGAAATCTCTCTGGTTTAAACTTTTCGGGGTTAGGCCAAACTTCAGGATGCCGATGAATTGCCCAGGCATTTATCATGACTTTAGTTTTGACGGGAATATCGTAACCACCAATCTTACATGGCTCCCTGCCTTCTCTTGGAAGTATCAGTGGAAGAGGAGGGTGCAGCCTCAGAGTCTCTTTGATCACTGCTTTTAGGTAATTCAATTCCTTCAATTCTGTCTCTTGTACTGTTTCCTTCCCCTTGAGGACCTGTCTCAGCTCAGCTTGCACCTTTTCCATCGCACCTGGGTTTCTAATCAGCTCTGCCATTGCGTAGTCTATTGTGGCTGCAGAAGTTTCAGTCCCAGCCGCAAAAATGTCCTGTATTACAGTACGAGAGAAAATGGTTACTTAAAAATATGATGAAACGGGAAATTTACTTGAGGTGTCTGTGATATGTTATATACTTACCCAAATAACAGCTTTGACGCTGTCTGTTGAAATAGGAATATTGAAGTCACCACTTTCCTTGAGTCTTAATAGGACATCAACTAAATCTTCCACTTCTAATTGAGAACCAACGGGGGTTGATTGATTTGCTCGCTTCTGTTTGCGCTCACTGATTATGGTTTCAAGCATCTGGTCAATCTCGTTATGCAGCTTTATCAGTTTTGGCTTCAAACCACTCAGGGAATGAAGGAATTTTAGCGAAGGAAACAAATCAGCTATATCAAAACCTCCGCTTGCTGAAATTGCCCCATTTATCAGCGTTATCAGACGATCTTGGTGCGCGAAGCTCTTTCCAAAAGCTGCTCTGCAGACTATGTCATTCGTAAAAGTGAAGGCTTTGTCAGTAATATTGACTGGTGAGTTTGAAGACTTGATGGATCTAATCACCTTCGAGGCCTCATCCTCCCGGAGAGTGCCAAAAGACCGCACGCTCTTGGGACTGAGGAGTTCTAGGAGACAGATTTTTCGCATCTGTTTCCAGTAATCACCGTAAGGAGAAAAGGCGATATCCAAGTTATCGTAACCAAGTATCTTAGAAGCTAGAAATTCTGGTCGGTCTGCAAAGATAATGTCATGAACTTTCAGCACTTCTTTTGCTTCCTGTGGTGCTGATATGACCACTGTAGATATTTCTCCCATCTGCAGATGCATGATGGGTCCAAATTTTTCAGCCAAGTCTCTTAGAGCATGGTGTGGCAAAGAACCAGCTAGATGGTGCATACTTCCAATCAGAGGTAGCTTCCATGGCCCTGGGAGTTTTCTGGGACTATCAGTCCTCTCGGAACTTTTGATGAATAGCCCAGTCAACTTCCATAGAACAAAAAAGCAGAGGACGCTCACAAGAAGAGCAGGAAAAGTTATCTCCATTTCCAAAAGAGAGGACAGAGGAAATGTAGAGCTACCTCCTCACCTGTTCCAAACTTTATAATTGCAAGCTTGGTATCAATTTTGTGTTTACTTCTTAATTTTTGGACTTTCTGTCAAGTAAAGATGCTTTTCTAAACACAGATTGATTCTCAGATCGTTGTCTTTTTCTTCTGTTTCTCGCACAATAATTTAAGGCACCTACGCTGTCATCGATACCCTCGGAAAATGAGCGGGTGTTTAGTGTGAGTCGCACAATAATTTAAGGGATAATTTCAGAAACCTTCCTTGAGGTTTTTGACAATTTCATTTAGTTCTCTCAAGATTTTAAATATATATATACCTCCCTTATTATTTAAAAATACTATTCTTAAATATTTTAATAAAATTCTCTTGTTTGGTATGTTTATATTTAGAATGACTTTTAAAATTATTTTTTCACTGTCTTCCCTTCTTATTCCTTTTTTTTTAAATTTTTTGCTAATAAAATTGTAGAGTTACCACTATTACTTCTAGTTTTTATTGTAACCAAATGTCGAACTAATAATTTCTTTTATGAATTAACTTCTATATAATCCAATGTTTTTGCTGAATTTTGTTTTCTATTTTTTGGTATTAAAATTAACAATAAATCAAAAAGAAATTATCGAAAACCACTACTAAATTCTGATAATCTTACTACTTGAAAAATTCATAAACTCTAAATGAATTATTTCAATATTTTATTTTCTATCTTATAAATCTAAATCCATAATAAAATACCGTCAAAAGTATCCTATCATAGTAGTAAAATTATTATTATAGTTGTTTATTAAATAGTAAGTGTAAACAAGCAAAATTTGGCACATTTTCCTTATAATTATATTTTATAATCTTATAATTATATTGAAAATAAATGAAAACTCATTACACAAGGGTATTTTTGGGTATTCATTTAAAATTTTGACCAAGTCAATATTATTTTAAGGTTTTATTACTAAAACTATCAAATCAAGGAAGATAGGTATAATTTTTCAAATTTTAGAAGAGGTGAATGAAATTGTTAAAAGCCTCAGGGAAGGTTTCTGAAATTATCCCTAATGTAAGGCACCACCTGTTTCTCGCACAAAGGTCCTTGTTTAACTTTCAAAAGTTATACTATAAAAAAATAGATAGCGTGTTTGGAATTATGATGCTTTTGTTAAACTGATAGAAGCACTTTCAAAAGTGATTCTTTAAAACATACTTTTGAGCTGTAAACACACACTAAAAGGATTTAATTATGATTACAATCACAGTTTTGAGCTATAGTTTAGCTCAACGTGTCACCGTTAATTTTTTCGTTAAAACTAATTATTAATAGTAAAAAGTTAAAATTAAACTGATAAATTGATAAATTTTTCCTTTTACTTCTTTTTTTTCCTTCAAACATAAAAAAGGAAATTGAAATAAAAAATAGATAAATTAGAAGTTGAAAATACCATTAAAGATTTGCTTTAAAAAACTATAATGATATTTGTAGTAAAAAAAGATTTGATATTTTTTGTTTATTATTTATTTATTTTGTATTTCCCTTTCATCTTTTTTGCTTGTTCTTTATTTATTTTTTATTTCTCTTCCATCTCTTTTGTAGGAGTATTTAAAAAAAATTAAGATTTTATAGGTCAAAATATAGGTTTTCAAAATCATTTCTTTTCTTTAAAGAGAGAGAGAAAGAGACATATACAGATAGATAGAAAAGGGAAAAAGAAAAAAGGAAAAAATAATGCAAGGATGAATTTATTAATTTATTAATTTGACTTTGACTTTTTATTAACGAAAATACTAAAGATGACACTTTAATCTAAATCATGAAAGGATTATATATAGATTTTTATATTCTTTAATGATTAATATTTTCAAACATATTTCATTGGATAAAGATGGAATACCTGTCCTAATCAAAATTAAAATTATTGTAAAGGGGTGGTTGTGAAATATTGGTAAAGAATTTTTGTACCCCATGCCAGTTTGGTTGTCATTTTTTTTTTTTGTCATTATTGACTTATTTACTCTACTCCTACTCCTACTCCTAATGTAGTGGAAGGTTCAACTGAGCCTACAGAAAATCACATAATGTGGCAAGTAATAAAAGATAAGGTTTAAACCCTTGATTTTTCATCCATTAAGACTTAAAATTTTTTGGTGGTGCCCAATTAGTTGTTTGGTTGTCAAATAAGAATTTTTGTATCCCATGACAGTTTCGGAAGGGGCCGCCAGGGCCGCCATGAATCGTTCTTGTCATCGGCATTATGCCTTTTTTTTTTTTTTTTTTGTGCTTATCAGCTTTAAACTTCAAACCAGCTTTAAACTTCAAACCACACCTAACCGTTTCCTGCTTTCTTTTCCTCTGCTTCGTTTTTCTCTGTAACAAAACAGTGGCAAAGAGTTTAGCTTAGGGCTGCAAACGAGCCGAATCGAGTCGAACTTTGAGCTAATCGAGCCGAGTCTCGACTGAATTTTACCAAGCTCGAGCTCGACGAGCCGGTAATTTTCAAACTCGAGCTCGACTTGAATCAAGTCGAGTCGAGCTCGAAAAAAATAAAAATAATTATTTTATTTTTAAAAAAATAAATAAAATAATATTTTTTTAATAAATAATAAAATATTAAGGATATATACGTAATTTTACTGTGAAAATAAAAAATAAAAAAAATATATATATAATATACGTATTTTTATTATTAAATAAAAAAATATATATATATATACTCAAACTAGCGAGCCGGCTCGCAAGCTAACGAGCTTAATATTCTGAACTCGAGTTTGACTCGAGCCGGCTCGAACTCGACTCGAGCTTGACTCGAACCGCTCGCGAGCGGCTCGATTCGTTTGCAGCCCTAGTTTAGCTATAACATCCTACCAAATTCTCTGCGTGCTTTTACTTGCGAGCTTGGCACCATCAAAAACAGCGTTCACAGATTTTTTTTTTTTGGTCACGACAACTATAACAATTTTATAACATAATTTATCCTATTTTACAGGGAGAGAAAACCTAAAAAGACTGTACAAGAGGTTAGTATGTATGCAGATCTAACTAGATCAAAGAAGTGTTTTGAAACTTCCTTTGAATTTTTTTCTACATATGTGATTCAAACCTCCTATCTATAATTTAAAGAGGCACTTAGGTTGTATTTAAATTGTAATTTTTTAAAATTTTTATAGAAAATATATTATAATAATTTAATATATATAAAATATAAATATATTTACAAAAAATATAAAAAATTTTTTGATAAAAATTTTCTTTTCAAATAACATTTAATCTCTCTGTGGTGTCCACTGAACCAAAGCTGAATGGTTCAGTGTTCACGGATTTGACAGAGTCCGACCATGGATTTCAAAGTGGAGATGCTCAGTGTATTTTGCCCAGTTGCAGCCTACAGGTCTCCTAACATAAATAAAGGCTTTAGCCAATTTCAAAATGGGGTTGTCAGCCTAAAAACTTGACCCTGGGATCCATGCCATTCAGTCAAGTCTACCAATAATAAAAAAATGTATATGGTCTGCAATAAACATTATTTGGTTTCGTTCGATTTTCTTCTAATACAAACAAAGTGCAGCATCTATGAAGGGTCGCAGCCAGGAAAGATGCACCTTGACCCGTGGGGCACTGCACTCCACTACGTCTCCTAATAGAGTCACATCATGATGTGAAGGAAGGCAAAAACATGATTCACCGATGACTGTACCTCACTTTTTTTGAATTATGTCTTAATTTTTTCTTTCCCGTACTTTTGCAAGACTTAAATGTTATCACCCCACCTATTGATGTGCTTTAACTTTCAATGTAGACTTGACTATTACTTTAATACATCTTTATTTATTCAAAGAAACAAAAAAACATGATTCACGGACCTTGTTTTTCTACCGACGCTGTTTTGCTACTTGCCCCTTTCTAAGACATAGTATGAGTATCAATTTCAATGTGAAGGATTTTTTTTCCTTAAGGTAAAGGTAAGCGTTTTATTAGAGCAAGTTAGCTTGATATTCACTAAAATTTTAACCACTCAACTATTAATAGTATATTTTTATCTATTATATTATCAAAAATTATAAATTTTTATCATTTCATTTAATTTCATTGTCAATTTTGTCAAATCTAACTATTAGTCGTATATTTCATGAATCGTGTGAGTCCTTAGATCTAACAGAGTTCGGGATGAAATCAAATGAAATTGAGTAAACTTTATATGCACTGACAGTATATACACTATCACGGTTGGATGTATGACATATATGCAAAATTTGGGTTTCAAATTTAAATTCGAATTATGTGTCAAGCATTTAATGGTAAAAATATATACATTGTCAGTGTATAGAAGATTAATCTAATCGAATTATCCAAAATTTACACGTTCGATAGTTTAATGTGTAAAAACATACTATTAATAGTCAAATGGTCAAATCTTGATTGTTTAAAAAAGATCAGTGCATACCCAGGTAATTTGGGTTTTGTTTGGATTACATTTTTCTGAACTTTTTGTAGAAAAAATACTGTAATAATTTAATATATGTGAGATAAAAAAATAATTAAAAAATATGTCCATAAAAAATGTAACAATTTTCCTTTGAAAAATTGCAATTCATACACACCCTCATTTTATTATGAATACTAACACAAATTGGTGTGATGTCCGTCCTCTCAATAAATGAATGATTTCCGTGAACTTTGCAAATATTAAAATCAAGTAGTGACAAACCATTGGTAATGTTCAAGTTGAAAGTTTATAAAAGCAGAGAATATATTAATGAAACGAAGGACCCTACCGCCATTATTATGATGCAGCCATCTGGTACCCACCCAACTGTCGAGATCGATGCTAAAACTTGTCAAAAAAATGTATGCTGCAGGAAGCAGAACGTGGGCTAGACACGTGTGAGGAAAATTAAGAGAATAGTGGTAATGGAACTATGGAAGTCCCACGAGGATGAATGAAGGGGTTGAACCGTTGAAGTAAACGGTTTGGACCGGAGCCAAAAAAGAATAAAAAGTTGAAAGTAATGTGTAGATTAGTCCATGTACTCGTACAATCTATCGGAAATGGGGCAGGGACGGTTGCAGGTGCAACCGTCCCTGCACGGTTAACGGCCCAGATTCCCCCTCAAAAATTTGTGCGGTTGAAATAACAAGTTGTAACTCGATTTCCGTGTTGTGTGTGGGCCCACCACTATCTGTTGTGAAAATACATTCTGTGAAAAAAAAGTTACACGATGTACAAAGAAAGTTACGCGCAGTTGATAAAGAAAGTTACGCGCAATTGATAATGACAAAACTTGCCAGGAACGATTGCACCTGCAACCGTCCGTGCCCCGAGTCCCTATCGGTTAGCCCCTAAAAAAGAATGTACTCGAAAGAATCTATTACTTTAACGTTTCCTTTAGCCGACCTGCAGAGGACTGTAGAAAAATTTATTTGTTTGGATTTGTAGTCCTCTGCAAAATTTTTTTTTATGTTTTCTGTGAATTTATTTTACAATAAACTTTTTACCTCACATATATAAATCACTATAGTATATTTTTCTACAAAAATTTCTAAAAATAACAATTCAAATTAACAAGCTTTTCTAAGTTAAATTTACTATATTTACTACTTTAACATTTTGCTTAGTTGAATATGACAAATGGGATAAATACTCTGTAACACGTGTCATTTCTCAAGGATTTTGAATTATTTTATTTTTATTATTAATTTTAATCAATGTTATCTAATGGTTATTTGTTTGTTTAATTTACATGTTTAAATCCCTATATTTTAGGCAGGAACATTTTTTGTCATGTTACCTTATCGAATAACTTATCTTTATATACCATTTCTTTTAGGTAAAAGAAACTTAGTTTAACCAACTTATCAATAATTCTCTATAAGTAAAATATTTACTTTAACATTTTTCTTAGCTTCAAATGACAAATAGCATGTATTGTCATTTGTAAAATTTTTTTGTATATAGGATATTATAAAATTAAATAAATGTTTCGGTAAATCGATAAACATCAATGCGTGACCACCTTAAATTGTAAAAATTATAATTTTTTTCCCTCAATCCTATTATACAAGTAAAGAGTTTTACTTATTGTCTTGTTATAAACAGTTTGAGCAACGATATAATGCTTTTAAATTATACAAAATAATCACTTTCACTATTTGCAAATATATTATGTATATCTTATCTTTTCATGCAAAATTAGTATCTTTTCAAATTTATTACTTCCAACTCTACAAAAGTAATTAGTGTAGAAAATATTTATACATTTTAAGCATTGATATTTACATATATATATATATATATACCATTCACTAGTTCAAAACTTCTTGAAGCTTTCCTAAGTAATATTATAGAGTTTACAGTTATTTTGAATTCCTTTATAATTTAGTATAGAACATATAAGTTGTCTTTCCAAATTACAAAGAATTCTACAAAATCCGACAAAAGTTTCAATTATCTAACACAAGCATTACGATTTTAAAATTCAAAAAAATAAAAATCTATCAATTTCCTTTTTTTTTTACATTTTATTTTGACCACACTATATGCCCTTATCTTTACAAATTACAAAGAGTTCTACGAAATACAATCAAATATAAATTACTTTAAAATTCAACAAACAAACAATAATCACTAATTGCATGCAATTGTAAAGATAAGGGCCAATGCTACTACTATATATGAATGGGGTGAATAGCATTTCAGGTAAAATTAATGAATGGTGGTGAAGGCGATTTGTAAAGAATGTTACTTATTTCTTGATTTAGCTACTAAGGACATACATCCGGCGTCAAATTGGCGTGTACTTTTCACAATTCCTCGAGTGATATTGGCAAATTGAATATATGAAGATGAAGAAAATGCTTTTACATTTGTTTGTAATGGGTAGAGGTGGCTTTGATTGAATTGAATAATCAAGGTCTTGGTCTTAGGAGAAGAAAACTACTCACACTCTGGCCGTCTGGCGCGCTGCCAATTTTTTGTCCTATTTAATTTTGTTCAACATCTGCGGTGCGAATTAATTTGTTCCATGCCACGAAGTCTATCTCGAGATAAAGAACTTCACCTAACCCTTTCCTCGATCTCGACAGAAACTAATTTTATACTCTCTAAAATATCTCAAAGTTTAGCACCTTCAGGAGACGAAATAATTGCTTCAACTTCAAAATTAAAAATAATAGACCCGACAAATTCTAGGCAAGATAATCCTATTTAATTTTGTTCTACTCTACGGCGCCAGTTAATTTCTTCCGTTGTGCGTATTTGACAAAGCCAATTAATTTCTTACCACAAACTACAGCACTTTGCACGTGTTATTCCGTGTCGCTCCCTCCGGCACTCTCGGCCTCTGCCCACGATTGGCAGGTTACACATGAAGATGTAACCCATGGATTGTTTAAGATTGTAAATTCTTTCTAACGAGCTAACTTCTTTGTTGGACAAACTCCTCCGCTCAGTGTGTTTGGACGGCTAAGGCCTTGTTTGGATTTCTATTTTTTTTATATATATTTTTAAAAAATGTACTATAATAATTTTATATATGAGGTAAAAAAATGATTAAAAAATATTTTCAAAAGAAATATACAATTTTATTTTTTTTTTTGCAGAAAATCACAATCCAAACAAGGCCTAAATTTTTGCAAATAATATTTTACTTGTATCATAAATATATTTTTGAACTCATCTTTTTATATTTTTAGTCACTTTTTTATCTCACATATATCATATTACAAAAAGTGTTATAATAATTATATCAAATAATATTCAAATAATAATCCAAAATATATTTCTTTAGGGACCTGTTTGGATTTGACTTATGTGGAGAATTGAGTCAACTACCCACATATGGAGAATAAAATTGAGAAGGACGTGTAGATGTTGCATTAAGGTGTTTACCAGAGAGAGAGAGAGAGAGAGAGAGAGAGAGAGAGAGAGAGAGAGAGAGAGAGAGAGAGAGAGGACGATTAGATAAGGAGGTATTGAAAGAAAGTGCGAGTACTAGCTAGGGTTGCAAATGAATCGACCCACTCGCAAGCAACTCGAGTTTGAATTCAACTTGAAATCGGTCAACATCGAGTTGGAGTCGAGTTCTAACTGACCAAGTCGAAGTCGAAATCGAACTCAAGTTTAAAGATACTCAACTCGTTAGCTCGTGAGTCGAGTCCATTATATATATATTGTTTTTATTTTAATAGTAAAATTACATATATATCCCTAATTTTTTTATTTGTTTTTAAAATTATTATTTTATTTATTTTTTAAAAATAAAATAATTATTTTTTATTTTGTTAAGCTCAAACTCAAGTTCGAACTTTACATTAAGAGCTCGTCGAACTCGAGTTTGAGATTCATAAAACTAAGTTGAGTCTCGACTCAATTAAATCAAAATTTGACTCAACTCAACTCATTTGCACCCTTAGTAATCGGGTTTCGAATCCTCTGTTCCTTATTTGTACAGTTGTCACATGTCTCTAACCTTTTGTTAACTCAAACTCAAATAAACTGATAATAATCGGATTACAAGTTTACTCAAAATCAATTAAAACAGATAACTCAAAACTTTTTTTTATTTTCTTTTTAACAAAAAAAGAGTCTTGTTGATCATAAACATAGAAATCAACTAAAACTCTTCTTTAGTTTTTACCCCAAATCAACAAGACTCTTTTTTGTTAAAAAGAACATAAAAAAAGTTGTGAGTTATCTGTTTTAATTGATTTTGAGTAAACTTGTAAACCGATTATTATCGATTTATTTGAGTTTGGATTAACAAAAGGCTAGAAACACGTGGCAGCTGTACAAATAAGGAACAGAGGGGACAGAGACTACTTTAGGGACAGAGAATTCTGTGAGACCCCGAAATTTTATTTGTCTTTATAGTTCTTATTTGAACTTACTTGCCTTAGATTCTTGGTTGGATGTTAGCCAAGGGAGTGCATTTTGCTAAGAAAAGTTTCATAATCTTAAGTTGTTAGAAAATCTAGAAATTTTCGCAGGAGGCTCTGCGCAGCTTTGGAAAATTGGCTATAACTTCGTATAGGAAATTCGGAATTGAGTTCCGTTTGTTGCGTTTGAAACTAGACTCATAGAGCTTCCTATGGTATAAAATTTAGAGTTTGATTCCATCTCTATAAATTCTAGGAAATTGGCAAAGTTGACTGAAAATTCTGTCCTGCACAAGTTACAATAGGAATGTTGTAGTAGCTTATGGCTCAATTTGGACCAACTTATGAACTAAATCTCTTTGAGGTGTGTTCTAAAGATTATTAGTATTTGAAATCTAGTTTTTAACAAGCCAAGATGTATGAATTTTTTATCTTTATAACTCAAGTTATGATTTTTCTAAAGGAATGGCATAAGTTAGGGTTTTTTGTGCATACTAGGGTTTTGGTGCATGTTTTTGTGTGCATTTTGGTAGTGTGATTGTGAGGACTTGTAATGTGACGCCCCGAAAAGTATAAGTGTGAGAACCCGGAAATTTTCTACTTTTCTAGGGTTTATTTTTTAAACGCCCGCCTTTTCTACATTTTCTTGATTAGAAAAATTCCCCAGATAAAGTTTATGAGCAAAAATAGTTTTAAAATGATTTTTCTAGTATCGGTTAGTTTTTGAGAAATTAAAAGCGTATTTTGGACGTGGGACCCGCAAGTGCGGTAAATGCATTATATTTTTGACAACTTGTTGGAATTTTGTATTAAGTGATATTAGTTTACAATGTGTTAAGATATTTTTATTGGAGAGACAAAATGATAGAATTGCATTTAATGAGATGCCATGTGTCATTTTTCTATTGGGTGGATTTTATGATTTACTATTCATGGTTTTGACCTTTTGACTTATGGATTAAATATCTTCAAAATTCACAAAAAAACTTACCATTTTTCACCTCTTGATGGCCGAACCTCTCTAGCAAGAAGAAAGACAAAACTCTTCAACATCTTGGCAAATTCCTAGCTCAAATCATCCAAACTACTTGCTTAAATTAGTTTTTACTCCATAAAATTCCTTCCTTGGGTGCTAGGAAGTAGTTTAGTGAAGTTTGTTTGAAGACTTAAGGTGTCCAACATCTTTCTCTCTCTTGATTACTTGGTAAGTGGTATATGAACACCCTCCTATATCTAATGATGTTGAATTTATGCCTAATGGTGGCTTAAGTGAGGGATTATGTGTTTTATTTCTTGATTTGAAGTGAATTGGTTGAGTTTTTTATTTTTGAGGAATTTTCTGGTTTCATATGATCATGATGGTGTGGTTGTTTTTGATGGTTGGTAATAAGGGGCTATGGCTCTAGTAGGTGCATATGATAGGAAATTGCAACCAATTTTGGGTTTGGATTGAATTGAGAAATGTTAGGGTTTCAAAACCCCTAATTCTGTCCGATCTTGGATCATAGGGTTAGAGGCCGAATTGGACTTTGCTCAAAACATGAAAGTTGTAGGTATTGATGAGTTTGAAGTGTCTGCAAAATTTCAGATCATTTGGATTAGTGTAGAGTGAGATATGTCGTTTTTACTGTTGCTGTTCTGGGAGATCAGAATGTGCGAACTGCGATAGTAATCGTCTATTTTGACTAGAATTGCTTTGGATTTGGTTGTTGAGGTCTTCTGATGAAATGTATCTTGATGTACTAGCTACCATATGCCTTTGGAATCAATGTATTTGGACCTGTGTAGACTGAGTTGGACGCATTACAGCATTGTGTGATTTGGGAACCTGCAATTACGGTTCTGGTTTGGTATTCTGCATATTTGACCTAGTTTTTCTAGGATTTGGACTGAGTGGCCTTCTACATTGTTGTAGCCTTGTCTCTTAGCTTCGAAACGGTGGGTCTTGCATCTTCATCCGACCATCGTAGTGCTTTTGGCACCATTACCGCAAAAGGACGTCAAAACTGTTTTCTGGTTTTGAGCAATTGTGGTTAATTGCTATGTGATTGGGTTTGATTGTAGGATGGAAAGGATGAATTTATGGGGAAGTGCTGTCCGATTTTTAATAGTGTTGGTTACCTTAAGTTTCAAGTGAAAGGCTTGGACTTGAATGATGGATTTGGCTATATTGGACGAGGATTATGAGCCGTGGAGGTGAGTGACCCTAAACTGTTTCCAAAGTTACTTATGAACCGTTTCTTGCACTATTTACTTGATTGCATATCATGAGTGCTTGCATGTGGCCCATGACATGTTTTGGCTTAAATGAGTACTTGGAATTCGTGTGCTGAACACCAACGTCTCCACCTCTGTGTACTGTTCATCTGGAGCAAATGGCTCCCCCTCTGACTGTTTACTGTTAACTGTTTGTTTGGAGCGTTGGGTGTTTAAGTACAACGATTACACTGGCTCACGAGAGCAATAAATGTACATTTGATCTTGGAATCATGACATCACTGAAATGAACGACTGTGAAACTGATTTGCTTACTGATTTTACTGGTTACTCGCTGAGCTTCTAGCTCACCCCAAAATGTTTTATTCCCCTCCACAGGGCTCAAGGCGAATGAAGGGCTTGTAGTGTTTATTCGTGAATTATCTCATGTATGGATTGAATTTGGATTTCCTTTTGTGTAATCATTCATATCGGGATTGTATTGAACGTTTAGAATTGATTGGATGTGTAATAGTCAAGATTTGGACTTCCTCCTGTATAATAATTGTGATCAAGGATCAGAGTGGCAGTGGAAGCGTGGACGCTTCGCTTTTGATATATAAATGTTGGAATATTTGATTTTTATTTGAGACTTTATCTTGTATTTGTTTGAGGACTGTAGTGATCGACTGAGTCCCGGCGAGAGCTGGGCAGGCGGCCCGCCGAACCCTCTGGTTCGCCTTAGGGGGAGGTGGGGCTGTTACATGTAAAATCTCTCATATTTTCTTAAAAATTTTCTTTTATATGGAATCCATTAATTGACAATAGCTTTACTACTCATTCACTTCCTCAATAGTTACAATTAATCATAGAACCAACAGTTTTCTCTTTACTTTCATCGTTAAGGTAAACTAGGGTTTTTACGTCTTTTGGCAGTGTGATTAATCGGTGTGGAGTGTTTACTCAATTTGACGATTAAGAGGGAGTTTTAGATAAGATAAAGTGTGTGATTAGAAGTGATAATCATAAGTTAAAACCCTAGTACGCGCGAGTTAAGGAAAAACGGTTGGAACCGATGGGTATCGTTTGTTACCGAGTGAGCACACCACTTGAACACTACTTTATTACCTTAATTCTCTTGTTATTAATTGAACAAAATTAGCCCTAAATATCTTCTCCTTTCAGCCGAAAATGTGGACAAAAAAAACAAGAGAGAAAAGAAAAATTTGACTTCCAATTAAATTGTGACACTTGTCAAACCTTTGACCAACTTAACTCCAACCTTCTTATCTTTCTAGAGCTTTGTTTCTTCTTCATTTCTGCATATTTCTGGCCGAAACTTGAGAGAGGGAAAGGGAAAGAAAACTTCATTGCACTTTAATTTCAAGCCTCAATCTTGAGTTTCAACCGATAATCTTGCAAATTCCTCCACAAAAGTTGATCTCTAAGGAAGTTTAAGGATTTTGGTGGAGTGATTTGGGAAGAAGAAGGTCTTGACAGCTTCTTGGCATAGAGATTAAGGTGACTTTGATAAGAAATTTCCCTCTACTTCATATATGTGTAAACTAGAAGTTTAGAGTTGTAGTTTTGATAGTTTTATGGGGAAAATTTTATGGGTTGAATGATATATTGGAATGTGTAGCTAGGGTTTATATTTTCAGCCTTGATTATGGTTATCTACCGCTTAATTGATGTTATTGAGCTAGTAATTGGTGGGTTTGATGATAGAGTACTTGTTAGATATGAATTTCTAGAGTAAAGGTGCAAATTCCAGAAATTGGAAACCAAGTTGTTCTGTTCTGACCAGCTTCATTCGTCCATGTTAGAGGCCGAATCAGGCTTACCTCAAAATATAAAAGTTGTAGAAAATGATGTTTTATAGCTTCCTGTAAAATTTCAACTCAACTTGAGTACTGTAGTATGTGAAATGACCGAAATAACCCTTACTGCCAAATGTACTGTTTTGTGGACAGTTTTATGTTTTCCTCTGAGATGTCACATTTTGATATTGAAAATGCATGAACTGGTTGTTGATGTCTTCATGAGAATTGTAGTTCTCTGTTTTATCTTCGAAACGGTATAAATTTTACTCCAAACCGATAGCCGTAACTTTAGTTGTGGCCAAAATTCCAAGAGATGTCAAATCTGTCATTTAGCTATTTGCCTTTAAACTTGATTTTTGGTTGCCTTGTTAAGACTTGTGTTGTAATTGGATTATTTTGAGCCTAGTTGAAGGGCTATTGTGGTAACATTGCCTATGTATGATATTGGGGCTGATTTGAGGAAAATAATGAAGCCATAAATGGCTGAAAAATAGGCAAACACAAGGGGCATGCCGCCCAAATTTTCACTAGAGGTATAAACCAGCCTTTGGAGTCTGGTTCTGTAATATGCAAATTTACCCTAGATCCACTGAAAACTGGGTTGAGTTGTCTTCATGAAAGTTGTAACCCTTTGTCTTAGCTTCGAGACGCTACCTATTACACCTTGATCGGATAACTACATCTCTGATTATGGTCAAAACCGTGTAACCCATTTTTATACCGTTTTCATTTCCGCGTACACGCACATGCATTTCTTTGCCGTTTTTGCCGTCTTGGCCATTTTAGTCCTTACTTCCATTTGTGATGGTTGGTTGACTGATAATTGAGTATAATCTTTTGTCACAGGCAGTGACAAACCGGACGAAGTCGGTGGACCTGTATAAAGTGTCTTGATTTGCGCGCTAACTATTTTGAGTGAGTAATTGGGTTGGTTTATATGATAAATTGTCGATGTAATTTGTATATGTTGAATGGGTACTTAGGCGAGGGTGTATTTTATTTCACTCGACCTAAGCCCATTCTCTGTTATTGACTCAATATGTGAGAATACATACTTTGTGCTGAGTAACACCCTTTTGCTGTGTGCTGTTGGGGTGATTACACGACTTGAGTTGAACCCCTTGTGCTGTGTGCTGTTAGGGTGAGTACTTTGTTGAGGGATATCATCTATTGAGAGATTGGATATCTCAGGGTTTGGTTCCAACCCGGTTCCAAGGGTAAACGGACTATTCGAGCCAGCCGGAACTTGGTCGAAGTTAGTTCCATGCTAACCTTGGGATTTCGTTCTTTGTTAAAGTTTTGTTTAAAGCTAAATGATTTATTTTGCTCGAGCTGTTGTGTGCTGTTGACTGGCTAGTGGGGGTTGATAAGGTGAACGGGAAAAGTTAAATGGAGTCTACGGACTATGAGTATTTTGATTGACGGAGTGCCAACAAGTGGTCAAGCTCGGGGAATTGAATTGGCTTTGAAGCCACCCGTATCCTACTATTGTGATGTTACATTTCTGTCTGTTGATGTGAAATATCTTGGTTTACATGTTTATTTGGATGTGATTTTACGTTTTACCCCTGATTATTCACTAAGCACATAGTTTACCCCATTCCATTTGTTTTCCTTAGCAGGGGGCCGACGCGGGGATCGTTCGGGAAGGTGTTTAGATTTTTGGTTATAGAATAGTTGAATTTTGTACTTGTTATAAGTTGACTAGTAAGATGTATATATTTGTTGTGGCGGTTATAGTTAGTAGCTTCTCTAGGGTTTACTTTCTGGTACAGAGTAATCTAGTTTTGAAGTTTTGAAATGGTATTCGCGCTAGCATTCGACTAGGGTTGATTGTACTCAAATTTTAAACACTTTGAAGTATTTTGGTGTGTAGAAACTTTGTATCGGGATTTGAGCATCAATGTATATATTAAGTTGAAGTGGATGTTTTATTTATTTTCTATGGATGTATGTTATTTTTCTTGAGCTATGAGTGAGTGAATCCTGGCGAGAGTTGGGCAGGCGGCCCGCCGAACCCTGGGGTACGCTCTAAGGGGAGGTGGGGCCGTCACAAATTCGAAGCCTAGTAATCGCCGGTGCAAAAGATCAAAAAGAAAAGGCGCTAAATAACTGATAATTTCCCTGGCCCACGAGGATAAATAATTTTTTTTCAAAATAAAGAAGAATGATTCTAATGACAGGATTTTAGAATAAAATAAAATATGGAGAAAAATCATTAGTTCAATTATTTGTACTAAATTAGTCGCTATCTGAATATATATGATCCTAATATGATATGGTCTTGGAACATATTTAATAAGGAGGAAAAGTTAGACAATAATATACCTGCATTCAGGCTACTTATATGCAAATTTAAAATTTCCATTCTAACATGTCTGTTCTTACATCATTGGTTATTCATTTTTCGTACCAAATGTAAAAGTAATTCTACAACATATAATGTGAGGCAAACCAAATGAAATTCCACCTATGTACTTTACTATATTTGTTTCTCTAACTACCCAGGTTATTAACCTTTTAACCATTGTAAAAAATAGAAAATTTTAAGTTACAGTGGATTGTACTTGGTATAACATAAAATTCAGAAATTAATGTTAGGCACTTGAGGTGTAACTAAAGGTACAAACGAGTCGAATATAATAGAATTACTTACGAATTTGTTTGATAAAAAATAGAGGTCAAGCTCATGATGACCGACTTCAAATAGGTCAAATTTCATGAAGAGCTTGAGTTTGAACCAAATATGAAAGACTAGAAAATTCATCAAATTTAAACAAGTTCATTGAGCTTCACATGCATACATGCACACACACACACACACCCATATACATACACACACATGTAGACACACACACAAACATATATATTTCAATTTTTTGTATTCAAAAGAGTAAAATATCTGTCATATCCCTTTTTTAAAATTGTATAAATAATTATTTTTTATATAAAAAGCGAGTTCCACTAGTGGGTTGCTGAAAATAATTTCACACGATTTGATTTACATCATAATCCTAGTGACAGGTTAAACATACATTACAAATCACAGATATATAATTTAACATATAGAATTATAAACATATTTGAAAAATGCCAAAAAATTAAAATTGTCTTCTAATAAGATAATTTGCTACAGCCCCATTCTCTACATATTGCAATCACTAAAATTACTAATCAACGGTTTTAAATACCAATAATTATGGTGAAATATATCGAAATAAATTCTTGGGAAGATGACCATGATGGTCTCCTTCATGAAGAGGAACGCTTTATAAGAAGAGGAGAAAAAATAGAGAGAAGTTGGAGAAAATAAGAGGTAGAGAGAGGAATAAAAATTGACAATAAGCTATGTATAAAATACTAATTTATATTACTTAAACTTCATTGAACTTGACAAGCTTAGTTGAACTAAATTGAGTTTGACGAAACTTGATTGTGGTCAACTAAACTCAATTGCACTCGAATTACACTTGATAAAGCTTGATTAGGTTTGGTTTGATTAAGTTCAAGTAAGGTAAAATAAAATTGAACTGAAATTCGAGCTCAACTTTCATGAGATTGACAAATTGGAGGTCAATCTTGAGTTCAAGTTTTTTAGTAGTGCATTATTAGAAATTTAGAACTTAACTAGATTGCACCTTTAGGTGTAATAACACAAAGTAATATCTTTCTATATGTTGATGTATCATTTTTGGCAACAAGTGACAATTGAGCATGAGTATAAATTTCCATAAATATTAGCCACAATTCTAGTATCATAATTTTCTTCACTTGTTTTTTAATTTTATAACAAGTTTTCCATAATTAAAAATAATTTGTAGCACTTGTTGTTGTGCTTGTGATATTTAGTTATCCTACTTTATCAAAATTGATATTAAAAATTAAACACTAAATATCATATTGAATTATTTACTTGATATTTGACATTTTTAAATATGAATATTTGTATTTGCATATGCACTTATTGGAAAAGATTTAGGTACGTTTGAGAGGGCAAATTAGTGAAAAAAATTTCTGTTTAGTGTAATTGAAAAGTCTCGAACCCAAGATCTACTCGAAATTTTCCACATACACTCCCTCTCCCCGCCCTACACAACTGTTCCTTTTCTTCCAAGGGCAAAACTAGTAAAAAGGTACATGGAAAGGCATCTTTCATTTCTGTAAAAATTTCATGGGTAAAGTCTAATATTTGTAAGGAACATTTCAAGGGGATATAGAATAATTCTAAAAATCCTAGTGGCAAGGTTTAATTTTACGAGGATATGAGCAATAAGTTTTAATTTTTCAAGGAAATATGAAAAAATATTTTGAAATCTTGGGATTATTTTATGCTCCTCAGCACCTCCCTCCACATTTCAGCCCACAGGCACGTATTTAATGGCTCTCCAAGAGTTACCTACTTGGGAGTGTTGTGCACCACAATACCCATCAGATTTGATAGTAGCGCAGCCTATCTAGCAATGTTTTTAAACTCAGACTACTCAATGAACCGGAGAGGTGATCGGTTCATGATTTTTTCGATTCGATTGGCTCAATCAGCCGGTTCATTGATTCTTTGTCTCTTCTTTTTGGCAAATAACATTATATGGAAAAAAATATCCAAAGATCCCTGGAAATTTGAAGTAAGATCTGGCAATGGTAAACACCAACAAATAACCATAATTCACGCAAACAAATAAAAAATTTATTACAACTTCCTTATCTAAAAGAGTAATTGAATACAAGAACTAAACAAATCACAAATTGATTACAACTTCCTAATCCAAAAAAAGCAACTGAACATAATCACTAAATAAGTATTGTATTATAACTTCCACAAACAATCTTAAAAATGTTCAAGCAATTCCAAGAAATAACTAGCATAATCAAATTGCCATATTTGATAAAAAGAAAATACTAAATTATTGAAAATCATCTAACATGAATTGTTTAACAAAGTCGGGTGGGAAATTTCATAAGGATTTCATAAAGTGTGAAAATTTAGTACGAAAAACTAATTCATGTGCCACTTTATTGGTACCTCTAGGAACCCTTTTTATGTCAACAATACTTGCTTCTAAGTTCTAAGGTGGCGTTAGGTTCATATGTTGGAATCGGATTCAGATTTGGAATCATTTATCCTAGTTTTGGAATTCAGATTTGGAATCATTTATCCTAGTTTTGGAATGGAGTCAATCATTCCAATACAGCTGTTTGGTTCAGTACCATGAATGCATATCATTACTATAGTTGATATTTGGTTCATTGACTCTTTCGAAATAGAATATAAGAAATTTTCACTAATTAAATGTATTAGTAAATTTAGTATAACTAATTAATAATTTTTATTAGTAAATATGTATAATTATTAGTATAATTGATAATATCAATCATATTACATATACTAATATACATTATATAATATATATAACTAATAATGTTATTATCATAAGTTTGTAACTAATTAAATTAAATATTATATATAATTAAATATAATTATAGAAATATTATAATATAATTATATAATATATAGTAATTATAGTAATATATTATATAATTATAATGTATATTATATATTAAATATAATTATTATTATATTTATAATAATAAATATAATTATAATTATATAATTTATTATATATATGTATATATTACAATTATATGCATATATAATATACATTTATAAATATATATAAATGATATAAATATATTTTTATATAATATTCATAATATTATAATATATTATATAAATATAATTATACTTAATTAAATAATTATAATATATATTTATATAAATTATTATGTATGTGTATATAATAATTATATAATTATACTAATATTATAATAAAATATATAATTATAATATGTAATTATATATGTATATATATATGTATATAATAATTATAAATATATTATATAATTATGCTAATATTATATTAAAATTTTAATTATAATATATATTATATATATTATATATTATATATATTATAATATATATAATAATAACCCTCGTTCCATCTGGTATCAAAGCCAGAGGGAGAAGTGAGGTGATGGCTATATTTCTTTACTTATTATGATGTTGCTAGTGTAGATCTACAAGTTTAGATCTGTCTAATAAGACTGGTTAACTTCGCGATTACTATCTAATGTATTCAAACTTATTATACTATTAATAGTATCTGCTTGTGGACTATGATTTGAGTAATGGACATGGAGCCTGTAATTGCCAGCCTCCGGTCTAGATAGTAAGGTCATGGGATTTGGCAATAAGTCCTGTAGGGATATTGAGGTTCCAGTGATCCGAAATCTAGGACGGTGAAGTGTTCAGAGGTTCAGATCTGGCTTCATAGGTTTATACTGCTGATATTATTTTTGTTTGGAAATATAGTCGTCATGCATAGTTAATCTTTCTCAAAAGGTTAGATCTATTCTTATAACTTCATCACTATCTTTATTATGATGGAAATATAATCGTCATGTGTAGTTAATCGTTCTCAAAAAGTTAGATCTTTTCTTGTAGTATCCTCACTATCTTTGTTATAATCGGTTTAGAAAAATGGTTATCCTCCATGGATCCCGAAGGATTCTGTTCCAAAGGGAAGAGGATTATAAGTTGTCTTAATTATTTATTTATTTATCTTTGCTTATGGCTTCATTTGTTAAAACAAATTCTAGTTCTCCAAATTCTTCTTTAAACAACAAACCATTAGATGACCTTCAAACTAGAATTGCTCGAATTGAGCAATCAATCTTTATTCAAGAAAAACTAGAAAACAAACCTCCTGAATTCCAGATTGACAAACAAAATCTTAGATCTGAATTCTTTGCAAATCATAACCATTTTAAAAGAAAACAATTTTTTGACAAATATTAGGGAGAAGCCCGAAAAAATATACAAGAAAACTTTTATAACTTTTTAAGAAAAACAAAACAACATATTTATTTCTTTAACTGGTATGAGTCTCAAACTTCTCAGGTGTCTACACTAGAACCCATAAATCCAATCCAAACTATGTCAAAACCTGTATCCTCCATGTCAAAAGCTCTAGAAACTCAGGTTTCTATACCAGATCATATAGATCCGGTCCAAACTAAGGTAGAATCCGTAGATCTATCCATAGATCTATCTCATATACTAGAATCCTCTCATAAACTCCCAATAGATTTACCAAACCTAGATTTTCCAGGAATTCTAAAACGTTTCTGACATCCAGTCAATCCATAAACAATTTTGACAATACCACCAGTCTTGAGAAAGACATAGGAGATTCCATAAACATAGGATATTCCACAATACATGTCTTGACTAAAATTCAACCTAGTGTCAAACCAATAAACTGTAAAAATCTTCGAGCAGAAATTGTCGAAGATAAAATTCCTTCCCAAATGCTTACCAAACCCATGGCTATTAGAAATTCACAAACAAGGATTATTTCCTCTAAACAAGAAATCCAGTCAGTAAAAAATCAAAATACTACTGATTTTTCACAACCATCTATTTCAAAATTGTCTCATAATTGTCTCCCTTCTAATAACAAACTTATTTCTTTGAAAAACTCAAAAGAAAATTCTACAAATAATAATCAGGAAGAAATTCCTAAATTATCTATATATTCTTTTATAACATACAAACAGTTGTAGTTTAACAAATTAAAGGTACTTACTATTGAGTACCCAAGTCTCAAGATAGAAGCCTATACAGAAGAAACATGGTTCTCCAACAGATACAAGGGACAAACAGAGGAGACATGGATCTTCAACAAACTAGGATAATCTCATAAACAAGAAATATCTTCTCAAATAGATCAGGCTAAATCACAAATCCCAAGGAGGATGATCGGAGAAAAATAACATATTCAACCTTTATGTGTCCCAGAAAATAGGATAGACCATCCTTCCGCTCAAACAAAAAATATGGGAAGGCAAGCTATCACACGCATCAGGCGGAAAATTCAGACAAGATCTTCTTCGACAAAATTAGCCACTAAACAAAAGATTCAAACTGGACGCTCTGCAACAAAGTTGGTCATTCATGAAATTGAGATCAGAATTGATCAAGAAGCAGCCTATACACATATTCTTACTATCTTTCCACAAATATTTGAAAAAGATTTCTTTAAAATCTTTACCTAGTTTATCTCTAAACTCCTCATACAAATATTTATTTTTTAAACCTACTTTCCAAACCCTTTGACCAATCAGAAAACCAGAAAGTTAGGATTGAACAATCCTTTCTTATTCCCAAGCCAGGATTGAAACTTCAAAGAACCACCTTGATTAGGGTCATACAAAACTTCCAAGAGTCTTCTACCCTAAATAAACCATACGTAAACCCTCTCTTACAAGGTTGTACTCCCAATCAAGAAAACACCCAAGGTCTATACCATCCTCAAACAATTCATTTTGATATTTTCAAAACAAAGCCTAATATTCTCCAATATTCATACAATACAGACGGCATCTATGGATGGAGCATAGATGAAATATTCAGATACAATCTTCTTATGGCATCTCAACAGATGACAACCACAGCTATGTTTAATCAAATATCATATGGCTACAAACAGTTAGCTGCTCATATCATATTCATAGGATTTATTGGGCAATTCAAAAAATGGCGGGAAGAACATCTCATCATAAAGGACGAAAATATTATTTATAACATCTTCGTCGCAATTAACAAGGATGAATCTGACATACAAGACAGGAACATCCTCCCAGAAACAATGGAATTCAATACTATCATGGACTTCACATCTAACGATGATTCAGGAATAACCCAAGAGCATTCATCAAAGCTATTCCCAAACTCTAGTAGGTATCAATATATATTCCTGACAAGATTCAACAGAAACAAGATTCATAACAGAGATTTCTCCAAAGGCCTTCTCATATTCCAATACAAGAAGATTAAGCCTTGGAAAGAAATAACTTATGAACAGAGCCAACAAGCAGGCTGGTTTTCCAAACAACCTGCAGAAGAACAAGTCCAAGAAAGAAATCTTGGAGCCTCTTACAAACAATATGGGTTATTCAACTACCATATAAATCCAAACCTATAAGTCTTCAAAACCCTTTCTTTTCTACAAAACAACCAACCTTATCCACTTTCAAAATTTATAAACCTAGATATTACCAAAAATTCAATATCTCAGAACTAGCAGACCAATTCAAAGCCCAATTGTCAAATCTTTGATCGAATCAGATACTGACAAATTTGAACGAGAAAAAGATTATGGCAAAATATTCCAACATCTTCCTCCCAAACCACCAGTAATGAAAATGAAAAAGAAGGACATATGGTCAAATACCAAAACCTTCTTCTCAACATCACTGAAGAAACAAGACAACCCTACCTGAACCAAGTTTAGGTAAAAAATTTTCTCTTTGATATTCCAGAAAAAAACAGCTTCAAAATCCCTAAACAAAACCTTTGCAAATCAAAACTCCAGGATTTTCTAGAAATCTTTGACAAATTTCTTATTTGGTATCCTCAAAAAGAAACAACCAACCTTGTGAACCTGAATAACAATTCTCAGTTATTTCAGGAATATTCGATCCAAATATGATTACTAATTATTGGCAATTATGTAATCAAAACTAAAGCCCTATTTGATACAGGGACAGACCAAAATTATATTCCAGAAAATCTCATTCCAATTCAATTTTTAGAAGTTCTTAGAAAAACCAACAATCCCAAGATCAATGCCAAATTCAAAATTTAAAATATACAAAACCAATTCTCAGATACCTTCTTTTCAACTAAGTATCTAACTAACCATATCATTCTAGGAACATCCTTTCTCAACCAATTAGTCCCTTTCCAAATCACATGTAAAGGGATAATATCCCAACTTTCTAATCCTATATTCTTAAATCTAACAAACTCTTTATGCAGAGACATGGCAAGAGAAGGAAGCTCATCATCATACAATCCAGAAGAGAAACAAGCAAACAACTGTCTCTTCGATGGATATTCTACTTGGGTACAAACCTCCCTCGGAGAAATATCCAACAATCAAACTAATGAAGAACAAACATCATCAAATTGGAATCAAGCCAGTGAAGGCCAAACATCAAATTGGGATTGGATCCCTGATGAATCATCTTCAAATTGGATACCTGCAGAAACAACTTCAAGTTGGGTACCTGAAGAAACAATCTCAAACCAATTCCAAACAATTGATAAAACTTCAACAATAAATTGGATTCAGGAATCTGAAGAGGATAAAAATCCATTTCTAATTCCTGAAGATCCTACTACTCAATCCTTCCAGATCAAACTCAGAGATGATACTTTCTCATATCTCTGGATGGAATATCACTATGTCGAAAACGAGAAAAAAGAATCCAGAATCAGAAACTTTGACATCATATACTTTGACAGGGATATTGGAGAAAGAATCCCTTGCTACAATACGCACAGATACAACCATATCGGGGTAGCAAACTCAAACTATTCGGTACAAACATTAAAAGAACAATGCTTCATGTAGAGAAGAAACATCCAAAGAATGGTTCTGAACAAGTATCTATTTGATAAATAAGGAGTCAATACACAGTATTACAAGGAATGGATCAAAGCAGTGTCAAAAGAATTATCAGCAATGATTTGCTAAACAAATGCTTCTAAGGACATTCAAACTGGTTCAATCGGAGCAAAATTCAGAAAAAATCATTTTCACTGTAGCACCGGAAGTACTGTAGTAGTCCAGTAAGTTACTGTGCAAGCACGGTAACAAAAAGACAAACTTGTTACAATGCGCTACAGTTTGGATGTCCCATCTTATTCTTATTAATGCGCTAAACAATTCCAGTAAGTTACTGTGGGTGGTGTCACATCTATTAATGTCCCATCTAAGGCACCTAAACAATTCTATTTTAACAAAAGTAAAAAATGTAAAATGAGTTAAAATGTCTATATTGGATAGTTTGGATGAAAATATACATTTTATTAAATGATTGTATTTTAATTAATGAATTACCTTAAAACATTTCCATCTCTTATCTGTGCAATCTTCGGTAATACGCTCAGGCTTCTTAAGCAATATAGTATACAATTTCAAAACTGTTAGGAGGTAAAGATTAAATTGACGACTCACTGTTTCTCTACTTCTCCAAAATAGACCACAAATTGTTCTACTTTTCTTGTGGTGAGCCAAAACACATACAAACATGGCAACAATTTCTTCTATTGACATGTTTCTTGTAACTTTCAAACCTCCAGTGTCTCTAATCATTTCACATAATATCCCAAATGTTCGTGTATCCATACAAAGTTCGCTAATACAATAAGCATCACTCTCCCTAGTTAAATTGAATAAGTGTTGCATGCGCTCAGTGAGTTTTTCTTCTTTTGATTTTTTTTGACGCCTTCTACTTTTGAGATGAATGAATATTAACTGGTACCACATCATAAAAAGTGCAATAATAACCATTATCATTCCCGATAAAATTTGGCTATTCCGATATTTTTTGCGTCTTCTGTTTCCAATAGGCAAACATGGCATCTTTGTCTACATAACAATATGACAACCAAAAATAAGTATTCACCATAAAACATTAAATACAAATGCACATGTGTCAAATATAATGCCTATTCCATTGAAGCTAAGTAGTGCTAGTTTATAAAGGTTTATCACTTCAATTGTGGCATAGATCTAGTCATTTGCTCGGAATCAAATTTGACATATTGCTATGAATGTTAAGAATCTATTACCAACAAAGGATAAAAATGCGTCCATCCATTGATGTCAGTTAATCCCAATTGTCACTTTGCACATTAAAGTAAAGAGAACTAGTCTAACATATGCTTCAATAACGACAATTATTGACCACTATGGATATTATTCAAAGGCATTAATGCCTTTGAATTTTCAAAGACGTAATGCTTCAAAGAGAGCTAATCGAATTGCTCTACAAAAATTCAAAAGGCAGTGGCTTAAAAAATAAATGACAATGATCAAATACTCTACATAGACAGCATAAGCATTTAAGGTTCAAGAACCACCACAACCATTTTCCATAGTATGTGCAAGCATTCTTTTGATTCAAAAGGCGGTGGCTTCAAAAATAAATGACAATGATCAACTAATCTACAGAGACAACATAAGCATTTAAGGTTCAAGAACCAGACAACATACGCATTTGATTTTAAGGTCTTCTTAAAAAGCAGAAAGTCAACAAAGCAATCTTAATTAAGAGAATTGGACATTAAAATTGCCAGAAACAAGAGGAAAACCATGAAGCAGAAAAGTTTGAGCAACTCATAGAGTAAGAGGGCTAAAAAATCAGAGAAGGAAGCATTCCAATAAGTCTATAGAAAAAAAAAGGAACCAGTACAGATGAAAATCCTGTATATATCATTTTTTGTTCCCTCAAAGGACATTATTATTAGTGAAAACTTATATATTACTGAAGAAATTAGTGAAAACTTATATATTATTATTATTAGTATTAATTATAGGAGAAATTTGAGAGAATACGTACCTTAGAACCCTTGGATTTGGGTTGAGGGTTTTCTTCAATTTTTCTTGGAGATCTTTCTCATAGAGATCTTGTTGAACAATTTGGCCACTGAAGATATTTGCCCACTATTAACCCATTTAGATCTACTTTTTTTTAAGAGATTTTGGATAAAAGATGAAGACTATACGATGAAGAAGAAGAGATAGGAAAATTGATGAAAAAGAAAAACAGAGGGGGCGGCGTGTGATAGAGAGAAAGAGAGGGTAGAGAACTTTTGTATGTGATGGGTAGGTCTGTCATAAATGTTGTGAGGGAATAAGTTGAGGGTTTTGTCCAAACCTCCCAATTTGTTTTGGAATGGGAGAAGTCCGATTTTTTAGAAATGATTCCAAAAACTGCATTCCAATAGGTTTAACACAAGCAACAAATAAGAAGTTTATTTCATTCTGTGATTCCCAAACCCTTTAACCAAGCGGCCCCTTATAGACTCTAAAATTTCTTAAAACAAATATAGTTGTAAACCAAAACTTATTTGGAAACTGACTTGAGATTTCCTAATCTAATATGGAAACTAAACAAATAAGATACCAAAAAGAACTACGAAACTAAATACTAAAATAGCTTGGTTTAATTTCCTTCATTGCCTCTCTTAAACCAGGCTCTTGATGTTGTTATCTCCAATGCCATCATGAGTTTGAATCTCCATGAAAAATTCAGTCACAGTATAAATGACATGGAGTTCTAACTTGCAATTGACCTTCAATTTCATCTTCGCGTGTAGTAGTGGACGAAACTTATACTTCTCAAACAACTTCTTAGCTTGATCACTCTTGTCAAAAAATTCAAACATATTCACCCATATTCCATTAGATACTCCATCATTCAGTTCATCCATATCACTAATAAAATCTCCCAAAATCACAAAATCATAGTTACCACTACCAATATTTTTAACATCACCATATTTTTGTGTTGATTGATTCACATTGACAAATGCATCAATCTTAACGGTGTTACGATTTTCAACTAATTTGTCCACTCCACAATTGATTTCAACCAATCTCATTACTTCATTTTTCTCTTCAAAAAATTCATCAACCTCGATACAGTCAACAATTTCTCTATCATCATGATCTTCAACCACATTTTTAATTTGATCAATGATTTCACTTTCTTTCTCAATCACTTGTGAAATTTCTTCTTCAATCACAATTTCTTCATCTTTAGATGTATCGACAATTGCTACAATTTCTTCTTTCTTTGCCTCATCAGAAACTTCTTTTTCTTCTTCCTCGTCACAAATTTCTTCTCCACCATGACCATAGGAATTTATTAAAAATTTCCAAGCCTCCTTTGCTGTCTTTACATGTATGAATTTTTTCATTACATGTAACTGGACTTGGGTATGTAGATAGTAGAATGCCTTACAATTCAACTGTCTATTCTTCTCTAATTGTTTAACTGAATCCCTTGATAATTCTGCGCCTGCTATAGGTTCCGTGAACCCCTTTTGGATAATATTCCAAACTCTAATATTTTTGAAAAAATTCTTCATCATCGACCTCCAAGTTTCAAAATTATTTTTACCATCAAAGATAAAAGCAGGACAATGTTGTAAATAATGCAGATTCATACTTTAATTTCACGAACAAGCCCTAGGATCAAAGTCTAGAGCTCTAATACCACTTGTTAGCACGAAAAATTATGTGCGTACTGCGGAAGCAATTTTGACACATATAAAAATATGTGGGAAGAGGAGGAGAACAAATACTCAATAATTTATTTAACTCAAAACTCAACAATAACAAATATCAAGTCATTTCACTCACAACAACTCACAAATCTCAACTATGAGGTTTTCTCTCAAACCTATTCTCAAGACTGAACTCTTCTCTTCAATTAATAACCCACTAGACTGGTAGTATTTATAAACTCTAAAATTTCCTAAAACAAATATAGTTGTAAACCAAAGCTTATTTGGAAACTGACTTGAGATTTCCTAATCTAATATGGAAATTAAACAAGTAAGATACCAAAAAGAACTAGGAAACTAAATACTAAAATAACTTGGTTTAATCCCTCGCCAACACTAGGGATAATGTTGTCTTAATTGTGGGGAATGGTCTATGGGTGAAATGAATTGAAATTTTAGTTAAAATTTTTCAAATTTTCATACTTTTGTTCTTGTTTCTTTTTCCTTATATACAATGGCTTGTATTTCAAGTTTTAGAATTGTTAAAGCTTAATATGTATGGATGTGTTAGGTATTAAATGGTGTTGATTTAGAGTACTTCTTTAATGAATATTTGATATTTTGTGACTTTTTTTTATTTTTGGCTAATTTTTCTGGGTATTGTAAATAGTTGTTTGGTCATCTATTGTGATTTGGCCTAATTATTAATCTTATGTCTCCATATTATTAGAAAATGAAGCAGGCTTTTTGTTTATAGTTGTTCTTATAAGTTTATTTTATTAACTTGAACTATACTCCACTGGCTGTTATCCCTTAGTTACCAGGGGTTTTTATTGACCAAATATCAACTGTTGCATCAAACAATGACGATAGCTATCAGCATGTTATTTTTAAATGGTCAAAACTAAGTAATTGAATTCCTTCATTTGGAAATGTGAAAAAAGTTTAAGTGTGGGAGAATTTAAAAAAAAAAAGAAAGAAAAAAGAAGAACAGAAAATGAAAACCAAATGTGAATTATAAAACTAGTCTATGGATTCATATGATTATATGTTTGAGATTTTGCTTAATGATTGGTCCATTTCTAGATCTGCGGCAGTTTGGCATGGATCTGTCCATGTATCCTTGTCGATTGGCTATAAGAAGTTTGCATCGTTTTCCTATTTTAATTATATTTCATTTCTTTTTTAGTTTAGACTACTAGCCTATATTATTCAGACTTTGATAATTTTATTAATTTTTTAACACAATTGTATGTTTGTTGGCTTTGCCATGTTCTTTTGAGTGTGCCCTAAGATTTAGATTTTTGTTTGAATCTTGTTTATTTTGGGGGTTTGATCATGAACCAGCCCTTGTTCTTTTTATGGATTTCATTCATAAAGCAAATCCACTTTTCACACTTCCACTACCGCATCAAAGGTACCTTGACCAGCCTTTTTTCTTGTTTTTCAGTGGAGGTCAAGCCTTAAGCCACGTTAATGAGCCATAACAATTACTACAAGGAAATTGAGACATTGCCTGCAAACTTCTTATCTCACCTTCACTTGGGCAAATTTCCATTTTTTCCAGACGAGACTGAATTGCTGAACTTGTTGCTGCAACATGCCATTGATGCTTCAAGATTTGCTGATTGATTCAAAGAAGTTTGGCTATAAGAAGGTTGAACTTAAAAATCAAACGCTGATGTTTCCTAAAGGACTAAGGTTTTTGATCTACACACTTCCTCTTGAAAGAATGGCTAACTGGGAGTCGATATAATGTAAATTGGTTTCGATTTAAGCTAGTTGAACTCAATTCCATTTCAGCTCGATTAAAGATCGTTTAGTTTCGGCTTGATAAATCCAAGCCAAATTTTCTCAAGATTAAAAACATGTTGAAATAAACAAGTTTGAACTCTAAAGAACCAATATGATTCACAAACGTTAAACGTTTATTATAGCAATAAAATAAGGAGCAACTTCCATGAAATATTCTGTGGTGATAGGATTCCATGTTGTGTTTGCTTTGCTAATGAAGAATCCAACCGGCCAGCAAAACAGTGTCATAATCTTTGGTGTCCAATCGTGCAGACCAGTATTTGAACTATGCAGATGGATCATGAATAGTTGCAACTAAAGTCAAGCTGTTTTTTCTTCTTGCAGTTGCACCTAAGATTTCGGTCATGTCTGGCATTTGAGGACCTGCAGTTCCATTGGGAAGTGACCAGTCAAAATGGTACAGCAGCTTAGCAAGAAGAAGCTCAACACCTGCCGAACCAAATGATATTCCTGGGCAAATCCTTCTTCCTCCACCAAATGGGATATACTCGAAATTCGTCCCTATTGAGTCAATGCCACTGTCAAGAAATCTCTCCGGTTTAAACTTTTCGTGGTTCGGCCAAACTTCAGGATCACGATGAATTGCCCAGGCATTTATCATGACTTTAGTTTTGATGGGAATATCGTAACCAGCAATCTTACATGGCTCCCTGCATTCTCTTGGAAGTATCAGTGGAAGAGGAGGGTGCAGCCTCAGAGTCTCTTTGATCACTGCTTTTAGGTAATTCAATTCCTTCAAGTCTGTCTCTTGTACTGTTTCCTTCCCCTCGAGGACCTGTCTCAGCTCAGCTTGGGCCTTTTCCATGACACTTGGGTTTCTAATCAGCTCTGCCATTGCGTAGTCTAATGTGGCTGCAGAAGTTTCGGTCCCAGCTGCAAAAACGTCCTGTATTGCAGTTCAAGAGAGAATGGTTACTTAAAATATGATGAAATGGGAAACTTGCTTGAGGTGTCTGTGATATGTTACTATATACTTACCCAAATAACAGCCTTGATGCTGTCTGTTGAAATATTGAAGTCACCTCTTTCCTTAAGTCTTAATAGGACATCAACTAAATCTTCCTCTGCTGATTGGGAATCAACTAAATCACTTGTTTGCTTCTCTTTGTGCTCATTGATTATGTTTTCAAGCAGCTGGTCAATCTCGTGATGCAGCTTTAGCAGTTTTGGCTTCAAACCACTCAAAGAATGAAGGAATTTTAGCGAAGGAAACAAATCAGCTATATCGAAACCTCCGCCTGATAAAATTGCCTCATTTATCAGCGGTATCAGAACATCTTGGTGAGCGAAGCTCTTTCCGAAAGCTGCTCTGCAGACTACGCCATTCGTAAAAGAGAAGACTTTTTCAGTAACATTGACTGGCGAGTTTGACGATGACTTGATGGATCTAATCACCTTCGAGGCCTCATCCTCCCGGAGACTGCCAAAAGACCGTACGCTCTTGGGACTGAGGAGTTCTAGGAGACAGATTTTTCGCATCTGTTTCCAGTGATCGCCGTAAGGTGAAAAGGCGATATCCAAGTTGTCGTAACCAAGTATCTTAGAAGCTAGAAGTTCTGGTCGGTCTGCAAAGGCAATGTCATGAACTTTCAGCACTTGTTTTGCTTCCTGTGCTGCTGATATAATCACTGTAGATATTTCTCCCATCTGCAGATGCATGATGGGTCCAAATTTTTTAGCCATGTCTCTTAGAGCAAGGTGTGGCAAAGAACCAGCTAGATGGTGCATACTTCCAACCAGAGGAATCTTCCATGGCCCTGGGGGTTTTCTGGGATTATGAGTTCTCTTGGAACTTTTGATGAATAGCCTATTAAACTTCCATAGAAGAAAAAAGAAGAGGATGCTTACAAGAAAAGCAGGATAAGTAATCTCCATTTCTAAAAGAGAGGACAGAGGAGAGGTAGAGTTACTTCCTCACCTGTTCCAAAGTTTATAATTGCTTGCAGGCTTGTTATCAATTTTGTGTTTACTTCTTAATCTATGGACTTTCTGTCAGGTAGAGATGCTTTTCTAGACTGGAATTGATTCTTAGGTCGTTGTCTTTTTCTTCTGTTTCTCGCACGGTAATCTAAGGCAGCCACCTAGTCATAGATACCTTTAGAAAATTAGCAAGTGTTCGGTGTGAGTTGTTTAACCTCCAAAAGTTACAAGTGTAAAATAGATTTAGAGCCTGTTTGGAATCACGATGCTTTTGTTAAGCTGATAGAAGTTCTTTTAAAAAGTGATTAATTGAAATTTATATTTGATCTATAAACACACAGTAAAAGGATTTAATTATGATTACAATCACATTTTTGAGCTATGGTTTAGGCTAATGTGTCACCGTTATTTTTTTTATTTATTAAAACTAGCGGTTACTAATAAAAGTCAAAATCAAATTAATAAATTGATAAATTTACTCTTTCATTATTTCTTTTTTCATTAATTCATAGATTGATAAATTGATAGAGCTAACGGTTATTTTCATTAATTAGTTACTAATTAGTGCTCTAATTACTTAATTGCTTGATATTAGTAAAGGAGATTGGATGGAAAAGAAGGGTAAAATTCAAAAAGAAATTCTATTTAAAATCACAAGAATCATAACAAAAATCATGTCAAAAAATATGACTGTCTATTTTATTGAATTTTGTATTATTAGTATAATTTTGTTACTTATTTGTATTGTCTAATTTATTAGTATAGTTTTTAAAAGGGGTATTTTTGAAGAATAAATCTTATAGACACTGAAAGTGTATAGACTATTACTGTTAGATTCATGACATATATACAAAAGTTGAATTTCAAATTCAAAGTTTACATAGTTGCCATTCATCCAACGCTGACAGAGTATACACAGTTAATATAGAAAAGATTAATCCATTTTTGAAATAAAAGTTTCATCTCTTCCTTAAAGTACTTTTTGAATGTTAATTTTTTTAATTAGACTAATTTTGCTATTAAATCTTAATCTTAGAGAGGTTTGTGTAATGCAATTTTGCAAACTTCAGGGGGAAGTTAGTGAAATTGTCAGAAACTTTAGATCATTTGATGATTAAAATTTTTGTCGCCGACGAAAGTTTCAGAAGGGGGACCACCATAAATCGTTCTCCTCATCGGCTTTGTACTTCACACCAGACCAACTTGTTTCCTTCTTTGTGCAACAAAACAATGGCAAAGAGTTTAGCTATAGCACCCCACCAAATTCCCTGTTTTGTCATTTAAGCAAGTGTATTATTCAACGTATAGTTGCCTTATACTAGGAAAACTAATAAACACATAGTGGCATACCTTATCCTCTCTCTCCCGGGTGAGAGTTCAAAATTTTCTCTCTATTGGGAAGTGTGCATCTCCCTCCTCTGGGAGCTTTCCAACATCTTTGTCGGAAACCTGAGAGACCACCAAACTCCAAACAATCAACTGGTAGCCAACAAAATCCACTACAACAATATTAAAGCCTTCAGACAGCATTAAGCGGCAGCATTAAAGACAACGGACAAGATCCCACCTTCAGTCCGGATTGGTGGATCCAAAAAACAAAGGATTGAGTGTTTTTGCGCCTGTTTTTGAAAACCTGTTTTTCACATTCTAAATGCTACAGTAAATATGTATTTCAAAAACAATTTCAAAAATATCATATCCAAACAATATATCAAAAACAACTCCAAATATATTTCAATTATGTATATTTAATTTGTATATTTTAATAAGCATATTTCAATTTGTATATTTTAATTATGTATTTTAATATGTATATTTCAATTATATTTTAATATATTTTAATTATATATTTTAATATGTATATTTCAATCATGTATTTTAATATGTATATTTCAATTATGTATATTATATATATATTATATTAATATAAATATATTTATTTCAATTATGTATAATATTATATATATTATATCAATTGAAATAAATATTATATATTTATATAAATACATTTATTTATATATAAATTTATAAATATATTTATGCAATTTTGTTTTATAATATATATTAATATGTATATTTTAATTTTGTATATTTTATATAAATTATATTAATATTAATGTTTATTATATATATTATACATTTCTAATATTATATATTTATACATACATATTAGAAATATTTTATTTTATTTAAAATATATTTTTATATATTTATAATATATTTACTTAAATATTATATGTTATATAAATTATATATAATATAATATATAATATATTATACATTTATATAAATGTACATTTATACATAATATATAAATATTTATGTATATTTATAATATACATTTATATTATGATTTATATATAATATTAATTTTACATTTATACATAATATTAATACATGTATACATTTATATTAATTATATTAATACATTTCTACATAATATTAATACATATTTATAATATATTAATTTATACATTTATATAATATTCATTTATAATTTATACATTTTTAATAAATACACTTATACATTTAAATATACATTTATATTATTCATTATATATAATATTATACATTTATACATTTATATTAATATACATAATATTAATTTTACATTTATGCATAATATTAATACATATATACATTTATATTAATTATATAAATACATTTCTACATAATATTAATATATATGTATAATATATTAATTTATACATTTATAATAATATACACTTATTCATTTATAAATATATTTATATATAATATAATATATTTATATATTTTTATATGAATATATAAATTTATTTATTTATAAATATCTATAAATGTATTATGAATGCATAAATGTATATTTATATGAAAATATAAAATTTATAATTTATACATTTATACATTTATATAATATTCATTTATAATTTATACATTTATAATAATATACATTTATACATTTGTAAATATAAATGTATTATAAATACATAAATGTATATTTATGTAAAAATATAAAAATTATAATATTTTAAAAATACTCAAAAATATGTTTCAAAAATACCTCTAAAAATAATCCAAAAAAATCTACAGTAAAAGTTTTTCATATAGTTTTTGAAAAACAACCCCAAAAACAACTAACCCAAACGGACTTGTTTTTCAGATTCGAAATGCTACAGTGGTGTTTTTGAAAAACAACCCAAAAAACAGCTAATCCAAACGGAGCCAAAGGACTTCGGAAGAAAGGCCACTAACTTCTGTGTCCGAAACTCTTAGCAGGTAACTCTAAAGCTTTACCATACGGATCTAGCCTGGATCTGCAAGTACTCTTGAGGAGAAGCAGTTAACACTGCTGTTTCCGTTTTGTCTTTTTCCTTTCCACGCTTACATCTCGTGCTTTATAAGAAAAAAAAAAAACGGACAATGTTGGAAAAAACAAGGGCTCCATTTGAATTAATTATTTTTGGAGGTGTTTTTTAAAAATTTTACTATAATTGTGTATATGAAAATCTTTTATTATAGATGTTTTTTGAATTTTTTTTAGAGGTGTTTTTAAAATATATTTTTGAGTATTTTTATAATAAACAATTTTCTTGAAATTTTTTTAAAATATATGCTGGCTTTGTTTCTATATATTAATATTTATTTATTTATATATATAATATTTTTTATTTCAATTTTTTTTATAACACGTATATTAATATGTATTTATATTATATATATTTATATACATATTATAAAACAAAATTGAAATATATATATTTATATATATATTTATATAAATAAATATATATATTTATAAAAATATAAAAATATATTTATTGTGAGGACCCAAATTTTTTTATTTTATTTTACTTTTATTTTATTTTATTGATTTATTTAATCATTTATTTATTCGTTTACTCCAATTAATTTATTTCATTCATTTTAAATTCATTAACTTGGAACAATGTCTCATTTTATATTTTAAAACATTTCGTTAGCGAATTTAATTTTTCTACAGCTCACTTAGTAAGAAATAGCGATTACACGTTTTTCGAGGTAAAATTTGATCCGAGAGTGCAATAATCTTGAAAAATTAAGAATGATCGATAGTAGACTAAGAAAAGTTAATTGAGAGGTGAGTGAGTTAAATTAAACTCAATTATGAACACTAATGGCCTTCTATTCATTCGTTGACTTTGGGATATCAAGTCACCTTTATGTCATTTCTTTTCTTCGCTCAATCACTTCACCACCTACCACCCAAAACCCTTTCTTCCTCTTCTCCTTTGGCCGGCTCTCCTTTTCCAATTTCCTCACCAAAATTTCAGCTCCCTTGTCTTCCATTTTGCTCCAAAAATACTCTCTAAACTTGCTTCATTTCGTGGTTCATCACACAAGGTTGAAAGGGAACTTGGAGGAGGAAGGTACTTGGAGTCTTAGAGTTTGATATACATAAAACTATTGATAAAATTTCTTTTTTAATTGTTGAATAATTCTTTTGAGGATCTGACCATGTTCCTGAGTGAAATCTTACTAACTCTTCTTTTGACTCTTCTAATTTTTGTTTTAGTATTCCCCCATATCCTAATTCTGATGCATCTGTTTCAACTATCATGAATGCTTTAGGATGTGGTAAACATAAACATGGTAAAGATTTAATTTTTTCTTTTAAATATTTTATTTTTTGAGTATGTTCTTCTGTCCATGGTTTTGGATTTTTCTTTAGTCTATTATATAATATAGAACATTCTTGTCTTAATTTGGGAAAGAAATCTGCTATATAATTTAAACATCCTAAAAATCTTTGTAATTGATTATTATCTTTTATTTCATCTGGAAATTTAGTAGTGAATTCTAAAGCTCTATTGATTGGTTTTATTGTTCCTTGATATATGTCATGTCCTAAAAATCTTATTTTTGTTTGAAATAATTTCATTTTTGGTGCAGAAACTACTAATCCATTTTTCTTAACTATTTTTAAAAATATATTTAAATGTTTAAAATGCTGTTCTAATGATTCAGAAAATATTAATACATCATCAATATAAACTATACTAAATGAATTATAAGGATTGAAAATGTCATTCATTATATTTTGAAATTCTGATGGTGCATTTTTTAATCCAAATGGCATTACATTCCACTCATAATGTCCAAAGGGTGTTGTGAATGCTGTTTTATACCTATCTTTTGGATTTATTAATATTTGCCAATATCCTGATTTTAAATCAAATTTTGAAAATATCTTTGCTTTAAATAATCTTTTAAGCAAATCTTTTTTATTAGGAATTGGATATCTTATCCATTGTAATACTTTATTTAATGGTTTGTAATTTATTACTAATCTTGGAACTCCTCGTCCTTTTTCTGCTTGATTCATGACATAAAATGCAGCACAACTCCATGGTGATTTTGAATGGGTTATTAATTTTTTATCCATTAATGTTTTTATTTCTTTTTTACAGAATTCTAATAATTCAAAATTCATTTGTATAGGTCTAGCCTTAGTTGGAATATTTTTCTCATTGAATCCTGTTTCATAGGGTAATTCTACCATATGTTGTTTTCGATCCCAAAAAGCATTAGGAATATCAGCACATACTTCTTTTTGTAGTAATTTTTCTATTTCTAAAATTCTTTTTTGTATCTTTTCGTCTTTTAATTGTTCCTCAATTTTTAAATAAGATTTTTCTTCTTTAATATAATTTATTTGTTGTTGTACTCTAGTAATACTATTTATTGTTTTATAAATAGAGGAGGTTTGTAATATTTGTAATTCTCTTTGTTTTACTGGGGTTAAAAATCTAAATATAACCGTTTTTCCCATTATGTTTATTGAAATTCCTTCATGACTTACAAAAAATGGATATATTTGAATTAAAAAGGGTGTTCCTAATATTACATCACAATTTATATCTTTTACAATTATAAAATTATGTCTAATACAATATTCATTATTACATATTGATCCTTTTGTAAATTTATATGTAACTTGTAAATTTTCTCCATTTGCTGCCATTAATGTCTCTTTTGTTTTTTCACAATATTTAGTAGGAATTATTCCTTCTTTAATACAACTTGTGTCTGCTCCACTATCTATTAGAGCTACATATGTTTCTTTAAAATCTTCAACTGTGATAGTTACTAAAGCAAACCATTTTTGAAATGTCATTCTTTCTATAATATTTATATATTGAAGTTCGTTTGTAGATTTTTCTGAGATATTTATTTCTTCTGTTTTAGAATTAGAAGTTGAAGGCTGATTTTCTAATAATGTTAATTTTGCTTCTATTTCTAAATCTTTTGTTTTTAATTCTATAATCTCTTTCTGTAATTGTTTTACTTGTATCTTTAGATTGTTAATTTCTGATTGAAGATCTTTGGTAGTTTCTTTTTTCATTATATTTATATTTGGATACTTATCTATTAATTTCGAAATACTAAAAGGTTCTATTATTTTTGGCATTTTATCCTCTTGAATGATTAAACTTTTTAATCTTTCTAAATATTCCTTTTTAGCTATTGGATCTTCTATCTTTTCTATCATATCTAATAAAAATTCTTTGTCTTCTTTTTTAGTTATAACATTTATATATTTTGGAGTGCAATTACAATTTTCTTCACTGTCTGAACTAGATATATCATTATAATAATCATCTTCAGAACTTTGATCTTTTTCGTTTATTAATAAGTTTATTAATTTATTTTTAATTTCTTCCTCATTAACACAGATTTCTGAAATTTTTTCTTTTAATTTACATTTATTTGCTTTATGACCTATTTTTCCACATTTGTAACAAACAATTTTTCTTTTACTAAACTTTCTCTTTTTAGTTGGTTCATTTTCCTTGGGTTTTTTATATTTTATTTTCTTATTGTATTTTTTAACTTTCCTTTTGTATGCTGATGGTGATTTAATTCTTTTAATTCCAAATGCATCACAAAATGATCCTACTTCTTTGGTTTTAGAACAATATTTTATTTGTAATCTTAATTCTGAACATAACATTAATCCTTCTTTTTTGACAAATGCAAATAATTGTCCGAAAGTAATATTTTCAAATGAAATTACATCTGTTCCCATTTCTTTTTGTAAACTATCCATTATTCTTTGTGAAAATAAACTTAGTAATCCTGTTATGAATCTTTCTTTCCAGAATGAAGCATTACAATCCGGTCTTCTTAATACATTTGTTAAAACATATCTTTATACCATCTAAAATCTGATAAGGTAGGACATCTTAAATTTGTTAAAAATGTTTTATTAGAATTCAATTATTCTTTTGGGTTTCCTATGAAATACATTACTATTGTTACTATTAGGAATTCTGCAGCATCTGAAAGATCAAAATTTCGTACCACTAAATATGATGGAGATTCAATTTATGAATGGAATATAGATGGAAAAGCTGAATATGAAGTATTAAATAATTTGCAAGAAATGGGAATGGCTAGACTTGCTTATAAAATTAAAAATATTCAAGAAAGAAATATTGCAACATTATTAGTTTCAGGATTCACTGGACAATTAAAAAATTGGTGGGATAATGCTCTAACATTACAAGATAAATTATCAATATTAGAACATACCCAAGAGATTGAAGATGACCAAGGAAATACAACTTATGGTTAGATTAGTTAGTTAATCTAGTTAGTCTTTGGGTTGTTGATGGGTTTACAAGAACCTTGACACTAAGTAGAGGACTTGAGGTGGTTTCATAGGTAGAGGTCTTGAGAATTATTGTGTGTTTATTTGCTTGTTTGATGCTTGTTTTGAGAAGATATGGCTTAGTTTTGGTTGGGAAGTTGAAAAAAAAACTTAAAGAATGGAGGATGCTTGCTGTCCGAATTTTGGTTGGTGAATCTCTCATGTTATTTTCGAATTTTGATGTTATTTTAGTGCTATAATGCTTGATATATGTTGGCGTTTACGTGTGTTAAATATCTTCCAAAAAACTTTACAATTGGTTGAGTTAAAGTAGGGTTTCAGTGAGGAAGAAACTTGAAAAATTTTCTGATCAGGAGACCCGACCAGTGTTCACATTTTGGCCCATAACTTTTTGTCTGGGAGTTGAAATCAAGTGCCGTTTGTGGCACCTAAAACTAGACTCTGAGGGGTTTCCAACGGTATAAAATGTACCTCCTAATTCGTTTCCTATGAGCCATAGTGAACCGGCAAAGATAACTGAATTTGCTCACTGCTTTCATCCGAGAAACAAGCATAGCTACAGTTTGTAGCTCAATTTCACCTATCTTGTAAAACGAATTTTAAGACAGTTCCTTCTAATGATTTTTAGCATTTTGAACCTCGTTTTCAATGCCACAAAGTACGCTAAATTTTGAGTTTTGTAGCTTTAGTTATGATCAGACTTTGAAACGCTCTCAAGCCTTCAAAACTGGAAATTTCGTAGAATAGGTTCCAAAACTCAACTTTCTTAAAACTGTTGTATCTTGGTGTAGAAAGGTCCGAATTGAGTTCCATTTATTACATTTGAAACTAGAATTGGAGTTCTATTTGTGGTATAAATTTCAAGGGCTGATTCCATTCCTACAAATTTTGTCGAATTTCCAAACTTTGCTGAAATTGCAAGCTTGTTTTGCTTTGTCCTGTCTGGAATAGTGACTTTGGTCTAAAATTTGAATGATTTCGAATTGGAGTCTGAGAAAAGTGTATTCTAAAGAGTTTTAGTGCATTGAATCTAATTTCTATAAAGTTTTCAATTTTTGGATTTACGGAACTCGAGATATGATTTTTTTCAAGTAGTGTTGCACCAAGTTGGAAATTTTCTGGTTTCAAACAAAGGACTCTTTTAAGCACTTTCAACCTTCCTTTGAAATTGTTAGTCCGTTTTAAGTTTAATTTCATGGTTGGATACAAGGTCTCTTTGAACTTTAAACCTTCATTTTGAATCTTGGTTTTCAAAGGATTAAACATCTCTTGATGCGTTTTCTTGGTTGTTTAACTTTCTTGGTTAATGACACCTCTTTTCATACTTGAGAAATTGACTTCAATCCCTAGTCTTATGCCATCGATTTTCATGAGTTTGAACTTTAAAAAGGGAGCGTTTTAACTAGAGTAATTCTTGAAAAATTTCACTAGTTTTATACTCGAAACTTGGAACCTTTAGTTTTGACATTTACTATGAAAATGAGTGAAGTTTTGGATGAGTTTTGACTCCATTAGTTTGGAAAATGTGAACGTTCTTTATATTCTAAAGTTTGGACATGAGATTAGAAGTTTTGAGAGATGAAAATCATTTACACTTTTTCTCGATTTTCGTGTCGAAAGTAAAAATGGTACTTTCTTTTGGAATTGAGATTTACTTACCTCGGCATGAATCAAAAACAACTTTTGAGTTCTCTTTGAATATTATTTCAATGATTTAGCGAGAAAAACTCCTTTAACTTGACTCGAACTTGTGACCTTAAACCTTCATTTGTGAATCTCGATTTTCAATGAAATAAACCTTTTTGATGCATTGTCCTAATTCTAGGCAAACGAACTTTCTTCTTTGTATGCTCAATGACTTAGGGTATCCGTGAGTGATGGTTGGTTAATATTTCTTCAGGTGCTCAAGAGGGATTCGAAAGGAATTCTGACGAGAAACTTTAAAGGAATTTGTTGCTCACTTGCTTTTGAAATTGGTGAGTGTCAAGTGCATGACGTGTTGCATAATACTTGAACTATTTCTTGTTGAATATGTGAATTGGACTTGTCGAGACAAGTGTGTAATTTATCGCACTCGTTCTCTCTTGCTTGACTTGATAATTGACTTGCTTGTACTTTATAATCATATTCATGCCTGTGTGTGACTTGGTGTCGATTTGAGAGAAATCTTATCGACTTGTACTTGTGGGGACGCCCAAATTCCATTGGCTAACCTTGTAACTTGAATCGACATGAGCTTGGTCGAGAAGTTTAGTGAACCATGGGTGTCGCGCCCCATTTTAAAATAAAAAATTAAAATTACGAGTTTAGAAAAAGGAATTTTTTGATTAATTTTGAGAAAAATGAATTTTAATTAGAAAATGAATAAAGAAATGAATTTTGATTAATTTTGCTTGAAAGAATTTTTTTATTTTTAGAAAATAAATAAAGAAAATGGGCCTAAATGGGACTAAAAAGTGGAGTTATTTTGACCCAAAAGTAATAGTTTAAAAAGGATTTTTAATGAAAAATAGGAGTCACCACTTGGTATTGAGTTAAGGTGTACCAAATCACCTAAAATGAATTGTTAAAGAAAAAGTAGAGAAAACTCTTTTTAAACGATTCCAAATCTACAAAAATCAAGAGAAAAGAGCTCGGGAGTCACGGTTGAAGAAAGAGAAGGCAAGGATAAAATCCAATGCACCCTTTCAACCTAACCAAGGCTAGTTGCGTGATTTAGTAAAAAAAATTCTATTTTAATTTAAAAATTTATCACATTTGGATGTCACTATATGAATGTAAACTTAGACCTAATGTATATCGGAAGGGTCAATATGTCTTTTCAAGGCTTGATTGGTGCAAATTGTATTAATTGCGACGTCCAAACGTGATTCTTTGAAGAGGTCACGAATATTCAACAATGAGACTTTGAAAAAATGAAAAAAAAAATTATAATATACAAATATACGTGATTTAAGGGAATGCATCATAATGGGTGTGGGGAACTAACACTCGTGACTTTCAATTTTCCCTTTAATAGAAGAAATGAGAGTGTGCTAAGGCTAGAAAGCCATACTCGTCTATATCCCATATTCGAGGGGTATTCTCCTATCTAGTCAAGCAAATGATCTAATCTAGTTCTAATTTTTTAAAATGAAATGCAAGTCTAATGTCATGTTTTTACATACAGGAGTAAGGGATGTACATATAGGGGAAATATGGATAAGGGATATACATATAAGGAAAATGTCATGCAAAATGATAAAAACCCTAAAAAGTAGAAAAATATGTACGAAAATGTAGTGATTGTCACGTCACACAAACATGATGTAGCGCGTGGAGGGCCCCTAAGGGTCTAATATTGGACTAACCCATGTTTATAAGTTCTCACTAGCGTTGGACTAGTGATAAATTAGAAAGGAGGGTTACAATTAGCGTTGGACTAGTGTGGAATCGGAAAAAGGGGGCCATAACTAGCATTGGACTAGTGTGGTGACGTCATGCATTTATTATGATCAAATAAATCATGTAAAACATAATAAAGCAAATAAACACGTAAATCACATATAGCACATAGCACATAAGCATGATATCTAGATGCAAGACCCTAAAAAAGCGAGTAACACGTAAACACATAGGCATGCAAAACACACAAAACAAATAAAGCAAATAAAACCCTAACTATTACATTGGGGGCCCTAACTACAATCTGAGGGGGGAAGTAATAAAATAAATACCTAACTATTACATCTTGGCATTTAAATGCCTCTCAAATGACCAAAATTAAATTAAATAAATATATCAAATTAAAATAAATAAAGTGAATAAAAAATAATATGAAATAATAAAATTAAAAAAACTTCAAAAAGCATGCAATTTCACACATAAAATCACACAGTAGCACATAGGTTCAAGTAAAATCGAAATAAAGGAGTAGAGTGTACCTCCCTTGAATTGTGACCTAAAGAAATAAAATGTTTCTTATTTACCCTCCAAAACAAAGAAAAGGGTCAAGGCATCGCTTTAATCAACATATAATCATAAAAATAGAAATAAACACGAAGTTGAATTAATCAAAGCATTCCACGGAAAGGAAACTACTCAAATTTAACAAATTAAGACAAACAAAGACCCAATTAAAAGGATTAAAGAAGTTTGAGGGGTCAAATTATTATTATTACAAATATTAAGGGTTTAAATGAAAATAATAGAATTAAGGCATGATATGAAGCTTATCAAAACTAAATGCTAAAATTCACAAAAAAAAAGAACAAAAACCCATTTGCTATAGTTAAACAACAAATTACCCAAAATTTTACTAAAATTCAAATCAAGACTGTAAATCTATCAAAAGTCATTAAACCTTCAAAGTTCATCCTAAAATTTACTAAAAATCTATCCAAAAGCCACATTAAATTATATCAAAGAAAATTAACATTTTTAAGGGGACAAAATTGATTAAATATTTCAATTTTCTGGGCCATAGTAAAATAAAGGAAAACTTCAGGGGTAAAATGCAATTTTTGAAAGTTTCTCATGCAAAGCTTCGAACAAGATTCTGCATTGTTCTGCAATCACGGAGGTTCATTTTCCAGCAAGCATTCAAGCCTGATTTATGTGTCTTTGGATAAAAAATACGCAAACCCAACACCAATCATCCCATTTCCTCTTTCTAGCACAAGATTAAATAGCAAATTAGGTGACGAAACCCACTTGGTGGGCTGTTACGGGAAGAAAAACAGCCAAACATATGAACGAATGCAGCTTTCTTCCACTTCCTGGGTTTTTTATATGGAACAACCTTGCCAAATTGATATAATATATATAATATACATAATTGAAATATACAAATTAATTTATATTAATATGCATATTATAAAACAAAATTGAAAAAAATAAATAAATAAATATTTATATAAATATATTTATATTATTTATATATAAATATATTTATTTCAATTGATATAATATATATAATATACATATTAATTCAGTTAATTGAAATAGACATATTAATATTACTATAATTTATATATATAATATAATATACATAATTGAAATATACAAATTAATATATATCAATATACATATTATAAAATAAAATTGAAATAAATATATTTATAAATTTATATAAATATATAAATATATAAATTTATATTTATATATGAATATATATATTTATTTCAATTGATATAATATATATAACATATATATTAATATACATAATTGAAATATACATATTAATATTAATATAATTTATATATATAATATAATATACATAATTGAAATATACATATTAATATATATTAATATACATATTATAAAACAAAATTGAAATAAAAAATATTATATATATAAATAAATATTAATATATATATAATATAAAATGAAATTGAAATCAAAAAATCTGATTTCTATTTTGGATTTCAAAATTTTCATTACCGAATTCAAACCAAATTCGCATAATTTGAAATCGAAAAATTTCGAATTTTTTTTGTATATTTGGAGTTGTTTTCGATATATTATTTGAATATGGTATTTTTGGAGTTGTTTTTGTTTGTGTATTACTATAGTATTGTAAATGAAAAAATTGTTTTTCAAAAAATGCTGAATCCAAATGGAGCCAAGGAATTTTGGAACAAAGGGAGGACTCTGTTTTTAAAAATCTTTTTTTTTTTAAAAAAAAGGAAGGTGGAAAGAGAGAAAAAAGCATAAAACTGCTTTTCTGTTAAATCTGGGTTTTATTGTGCTGATGCAGTAGCAGGGTAGCTCATATTTAATCTTTGGTCCCTTTTTCCTGAACTGCTTTCTTTTTAGTGGAAGTTCATACCTTTAGTGTGAGAGAGCCAAAGAGAACACCCTTGTTTTAGTATAGCTAACCCTTGACTTATCACCTGGAGATGAGCTGATCAGTGATATTCCTTCTTGTAGAAACCTAGTTGGAGCACTACGGCTGAGGAGATAGCGGAGATACTGCAGAAATTTGTGTTATCTACAAAAGAGATGGGTGTCACAGAAATTGACTTGGGAGATGTAGGACCAAGTGTCAAGGAATGTGAAAAAAGTATGGTAGGAAAGATAAAGGGAGAAAAAATCATAAACTTTGTGGGAGTGAAAAATTTTGTAACCTTAGCATGAGGATACCCTAAGGGTCTGAGGGTGGTAGAGGTAGGAGCAAATTCGTACCAGTTTTTCATTCCCAGCGAAAAGAATAGAGATAGGATCTCTAACAGAGGGCCATGGATCATTGACAGTCAGATGCTAGTAGTTAGGCCATGGTTTAAAGGCTTTGAAGAGAAGGATGCTGACTTTAACATAGCCCCACTATGGATACAAGTTTGGAATCTCCCAGTGCATTGGATTTCAAAGGAAGTGGGGAAAAAGATAGCTTCAGTGTTTCAGGAAACAAAGGAAGTGATTATACCTCAAGGGGGAGGTAAGGAAGGAAGGCACATTAAGATGCTGGTGATGGCAGACATTTCACAACCTCTTATGAGAGGTACCACGGTCAAAGTGGAAGGTAAAGTGAAATGGTTAAGCTTCAGGTACAAACGGTGTCCAGATTTCTGTTACACCTGTGGCAAAATCGGACATAGTGAAAGGAATTGCACAACCAGTACACAAGTGGGGAAAGGACATTTGGATAACCAATTTGGGCCATGGCTTAGAGCAGGTGGGGGGAAATTGTCACCCCAAAAAGAAATGAGAGGTAGACAGCTAGTCAATAGATCCCCTAACAAACAGCGATGGGGTTTTAAAGATGGGGAGTTGGTCCCAAAAATAGCAAGAAGAACACTGATGGAAAAAAAGCAACCTGGTACTAATGATTTAGAGAAAGAGGATAATGGATCTAATAAGGCTGGTAAACAAGGAGGAATTCATCTGATAACTAATGCAAAAGAAAAGGTTTCAGGAAAAGAGGAGAGCAGGAATAATAGAGAAGGGAAAGAGGAATAGGCAAAGAAAGGAATTGAAAGGATGTCTTGTGAAGGAAATCTGAACATTGTGCTAGAGAGGCCTGTGGAACAACTCTCAAAGGAACCAGAAGCTGAGAGCATGCAAGTAGAGGAACAATTAGAAGCCCTGGAGGATACAAGTAATCAGGAAACATCTAGAAGGACCAGGAGACAATTAAAGACTTCAGTTGTTAGAAGAAAACCTCTGAAAGATATACAAAACTCCATGAATAATAAAGAAAATGCAGGGAAGAGAAAATTTCAAATAGCAGATGAAGATATGGTGGATGTTGATGTAGCTACGATAGTTGGAAAAAATGGGAGAATGGAGATAGGTCAAGAAAGCTGTGCAAACCTAAGAGAGGGGGAGGTGACCAGCCCAACCTGGTCACCAATGGACAAATGAAAGTCCTGGTGTGGAATTGTCAAGGTGCTGGAAGCCCCTTGACAATTCCCCAGTTGATGGAGGCCTGCAACCTCCTCTCCCTAAACATGATTTTCTTGTGTGAAACCAAAAATAGAAAACAGGTAATGGAAAAACTACAAAAACAGTTGAGGTTTGAGGAAAGTGTGGTGGTGGAATCTATGCATAAATCAGGAGGTATGGCAATAATGTGGAATACTGATGTGTAGGTTTTAGAGGTCCTTACTACTGCTTTCACTGTGGAAGTCCACATAATGGACACAGAGACTAATTTGGAGTAGTGGTTCATAGGAATTTATGCTAGCATTGATGACCAAATCAAGAGAAATCAATGGGAGGTTGTGGAGAGAAGGAAGGAGCTATGGGGACTAAGGTGGATGATTTTAGGTGATTTTAATAATATCACTTCCAATGAGGAGAAATGGAGGGGTAGAAGAAGGGAGGAAGGCTCTTTCAAGGATTTTAGAAATTTCATTAACCAAAATGGACTAATAGATTTAGGATTTGAAGGCAACCCCAGGACATGGAGTAATCATTAGACTCAAGAAGGGGAAATTAAACAGAGGCCTGATAGAGCCATGGGGAGTAGTGCCTGGAGCCAGATGTTTGACAGAGCTATTGTTAAACACATATAAAACTTTGGCTCAGACCATAGCATGATTTTACTGGATTCCAACCCTCTGAGAGAGAAAAGAAAGAAAAGGTTTATCTTCAACAGAAGATGGCTGAAGAAGAAGGGCCTGGAACAAGTAATTAAACAGGCCTGGGAAGAGGAGCAAATAGGCTTGAGGTTGTATAAAGTGCACGGGAAAATTGCAAAATGTAGAGCAGAAATACTCAAATGGAGGAACAACTTTCAAGGAAATGCAAGGAAGACTATTGAAAAGATAAAAGAGTAACTGGAGGAGCTGAAAACCATTGACTGCCAAGATAAAAGAGGAAGAAACAAGGAGCTTAAAATGCAATTGAAGGAGGCTTATGATAAAGAGGAGATTTTTTGGAGCCAGAAATCTAGAGTCCAGTGGCTGAATGAGGGAGATAGGAATACTCATTTCTTCCACTCTAGTGTGAAGGGTAGACGAAAGAGGAACAAGATTCACAGGTTACAAAGAGATGATAGTTCCTGGACAAGCACAGAAGAGGAAATTGAAGAAGAAGTGGTGAAGCATTATAAAGACCTTTTCTGCAGTAAGGGAGTAGACCAGGCAGATATGGTTCTAGAGGGAATATCACAGACTATCACAGAGCAAATGAACACAGAAATTACTGCACCTGTTAGGGAGAAAGAAATCAAAGAAGCCTTGTTCTCCAAGAACCCGACCAAAGCTCCTGGCCCTGATGGCATGACACCAAACTTTTTTCAGAAATTCTGGCATATCCTTAAAGCAGACATAATACAAGCCATTAAAAGCTTCTTTCACTCAAGTTATATGCTAAACGCAGTCAACCATACCATCATATCCCTGATTCCTAAGGTAGAGAATCCCACTGAAATCAAGCAGTTCAGACCCATAAGCCTATGCAATGTTCTGTACAAAATCATTTCCAAAATTCTTTCAAACAGACTGAAAAAAGTTTTGGATAATTGCATCAGTAAAAACCAAGCAACCTTTGTGTCTGGAAGACAAATTTTGGACAATACAATAACTTCTCATGAGTACTTGTAGTACTTCAAAAACAAAAGGCAGGGATCTCAAGGTTTCATGGCTTTAAAGTTATATATGTCAAAAGGTTATGATAGGGTGGAATAGGGATACCTGAAAGCAATGATGGCTAAAATGGGATTTTGTGAGATATGGATCAACTGGATTATGGAATGCATCACAACAACTATTTTCTCCTTCAATATAAATGGGGAACCAAAAGGATATGTGATACCTTCTAGGGGAATTAGGCAAGGTGACCCTCTATCACCTTACCTATTCCTACCAGTATCAGAAGGTTTCTCAAATTTGTTGGCTCAAGCAGAGAGTAACCATAAGCTGACTGGAATGAAGATTAGTCGAAATGGGCCATCAATCAATCATCTCTTCTTTGTAGATGACTCTCTGATTTTTTGTAAAGCTGAAAAGACTCAAGCTGAAGAAGTGCTGGGAATACTGAAGATGTATGAAAAAGGTTCAGGTCAGATAATCAATATGGAAAAATCCTCAGTCTTCTTTAGCAAGAATGTGGAACAGGATGAACAAAAGGAGATTTGCAGCAGGTTAGGAAACATAGAGGTGGTAAATCAAGGGAAGTATTTGGGACTGCCAATGATCATTACAAGAACCAAAGAACAAATCTTTGGTTTTATCAGAGACAAATGCCAGAAAACTGTCTCTAACCGGTGCAACAAAAAGCTCAGCCAAGCAGGGAAAGAGGTTTTACTGAAAGAAATAACCATGGCAATGCCAACCTGTGCAATGTCATGTTTTAAGCTTCCAGTGAAGCTATGCAAAGAAATAAATGCTTTGATGGTTAACTTCTGGTGGGGAGAAGATAATGGAAAAAGGAAAGTGCATTGGTGTTCATAGAAAAAGATGACAGCTAGAAAGAACACTGGTGGTTTAGGCTTCGAAGACTTACAAGGCTTTAATAAAGCCTTGCTGGGTAAACAGATCTGGAGACTCCTCACATGTCCAAATTTGCTGATGAGCAAAGTGATGAAAGCTAAGTACTATCATAAGGAGTCACCTTTGAGTTGTAAAGTTAAAGGTAACTCATCCTGGATATGGAAAAGTCTGATAGGAGCAAGAGAAGAGGTACAGATAGGAGCAAGGAAGAAAATTGGGAATGGCAACAGTACCAGAATTTGGGAGGATGCCTGGATACAGGATGGCAAGAAAGGTAAACTAGACTCCCCTAAACCCCAAGTTGCAAGATTAGCAAAGTGAGTGAACTGATATCCAATTTCAGATGGAATTTACCACTAATATTTAGAACCTTTAGCACAAGAGAAGCTGGAAAGATATTCAAAATTCCTGTAAGCCTAACTGGTCCACCTGACTGCTACGTTTGGAGCCATAGCATGAATGGACAATACACTGTCAGATCAGCATATGAAGCAATAGCAAGAGAGGATAGGCAGCTGGAAGCAAACAGGAGAAGTAAGGGGAAAAGGGCAGGAGGAAATGAAAAAGCCTGGAAACAGCTATGGAAGATGAGGATAAAAAACAAACAAAAGCTGTTTGTCTGGAAAAGCCTGAACCACACATTACCAGGAAGGGAAGCAATATATAAAAGAACAGGGAAGGGGGACATGATCTGCAAGGTGTGTGGAGAAAACAATGAGACAGTGGAACATATATTTTTTCATTGCAGAAAAGCTCAAATGATATGGCAAATGGCACCCCTCCAGTGGGATGGACTTAAGGAATACACAGGGGACTTCAGAAGATGGTGGAGCATGTTAATGGAGGTACAGAACAGAAAGGATGGAATGGAACACATAGCTCTAACGGTGGATATACTTTGGCAGATTTGGAAAGCTAGGAATGAAGCAGAATTCAAAGAGAAAGATAGACATCCAATGGAAGTAACCAAAAAAACAATTAAGGATTGGGAGGAATATCGCCAATCGCAACAGACTGAGTATCAGATGAGCATCTCAGAAACAGAAACAACACAAGAATTTGGGGAAAGAGTGGGGGAGGATAAAAATCTACTGAAAATATGTATAGATGTGGGACAACATGTGGAAGGTCAAAACATGGGAATTGGAGTCACAACAGAAAACAACATGAGCCAGAAATGTGCAGCTTGGATACCAAAGGAGAGAAGCACAGGATCAGTAGTGCTGGACAATTTGTTGGCCATCAAATTGGCTCTGTGTAATCTAAAGGAGCAAGATTGGCAGTATATCAAGATCCAAACGCCATGCACTCGGGTCCTGAATTAGATAAGGTACCAAGCTTTAAGCAACATTTGGCTGGCAACTCACCTAGAGGACATAAAAGATCTCAGCTCAATGTTTAAGAAATGCTCATTTGACAATTTGCCTGTTGAAGTGAATAGACTCAGTGCAAAACTGAGTAAATTAGCAATGCATATACTTTGATGAGGAACTTCTAGATCCTCAGTGTCCTAGTACACTTTTGTAAAGTCCAAGTTGAGGCCTTTGCTCATATCTTATTATTATAAATGAAACTCCTATCGTTTCCGGGAAAAAAAAGGAAAACTAATAAACACGTACTGAGAAATCCAGCAAACCATGTTCAAATTAGTTGGGAATTAACATGAACCCATAAATCGAATTTAGAAACACAATATCTATTTTGTCCAAAACATCCATAACACAAGTTATTACTGATAAGATTATCCTATTATTTACATACGTACTTGAATATTTCTCCATAAAAATTATCAAAAATAGCATAAACATCAAAACAAAAGCTGTCTTAGCTAAACATCCAAACAAAAGATGTGGTTCAGCAATGAAAAAGTTGTCCATTTGTGCAGTTGTACTCATGTCTTCATGATCTGCAATTATAATAAATCAAAAAAGAAAGACAAAATCAGTTAAAATGTGATGCAAATTGGTTTTTTTTTTGCTAAATAACACTCTTTCTAAAAAAATATTTCCAATGTGATTTGTTTTCAAATTTTATTTCCATAATGATGTTACTGTTGCCACTTAATTATCCTAATTGCCATGTAGGATAACAAGAAAGGAAAGCTTTATTCTAATCTATAGTTTCCAACATGAACTAAAATTTTAATTTTTTATTATACCGGCACAAGAAGATTGCATAACTTTGATAATTTTCTTATAATTATTTAAAATAAATTCTACCATTATTGATCTTGCTATTATTGGTATCTATATTTTTTTAAATGTATCAAACCTATTGCATATATTTTTTAAAAAAAATAAATTTGAAAAATACAAAAATTTCAACAAAAATTGCAATAAAAATTGTTAGAAATAACAAGAAAAAAATTACAAAACTTCAATGTTATCATATTTATTTATGTTATCCTTCCTACTCCTTGAAAAGAACTTTTACAAGAAGTAATCAAATTGAAAATTTCAAGCTTTCAATTGCAAACTGAAAACTACTGGATTATTATATAAGTAATCAACTAGTCTAAAGGCAACGGCATCTTGCTCCTTGAAAAACGTCATGTTGTAAAGGGAAAAATGACAAAAATAAGCTTTTTATTAAACTTTAAAAATGCAATAAAGTTCTCAACATCCATATCTTATGCAAAGAACTAAAAAAACAAGATATTCTAAACTAAAAAAACTTGGTCATAATATAATTACAATAAATTTAGAATCCAAACATGTGTCTCATAATCATTGCCAATTGCAAGCAAATTTGAAATATTTGAATCAACACTCTTGAAACTTCCTTAAGTGTTCGCCAAAAGGGAATGAATATAAGAATGTCATTAGGCAGTCCACTAATCTTATGTTCAAACACTTCAATAATGCTAAATTCGCCCACTTCATTGATCCTATCACTAGAACGGTAAACTCTATTTGATCACTGCAAATCACATATGAGGAATGAGGAAAACAAAAAGGTATCACAAGTTAGAAGTAAAATAATAGAAAACTAAAATCTTAAAAACGTGTTTGGATGCATTATGCTTAAATTGCAGGTTTAGAGTCTAGAGAGATGATAACATCACAAGAAAAAAAAATATGGCAACTCTACGAACCTAAATAACCTTTATACTTAGCTAACAGTAAAAAGGCAGCCAAATTACCTCTACAAAGTTTGGAACATTAGATTGCAGAGACATGGACCATTTTTTATTTTCCTTCTCTAGTTCCAAGCGAATATTTCCCTGCATTATATAATGTTTTACCTTTATATTTTTTTTCTACAACTCTTACTTTTTTTCTTGCAATTTTCATAAGTTGCTCAAAAATAACACAAGCCACCAATTGATGTTGAATAAATGTGCAAAATAGTTCAAGTATATGAGATTATTTGATCATGTGATAGAGAGGTACTACAATGAACATGGTCATATATGTGGTAGAAATCAAACATATTGAGCATGAATCTATGTTGTTATGTAGTTTTCCTCCTAAATATTTTATCAAAGACACAGTGTGAGAAATTATTTGTTATACAATTAGTATTCAAAATTATTTGAAGGCCATCGCAATGTTCCAAAAACTGCACAATAGAAAAGACAAGAGAATAATTTTCATTTATCTTGAGATTATCAATTCAAAAAGAATATTTTCATCCACCGAAACAATGTCAAGGATGATAATGAAGTTTTAATGCTATTAATATTGACTTCTCAAAATTATGTTTGACAAGGAAAAGATAATGAAAGGAAAAAATGTGGGAAGATTCAAAGAGAGAATCAGGGAAGCTATTAGATAGGAAAGAGAAATAGAGTGTGCTTTTATCTTTATCTTAGCACTTGTGCAACCTATGTGGCAAAAAAATATCATAATGGTAATAAATTTTAAAATTAGGTTACTTTGGGTATATGATTTGGAAGGAGAGTTATTTTGGCAATAAACTCTGATACAAATAGAGTATAAAGAAAATGGAAAGGAAATACATAGAATCCAATTAGAGTAGAAAGAATTAGTTACATGGCATATAATGGAGAACGTGACGGATACAAAACACTGTTTGGTCTATCTATATAAACATAGAATTTATGCACAATCACTAAAAAGACAGAGAAAATAAAAAGGACGGTAAAATATTTGCACCTAGGAGTTTGAAAACTATTATATAATGTCGCTTATTATGAATATAAAATATACATGCTACTGAAGAAGCTTATGTCTGATTCCAAAATATTAGACGTAGATGACGCGTTACCACATTTTTGATGGATTAGATATACTAGAGATTCATGGAGGAAGCACTTCAAATTTTGAATGGCGTGGTTGTTTTCTTATGAAGATTTTCTTATCTAGCCCATCAAAGATTGTCAATGTGTCTCTTATTAGCTATACAAACATGAGAGGACTCTCTAGCTTCTGTAGCAAGCTTGCTGAATGATAAACTTTTCTACAGTTGATAAATGCCTGGAAATATGTGGTGATTGGTGAAGTAATTGTGGCAATCTTCATTCTTGACGCTCTGCTTGTAGGATTTTCCTTTATTCTGTCATCTATTTTGAGTTGAGAGTTTTATTGTGCTTAGTAGGTACTTAAATGAAATGAACTTGTCCGAAATATTTTGTTTTGCTCCTGTTTTGACTGTTAATCCTGAATTCACCCCATGTGCTGGCTGTGTGGATGAATATTATGATATGCTGTTCGTTTGATCTTTTGTTCTCTATTTGTTCTTGAATTTATCAGTAGAGCAAAGTGGAAATTCTGAAGAACAAATGCACCATGTGGGCTGGTGATTGCATTACACAAGAAAAGTCTTTCATTGTCTATATAGTTTCAGGAGTGATGGGATTTGGTGAACATTGCTTTTCGGAGTTGTAGGCAATTTCTGAGGAAGTATTGTGAGAGGCCTTATTGAAGGTCTTGATCAGGTTGTCTTGGAAAAGAATTTTCCACCAAAAAAATCCCTACGTTTTTCGTTAACATATTTTCCAATCACTTTTACCTCACATATATCAAATTGCTATAATACATATTTTTCAAAAATTCAGAAAATTGCAATCTAAACACGATAGAGTCCTGCTAGATATTATCTGTTTAATCTTAACTCATGTATAACTCTGATCTTCTCTCCCAAAGGGACTTGCCAAGGCAGAACCACCATCTTGTTGTTCAATGTTCGATAGGCTGCCCTGCCTAAAGTCTCTTCAAATTGGACTAACAGACAGTGCACTGGGCCATTGATGGAAGCTCTGCTAATGCGGGCACCAGCTCTTGAAAATCGCATTCCTCCTAGATTATGATTGGCATTTTAAATTTTACAAGTTATATCGAGTTTCTTCTTTACACTTCCCAAGGCCCAAGTTATACTTCATTGGTTGGTTAAGCCATTTTTTTTTTTAAATTTGGTTGGATAAGTCTAATAAGGATTAAAACCATCTCCTATTTGTCATTTAGACATCTTTTTATTTTTGGGTTTAACTAATGATTCTTTATGTGCCAAATATAAGAAATTTCGAAAATATTTTCCTAGGCGTGAAATCAATGAGGTGGGTGGGTAATATTACCAAGCAAAAATCTTTGTATACCTATTGCACAATACAAAAATTTATTGCAATAGATTAAAACCAAATTAGGGGGTTTAATGTGTCTAGAAAGTTTTTTTTTAAGCATTAATGTGTCTAAAAAACTTTATTTTTTGAAGCATTAATGCGTCTAAAAACTAATGTTTGGGATTGTTAAATGGAGGTAGTCACATAGGCAATAAGTGAAGAATGCAAAGTAAAACTAACTTGGTACCAATTTGTATGCACGAAATATCCCTCAACATTTCTAGCACAGTTAACATTAACAAATTCAAAACTCACTTCAACCGATAAAACACTTAGATTCAGGTGGTAAAACACTTAAAGTAAATATTATGTACATTGTACATTATCATTATTGGATTCATTGTATATGTGCAAAAGTTGAATTCCAAATTTAAATTTTGCATAATTATCATTTACTCAGCACTGATATACTATCAGTGTTGGAACGATTAAGCCAAACACTTAACTTGTGATTTATGTACGAAAGATTAATCCAAACATTTAACTTGTAATTAACAAAACACGGTTTCCAATCAATAAGGTATAGGTGTAGAATTACTGTTGATCCCCTTGAACAGAATTGATCAAATGGATATTGAGATTCGGATATAATGAGTTCTAAAATTGGATTCCGAATGTGTCTAAATTAGAATTGAGAGGCAAAATGAGAATAGGCTTATAACTTCAAGTGGTGGATAGTGGAATTAATCCTGTCTATTTGAAATGCCACTGTAGGAGTCTCAACTCCTGACACTATGGGTCGGGACTTACTTACCGTCACACCTAATGAATCCTTCCCTTTTTGGCTGAAAGGGACTTATGTAACGCCCCGAGGCAGAAGAAAAGGGAGAAATTTTTGGTGAATAGTGTTTTGTGGGGAATTCGGCCAGAAGCCGTACAAATTCCTTATATTTTTCTTAAAATTCTCTTTTCTTTGACAAATACCACTTTATAATGGCCCTACTACTCAATCATCCCACAAAGAGTGCCAATGAACCTAGAAAGTATGGTTTCACACTTCGGTTTCAAGTTTGGAGCAAAACTAGGGTTTTCGTAATTTTTCGCCGGATGAATTTTCGGTACAGAGTGAGGATTAAATTTGGGAATTAAAAGTGACTTTTAAGTGAGAAATAATATGTGACTAGTAACAATGATATAAGGTTAGTGAATGGGAAGTAAAAACCCTAGTACGTGAGTTTTTAAGAAAAACGGCGCGAACCGGCGGGTCCCGCGCACTACCGATTGAACGCACCACTTGATCACCATTTTTCTTACCAAACTAGCTTATTGACTTTGAGCAAAATATCTTCTGAAATTACAGCTAAGGCTGACCGAATTATGAGGCGTAAAATGCAAAGGAAAAGAAAGAGAAAAATGGAAGGTAGTGGTGGCGACACTTGTCGCCACCTTAGAGCTTCTTGACCAAGACTTGGTCTTTCTATTTAACTCCAAATTTTACAACTTTCCCCTTCATTTTTGCTGCTGCTTGGCCGAGAGAGACAAGAGAGAAAAACACCAAA